>NC_081360.1:49415923-49729923 GCF_030684315.1 Stegostoma tigrinum | reverse complement strand
CTGATTTCAGTTCGAACGATCAGGGATTGTAACTTGGAAATCTATTCCAGTTGTCAGGCAACCTGTTCAAAGTTGGATATTTGAAATCATTCTCCTGGAACTAAGAGTTGGCTCAGACAAATTAGAAATAGGTTACTTCAACAAAAAGGCTTTTAGTTTGCAAGCTCCAGACAAGAAGTTTTAATTAGAACCCTCAAGCTCTTATGTGGTGCTGAGAAAGTCTAAGCTTCGTTGTGTGACTACTCAAGGAAAAGCCTGTCAAATTTTCAAAACCAAGAACTGAAAGCAAGTTAAGTTAAACCTATAGATGCAACAGAGAGGGTATTCTCTCTAATATTTGAACACTGTAAAAATTTGTTGTTAGATTATGGAGTGATGTATTCACTGTGTCTTTCAAAGTCATTCATATGTGAAAAAAAAAATTAGAGTTCAAGGAAGGGTCACTGGACCTGAAATGTTAACTCTGATTTCTCTTCACAGATGATGCCAGACCTGCTGATCTTTTCTAACAACTTCTGTTATATTTCCTGATTTACAGCATCCACAGTCCTTTCAGTTTTTCTCTCGAACATATGTCATATTTAAGTAAGAGATAGCAAAGTGTAGAGCTGGATGAACACAGCAGGCCAAGCAGCATCAGAGGAGCAGAAAAGCTGATGTTTCGGGCCTACACCCTTCTTTAGAAATGGGGGAGGGGAAGGGGGCTCTGAAATAAATAAGGAGAGAGGGGGAGGCGGATAGAAGATGGATAGAGGAGAAGATAGGTGGAGAGGAGACAGACAGGTCAAAGACGTGGGACTGAGCCAGTAAAGATGAGTGTAGTTGGGGAGTTAGGGAGGAGATAGGTCAGTCCAGGGAGGATGGACAGGTCAAGGGGGCGGGATGAGGTTAGTAGGTGGGAAATGGAGGTGGGGCTTGAGGTGGGAGGAGGGGATAGTTGGGAGGAAAGACAGGTTAGGGAGGTGGGGACAAACTGGGCTGGTTTTGTGATGCAGTAAGGGGACAGGAGATTTTGAAGCTTTAAATAACTTGGTTTATTCTATTTTATCCTCATTCCTTTGGGGTAATAAAGTTCTGTTTTAATGTTAAAACTAGTTCTCAGCAGTGTGTGGTTGTGTTTCAGTAGAAGACCACCTGGTTACTTTAAAATAAATGATCTATCAAGCTACATTTTAATCTGGAACCCAGCAATAACAACTGATAGTCATATCAAGGATCAAATGAAATAATGCAGAAGGAGACAATTTGGTCTATCTGCCTGTAGCAAAGTCATTCAATTAATTATATTCCCCTACTCTCACTCCTTAGCTTTGTAATTCTTTCTTTTCATGTATTTGCCTTTTCTTTAATCTGCCACTATGACATTTTTCAGACAGTGCACTCCAGTTCACAACAACTCATCGGGTCATTTCTTTGCCAATCACCTTAAATCTTAAATTTCTGATTATTTGGTTCTTCTGCTACTATAAAATGTTTTTCTTGTGAAAACCATTCATGATTTTGAACACCTTGATCAAATCTTCTCTCCAACATTCCTCAGGGTACGGGAATCCGAAACAGGAGGGCATAGGTTGAAGGTGAGTGGGGAAGGATTTTAAAGGAACGTAAGGGACAACATTTTCATGCAGAGGGTGGCGCAGCATGGAAAGAGCTGCCAGAGAACGTTGCGAAAGCTGGTACAATGACCACATTTAAAATGTTCCGAGATGGGTACATGAATAGGAGGGGTCTAAAGGAACATGGGCCAAATGCCAGCAAATGGGGCCAGATTATTTAGGATATCTGGTCAGCATGGATGAGTTGGACCAAAAGTTTCTGTTTCCAAGCTATACTGCTGCCTCACAGCACCCGGATCCTGGGTTCAATTCCAGCCTCGGGCGACTGTCTGTGTGGAGTTTGCACGTTTTCCCTGTGTCTGCGTGGGTTTCCTCCAGGTGCTCCGGTTTCCTCCCACAGTTCAAAGTTGTGCAGGTTTGGTGGGTTGGCCATGCTAAATTGCCCAGAGTGTTCAGAGATGTGTAGATTAGGTGGGATGCTCTGAGGGTCGATTTGGACATGCTCGGCCAAGGGGCCTGTTTCCACACTGTAGGGATTCTATGATTCTATGACTGTATGACATCTGTATGACTCTATAACCCTTATCCTTGGAACCATACTGTTAAACTGCGTCTGCACCCTCTCCAACACTTGACATCTGTCCTAAAGTGTCATGCCTCATTTGAACCCAGTACTCCAGCTGGTCTAACCAGTGTTTTATAGAGCTCCGGTTGCCTGAAAATTGAAGGATAAGGTAGGTGTTTTTTGCATAATTGTCTCACTATTGGGAGGGATATGAATTCATGAATAGAATTAAAGAGATTAATGAATAACAAACTAGTTGTTTATGTTAAATGGTATTGCTTTTATAAATAATTGGAACTCTTTTCCATTTTCCATGGATTCAAATTTAACAACTTATCCTGTTTAAATGAAGATTGCATCATCCTGTATTGGTTTCACTTCAGCTTGCCAAAATTCCATACGTAAAGAAAGTATAATATTGAATTGAGCCTGAATTCATGCTATCAATTTTACTTTCTAATCCCACCATGAACAAGGTCTCATTGTCAGTAGTTGAATCCCTCAAAATTTAGTATCAATTGTGATGTTTATCTGATCATATTTTTCACATACATATATACACAAATGTCGCATTTTCCATTTCAGTCACATTACAAGAAGGCACTTTTTGACCCTGACTTATTAATTCAGGTGCTTATTACGGGAATTATCATGTCAGAGCTGTAGAGATGTCAGACGTGTTGTCATATTTAAGGTCAATATTGGACTGAATGATTGCTTCTTTATTTTAAATGAGGTTGTGTTTGGCACTGCAGGTTAAGACTATGCAGGACACACAAGTTGGAACATACCAGTGAGCTGCTGACACAGAAATGAAAGTACCTCTTTAAGGTCTGAATGGTGCTCTGGATAAACATACTGGGACGGTCATGTGCTTCAGAAGCAGCACTTCGTTGCTGCCTTTCGGAACTCTCCCAATAAATCTCCATATCCATTGGAATAAGAGATAACTCATCTGTTGACTCAGATTTTCTTTTTTGAAGAAATCAGGGAAATCTGAATTTTGAAGCACAAATGCTTCAAGTTAACTTCCAGCATAAATTACATTGATCTACAAATTATTTGCACGTTGTTACAGAAGATTCAAACATTCACAGAGAGGAAACCTTTCCTGTTTATGTAGTCTCGGAGTTGTCCATAGGAATTCATAAAGTGATGGGATTTCCATCCACTGTTACCCAAAGGAAATCAACACAACTGTAATATAATGATAGCTGGTTTGATAAATTACTCAGTTCTTCTGTAAGGTCTTTTTAACTTGCGGACTAACGTGTACCCTTATTGCAGGCAAACTGACAGCACGGAGATCATCTGTGGCCCTCAAATTAGCCAGAACCCTTATTGCCACAGAGTAGCATGAGCAGATAACATTTGATGAAGGTTTTCATGCAGTTTGATTGAAAAGCTCACCTACATTATCATTGACAAAACACATTCTTCCAATAAACGTTTCCTTGATAAAGTCTTCCTATATTCAATGTTCCCAATGTGAAGTAATGAGGTATAATATCTAACATTTTTTGTCCTACCTAAATGCTACACTCTCCTTGTCCAAAATTTGCAGCTCCTGCTCTGATCCCTCAATGATAATGGAATAAAGTACATGCATATTTCTTGTCTCACTTCTATGAAGCCTGCAGTGGAGGCTGGATATATCTTGGTCTCCCACTTCTTAAAGCAAACAGATTAAAAGACAAAATGTGAAAAAACACAATCCACTCCAACAAGTCATTAGTTGTAGCAATCACTAAATAAATTCTCCACACTGTTCAGAAATCTTCATTCCGTTCAATGATCATAATAACAGTTGTGTCTTATTTCTATCATTTCAATGTAACCCTAGTGTGTAACAGATAAAATTCAGACAGCAGTGCTATTGGCCCTCACTGCCTCAATTTATAGTATGCTGAATTTCACATACAGATCTTGGGAAGAGGCAAATTATGCTTGAAAATTAGGAACTCAGTTTTTGAACAGGAAACCAATGAAGTTGATTTCTAACAAAATTTCCTGCCCAAAAAATAAAAAGCTAAAGGATCATTACAATAAAGAAGGACGCCACTTGGCTCAACTCCTACAGAACAATCACATCTCATCTTTCTAAGCCCATCTAATCAGACCCATTACTTCCTTTACCCTGCAGACCAAAGTCTTCTAGCCAACCCACCCTGGCACTCACTTATACCATGGCCACACATACTGTGCTTGTTGGGTCAACAGGCCCGACTCTTTTCTACCTTGGTTCTGCTCAGTTAAAATTCTTGGCACTGGGGCAATCTTTATCAAGGCAGTCCAGCAAGTCAGGACATTTCGTGACTTGAGTTATATGTCTAATTGCAAAAAATCCAGCTCTTTGAATTATGATCATCAGTTTCACCAATGGACTATCATTAATTATAGTTGGGTAACTTGTTATTCAAGTGACTCAGATTCTTGTTTGGATTTTAAGTAAACTTAAAGTTTCTTCATCTCTTCTGTGAAGATGGGCCATCCATCAAATTGATGCACATTTGTTCTTGCTGCTGTATTTTTTTTCATAAACACTAATATGATCCATCAGAGCAGAATCAACATCAGTTTCAATTGGCTCAAGCATGCAATTGGTGGATTCCTGACAACTTCATCACAAAGCTATCTTTTTACTGTAATTATGCACTGGAACAATTATCCAGCTGTGTATAAACCAGCATGAAAATTGCTAAAGATTTCCATAAGCTTACATTATCAATAATAATTTTAAAGTAGATTAGAGAAAAGGGGTTTTACTGTATTATGCAACAAAGGTCACTGCTATTGTAGTGAGACTAAAAAGATAATACCCTGCCTGTGATACTTTAATGCTGACTTACTGCTGTACAATCAATGACAACCTTGTGCTGAGACCATTTTGTGCTGCAATAATAAATAAAACTTTTAGACAAGATTTGCATTGCAATAAATATTCCATGCCAATTGAAAGAATTGAGATATTTGATCATTAATTAAAGGGGTGAAGGAAGGAGAACAAACAGTACAAATTCTGAATGTTTATGGTGTAGCCTTTTCCTAAAAGTTGGCTTGTATTGGTATTTAACCTGTGTTTGTTGTTAAAGGTACATGAACGATTCTTTCAAAATAATTCAATATGTCAGTCAAAACAAGGTATGCTTATTATTTCAGAAGAGCAGACAGGAGATTATTAACTGACAAAGGGAGACAAGAATGGATCAGTGTTACAACTATGTGCAGACATTGAAGAGCATTGTAGAGGACACAAAGCAGTTGGCAGGGATCATGATGGAGTCTAATGCTAATCTTGTACTATAATTTTGGACAAGGTTTCATGAATTGCTGCATGGAATGAATCTCCCTTGATCGCAACAGCTGCATTCATCTCCCCATAAGGAAGGCCTTCACAATCGTGTGCATCTTATTCACGCAGCTATTGACTTAGGACCTTGGGAAACCATTTCCGATAAAAATAGAAAGCAATTTCTGAGAGTTATTAAGGCATTATTTTTATTTATGAAATACATGAAAAATACAATGTCCACTAGACAGCCTGAAGCAGAGTCCTCCCAGGACACAATTGGCCCCCAAGTTTCAAAACATCCATTGCCATGGTTCACATTCCAATTCCCCTCAGGAAACACCTAGCCAACATTTGAATAGGATTAAGGAACACCTAAACAAGCACACAATATTCAGTAGAAGGGAACACTATCCTATTATGGCTACATTAAATGATTAGAAATGCAGTTGTAGTGTCATGATAGGTAATTGGCAATGTTATGAACTGTCGTAAGTTTTCTGGATGTGGGATCCTTCTGTGAAAGAACTATTCTAGGGTACCTTGGAGAGACCAAGTTATTGGGTGAACTCAAAATGAATAGTAAAAGATTTTGCTTTAATCTACTCATGAAAACAGTTGTTCTTAATAAATTAATTTTCAATCTCTATTGCCACTGGTTTCAGCAGTTCTTATGCCTTGTGCTCTTTTTATGTTTGTTGCTGTTTTTCTGCAAAGCATAACCTCAATCTTTCCTCAGTTTTCACCTCAGGAGCATTTATCACAAGACCCTGTTGCATGTCATAACACTGAAGAAAACAGCAAGCAACTATGATTAATGAAATTTTGCAAAGTGTGCAAGACAAAGCTCCTCCAGAACATTGCTGACTGTGGAATTTTCCCTGATCACGCTGGAGTTGTACTCTACAATGATATGGATGCTGGAATGACCTTCAAAATTTTTTTCCTTGGCAATTATTGTAGGCAGCTAGACATGAGTTACAGAAAAAGGAAATTGTCTTTATCCCTCAGGAGTCAACCAGATATTTTACTATAAAAGGTCACTGGAATAAAGGAGTGCTATAATATGAAAAAATCATGGCGGTTATCAGAAAATTAGCATGAAAAATTACATAATATTGGTAATGTACTAGCAGTACATTCAATGAAAAGTATCCTTTTGATTCTACTGGGTCAAGGTCAATAGAGATTTGGCTCAGATGGGTGACTGTAGTCTAGGGAGGCCATCTTAGGACAAGAATGTAACATCTTCCTTATGTTGTCATGCAAGTGACATGATAACCTTGATAAATTCTGCAGCCCCATGAAACAAGACACCAGCTCCATCCGTTGGTAGCAAAAATGGGCAATTTAATGATGTTTGTTTTAGTAAAATTTTCTGATGTATCCTTATAAGGACCTCGAGCAAAAATCCTTAGTTACTATTGTTACTTTGACAGGGACAGCAAGTTCTCTCCTGAATATGATGATTTGCAGTTTTGTTTATGGATGAGGAATTGCTCATCCAAAACGTCTTTGCTGTAGGAAAGGCCCTTTAAACTATCACTTGAGTATAATCCTGGAAGGAGCATTATGGCCTGGACTGTCTTGAAAGCAGGTAGATGTAATAGGTTTGATCCAACTCCTACGCTATATAACAGTGCACCTCATCCAGTATATTCCCCTGAAATCTGAAGTATGTGCAATCTTCCACTCCATCTCTCATTCTAACTCAACTAATACAGCCTACAGAGTGATTTCCTTGAGGAAACCCAAGATAAGTGAGATGTAATGAATTTTTTAAAAAACTGGTTGCCACAGATAGTAGATAGAAACAAGAGGAAATATTCCATTATGGATTCAAAACTAAACTCAGGATGCTAGAGAAATAGCTAAGTTATCATTAATTGTTGTAGAAAACATGGCAATCTGCAAAAAAAAGGAAAAACCTCGACAAAAAAGAGAAGTTGCTTCTTTCATTTGTCAACAGCTGTACCCACTTATGCCTTTTGTCTCCAGATGTGAGTTAATCCTACTGGAAATTGTGGATTTTGGATGGATTCTGTCATTATCTTATCAATTCCTAACATCTGTTGGTAAAAGGATAGGCCCTTTTTGTGCTGACTCTGACTTCCAGTAGAAATTATAGCAGTAATAAAAAGTACTACGTTTTTGTGAAGCAAGCCTTAAATTGAAAGGAAATTCTAGACTCAGATAACGTATGACCCATTTATGTCTGGAACGATATAAACTTTATTAAAATAGTAGGTTTTTGACATTACATATCCAGTTTGGGTCTGAACCATGTGACATATACAATCTGTATTAGTATGTATCATGTGCTGAGTGATAATAGATTGTCTTATCAATCTTTTCTGATGTCTGCGCACACTACTGGTTACCAATTTCCAAAGAAAAATGGGAATCACAGAATCCTAAAATCCATTTTTATTTGTAGAACTGTCCAAAAAGAAAATACAGCAATAGAATACATAAGTAACAATAGGTTATCAACACTTTGTTTTGAAAGTAGTTTCAATAACAGCTGCTTCATTCTTGACGCTTGTTCCTCTCTACCAGACTGGAAAGCTAGTCCAGTAACTCAAATTCTTTTCCATTTGTACTGGCGACCTGTTGAGAATAATCACGCAATAAGCCTAACTTATTGAATACTTCAGCACTGGTAGTGTGGATATGTTATTTCCATCTACACCGCATCCTCCTCAGCTGCCACCTCAAAAGCTGCTGCCTTTGTTTTAGGGTGGGATCAAAGGCTACTTGTTAACTCATTGATTATCCGACTGTGTCAGCATAGAGACAGCAAGATGAAAATTGCAAAGGCAAAAATGAAAATGCATCAACACTTTAGCATGTGCTCATCAATGTATAATGTTGACTTATGTGTTGTCAAAATAAATGGCTAGTGTATTTCTGATTGACTATTGATAACGTCAGTAAAAAAAATGGACAAAAGATTTCCAAAAAGTCAATAAATTAAATCAAATGCACAATATTATTAGGTATTGTATATTCACATGGAATCACTGTGGAACAAAAGCACACAACTTATAATGCCTTTCCCTCATTCTCTGACTTGGGGATTCAGAGGATGTTTCTATAAATGTGCAGACACAAATGATTAACCATGAGAAATCTGTTATTCCGTTACATATATCAGCCATTTTATTATAATTCTCAGAATGGAAACTTATTACAGGTATTTAGAAAACAATTGTAGACAGTTGATCCAGGGTTTTCAACCTGTACATCACAATCAACCGACTGATCACAGAGTCTCTGACAGTCAATCTCAGTCTCAGCATCTCATTTCCCCATAAAATTCTGCTGTATAGAGAATGCACTGCTTACATTGTCTCTAAGCAGGCCATGCAAGCTGATTGTCATGTCATTCCATGACTTTCACTTCTGCAAGCCACAGCTGTGCAGGGAGCTCTGATGTCCACACATGACAAAGAAAATTTATTGGGAATGCTGACCTATCCACTTGCAATATCTGAGTGACAGAAACTGATAGGGGATCCAAGAAGTAAATCACGACTACAGGCAATTTCGGGAGTTAGATGTGATTAAACAAATTGTCATGTTTGTCTCAAATCCAATTCTTCAAGCAAGCATTGGTGAATTGGTTATCAGTTCTATCAGCTGCTTGATTGACAAAGCAGTGGACTTGATATGGAAATACTACACAAAAGGATATTAAGCTGCTAGTCAGATCAAAGGACAGTGACTTTTGGGAGCCATTAAACTGAGATAAATACCTGCTTCTATCCTTACTTTTAAAGTCGCAGGGTATTTAGGCACAACATACCTCTGTGAAACAATGTTCTCCCAAATTAAAATGGTCATGCATCACACCCACCTCACAGATAGCCATTTGGTGAAGTACGTAACCAGCAGTCTCAAACTGCAACCAGACATTGAGCCTCTGGCAGATAATGTGCAGTCATAGGTGTCACACTGAGGTTTGGTGAGTGAAGGAAAAAGTGAATAGTTAAATATTCTTGGTTTCAGTTTTATAAAGCACATAAATGTCTATTTATGAGACAGTAGGAACTGCAGATGCTGGAGAATCTGTGATAACAAGGTGTAGAGCTGGATGAACACAGCAGGCCAAACAGCATCAGAGGAGCAGGAAAGCGACGTTTTGGGCCTAGACCCTTCTTCCTGCTCCTCTGATGCTGCTTGGCCTGCTGTGTTCATCCAGCTCTAAACCTTGTTATCTCAAACGCCTGATTATTCTTTATTTTCTTCAGGGTAAATCCGAGTAGCACTTAAATTCAAAAGCTGGTCTTGTGCTTAAAAATGTTGGAGACCACTGCCATAGATTGCGGAGGAGAAGTTGATGCGACATGCAGGACAGCTCATTTCTCCAGTTCCAAGAATCATGTTTTTGCATATACATAGCATACAAATCAATCCACATTTTTCAGCTACATCATGATATACTTGCGTTAGTGACCAACGTCAACTTTTCACCCCATAATTACATATTTTATGTACTTCGTAGCTCAATTAAAGGTATGAGCAGGCATTAGAGACTGTGTTATGGAGGTATGTAGCACAGTATGTCATGTCCACATGTATTGATCCTGCACAGCAAGCAATTGGAACAAACCTTTCAACAAAACAGAAGAAGTATGAAGCTGGTTTCAATCTAATAGTCCTGACATTTGCTAACTCATTTAATAACTGCTGGACCAAGGGAATTCAGTATTTGTGAAAAACCACCTTGCGAGTAGAAGAGGGATTTCATCCTGAAGAAGTTGGTGAAAACAGAATGAGAACAGAAACCAACTAATAACTTGATCTTGAGAAGTGTATATTGGAATGAGTTCTTGAAAATGGCCAGATTGTCTTTATCATCAATAGAGATGTGACATGTTTTCAAGTACTTATATGGAGGGTCCTAAAAAGATTTCTAAGAAACAGTCAGTTAGTATAGCTGCTTTATAGGACAAAAATGTTTAACATTGTGACAGAAGATCAATATTACTCAAGAGACTACCAAAATATTTCAATACTAGTTTCCAGTAATTCATCATTAGACAAACCATGAGTCCCCATTATGCTACAATGGTAACATGGATGAGAGATGTCCATGAAGTTTAGCACATACAGCAACAGAAGGGTGGAGGTGAGTCTGGGCCTAGTACGAGACACAGCAAGGTGGGCGCAAAGCAAACTCATGGTGTTGGCAGAGTTGAGTTTGGGCCAGTGTCGTACCCAGGAGCATTGGTGGCCTCTGCATTGGCAATCTCCAGTGTGATTCATGGTGGCGAAGGTATCCAATGGAGGTGAGATGGCACCAAAGAGTGGCAACTTTTGTTCCAGCGATGGCGGTATGGTGAGGGGGGGTCTCATGCCTGGCCACCAGGCCCTTGGCCCATGGCAGAGCACCTAATGAGAAGGACTGTAAAGTTGAACACTTTTTCTTTATTTCTTCATTTTTCTGCTTTTATTTCTATGGTTTGGTTTATTTTTCTGTGTTTTAAGATGGCACAAGAGAGTGGTGACACTATACAACACTTTTCACTGTATTTCGTAACAAAATACACGTGACAATAAGTAAATCAAATCAAATATCCTATCAATTTTACCATAGGGACATAGATAAAAAGACACATTTTCCTACATTTTGAGGTGCTCCAATTTCAGTATTTGAAACCAACAATAATTTATTCCAGATTCAATTAGTTGAATACATTGGCATTACATTACAGGAGTCAAATGTTTCAATATGCCTTGCACAGTAGAACACCGTGTTTAGTATGGGTACTTACTGGTGCTCGTCTGACATGAAAAAAATTGAAATATAAACTTGTTCTAACGTCTTAACTCACTCTCCATTCTCATCTGGCAGCTGCTGCCAGACCTGCTGAGCTTTTCCAGCAACTTTGTTTTTGTTCCTGATCTGCAGCATCCGCAGTTCTTTTGGTTTTTATATTTTCACAATGTACCATACGACCAAGCAGAAGCTTTCCTTGGTTTTTAAACAAATTTGTTCTTACACAAAGAAACTAACCACTGATTTCTCTGTAATATACCCATACACAGTTTGCCATCTGTTTTAATAAAACATCTGCTGTCACACTAAGTTCAACACTTAACATTTTTATGTGTGAATGAGGCATCAGAATGTTTGTGGCTAAATACGCCCCTAATTTACAGCGGGAAACTTCATTGTTGAAAATCTCAAACAAAGTAGTTGATTTTTAAAATTGTTCCTGTGATGAGGTTTTGAAAGACTTAAACACTTAAAGGAAAATTTTCCCTTTCATTGTTATGTCAAGTAGCAATCAATTCACTGCTATTCAGCACGGCATAATAAATCTAATGAAACCCATTTAAAAGGAGACATGGATATCCACTGTACAATGTGAAAAGCTATATTCTAGCTCTGTGAAGTATAAAGATCTTTTTAAAGGCAGTTTATAGAGTAAGAAAATAACGTTTCACAGTCCTAACATTTTGTATGAACATGACCCTGGCAGTAATGATGCAACTGCATCCGTAGCGGTGTACTCCAAAGTCTCAGAGAAAGAGCACTTACTTTGTTGGTGTTTGGTGCATGCCTGCACCACTAAAAGCACATCTGCAGTGCCAGCTTCCCCACATACGCTGGAAAATCCAGTACCAGTCTGTTGTTATATCTAGGAATGAGGATGCCTGGTTTCTTTCCTGGTCCCCAGGGAAGCGATTCAATCCTTTCTTTTAACACATTTATCTTCAGTACCCCAGGCTACTTCATTAACATGTGTCTTTACAGAAGGCCAATGTCCCTTATTTAATTAAGATTATCAGCCTCCACACATGTTCGAACCTAAGGAGGTTGGGGAAACGCTGGGAATTCATGGGTAAATGAATATCTGTGGAATATCTATTTTTGGGAGTTTGTTTAGAACACCTACAAAATCTGGATCTAATACTTTCTGTTACTGAATTTAACATCAAAAAGTACTGAATATATAATTCAATCATATAATTACCCTGACATTCCTGACATGGTGGAGGATATAAGTCAGCAAATAGCTGTCTTTGCAGGTACGAGAGTTTCTAAAGATGCCAATATATGCAGTGGTTCTGGTGTGCAGCAATGAATCATCACAAATTCTGTGCTATCCCAGAATGCACTGGCAGCAACTTACAAATAACGTAAAGAAGATAAGTTGACCTTGTCATCTGACCTTGACTGCTGAATTCCCACTTACCTTTGAGAATGTTGTCATGGTTAAAAGAATACTGTTCAAGGATGTACTCAGCAAAACAACAATATTTAACTTAATCGACTCTTCTCAGATTCTCTGGAAGCTATTAATTGCCCAGAAGTTGAGTAGAATTTTCCATACCTTTGTGATCAATGGCAAGAAAGTTGGGAAACAACATTGAAAATGGAAAAGTGAATGTTTGATTTAAAAAGAAATTCAAATTTTCCCCTGAAAGGTGAGTTCTGAGTTTTGCTAATGACCACTGACTGCTTTATTTCCATGCATTTTGCATCTCCTGATGAGCTAATCTTGCCTCATTTCTCCAGTCAGTTTTCTCCTTCTCTGAGAAACTAGATGGCGCCAATTCCCATCTCTCCCTCTCTCTCTCTCTCTCTCTCACACACACACTCATGCTTTCTCTCTCCCCTCACACACACATAAATACACACACACACACACACACACACACTTTCTGTCTCTCCCTCACACACACCCTCAATCTCTCGTCCCTTCACAAACACATAAACGATCACTTTCTCTTCACGCCTCCCCCCCACCGACATACACACTCTCTCTCTTGCATGCCCCCAAACACACACACACACAAACACACACACACACACACACACACACACACACACACACACACACACACACAGGCACAAACCTATGGGGTGAAATTGTATTTGGAGATTTTGTTCAAAAAGCACACAATTTATAGACAGTCAGTCAATGTGGCATTTTATCAATTCCTACTTTAGAAATAAAACCTGTCTGACTCCAGAACAAAACACAAAGAGATTCTAAACAAGGCCTCACACCTAACATGGAGATAGTAAGGACTGCTGATGCTGCAGTCTGATAATAACAATGTGTGGAGATGGAGGAACACAGCAGGCCAGGCAGCATTAGAGGAGCAGGAAAGCTGAAGAGGAGCAGAAGGAGGATTGAAACTTCAGCTTTCCTGCTCCTCTGATGTTGCTTGGCCTACTGTGTTCCTCCAGTTCTACACTGTGTTAACTCACTCCTAACATGCATTGTCTGAGCTAAAATGTCATCTCTTCTTTACACTGATAAAACCTTTAGTTCTCTCAGGGCAGTGACTTGAAAGAAATTTGGGGATTTACATGTACATATTAATCAATTCATACCTTCTAACTGATTGCAGATTTAACCGCATCTTAGGTTTGTTTAATGTCTCCTCATCAGTGGTGTGACCCTTTGATCTTTTACTTATAAATTCCTTGTCTGATGTCTCCTCTCTCACTAATACCTGATGAAGGAGCAAGGGTCTGAAAGCTTGTAATTTCAAATAAATCTGTTGGACTAGTTCTGAGCAAGGATCACTGGACCAGGAAAATTAACTCTGTTTTCTCCTCCACAGATGCTGCCAGACCTGCTGAGCTTTTTCAGCAAATTTGTTTTCGCTCCTGTTGGACTATTACCTGGTGTCTTGTGACTTCTGACCTTGTCCACCTCAATCCAACATCAGCACCTCCACATCATAGGAGTTAGCAGCTCACAGCTTTCTTCTCTGGGCCTTTGGACAGCTCCATCTTCCCCAACATTTCTGTACATGCTGTGTGGACACTGTTCTCTTCTGCCCTTTATTCATGCAAACCACCAGCCTCACTGCAACATTATGGCTACCTTCAACCCAACACAAAAACCAGTTCAGCCCCTTGAGATTTCACTTTGAAGCTCAAGGAAAGTTATGTCTTGCAAGCTTCTGACAGCTTGTTTTGCATGCACAGACACACGTATATCCTATACACCCAAACACAATGCATCTTCTGGCTCTTGGCTTACTTTCATACTGCTCACTCTGTGCTTATCTGGAGACTGCGAGCCTCTCTGGTTTGCCTTGCTTTTCAGCACAGATGGAGAACCTGTCACAGTGCAGATCACTGAGCAGTCAAAAGGGAGAAGACATTTTGCTGTAGCACTCCATGCTATATCAATGTCACACCTGCAGCATGTGCCAGCAGCATACACAGCTAACACACAACATAGGTCTTAAAAATGTTGTTATGTCTGAAAGTCAAAAGGGATCAGTCCTTAGTGGAATGAAGAGGAACTTCAATCAGTCAGGGGCTGCCACCATGATTGGTCAGAGGGATAGTCCAATCTCAGCCCAGCGTTAACCACAATCAGTGCTCAATCACTTTGTCCTACCGAATCCAGTGAATGGTGTTCTTGCTGTCCAGAGACTGGGCAACACTCTGTCCTGTAAGTCAAGTATCACCAGTCAAGGGATTGGATGCATGTCAGTCAGAATGCTTGTCCGGGGCCAGGGCCAATTTCCAAGTCATTCCAGGGATGGGCCCTGGATAGTCCTAGGGGTTTGGGCATTTACAGTAAAAGGGCTTTTCAGTGGCAATCTGTGTAGGTCTGGAGACAGGGGGAAGTTCAGGTCTGGGCATGGGGTTTGTTTAACTGGATCACTGAGGGAATGATTACTTTGAAATGGAACAATTCCATATAAAATGGTATTTTCTCTTCAAGCATAGGAGGGCTGGGATGCTGCAGCAGAGGGATTTCGCATACAGCAACTTCTCTCACTTCAATATTAGCATAGCCAGCAAGGGCATGGATCAAACATTCGAGAATCACAACATCTCAGGAAGCTACCTGTAGTAAAGGAGCCAGTTGTTTATGAGTTATCAGTTGTTTCTGCCCAGTTATGGGAGATCTTTTCCTACAATGAGAGATAAGCAATGCTTAACCATCATTATTTCTTTCAACTTTGGAATCTTTGAAAAGGCTGCTTTTCTGTTAAATGGTTACGACTTTGGCAGATCCAATTATGATAGAGACACCAGAGCAGATATTTGAAGGGTGCAGGTGAATATGTATTTATAAAATGCATAATTATTTACAATGATATGTCACCCTTGCCACATTTGTGGCAAGAGAAGTTTTTTTTTCCCTCTTTCCCTACTATGTGTCAGTGCAGTCCCAACATCTGCAGCTAGGTGGAGGCAAGCATGCTGAGTAGTTGGTTCTATGGCCTGGAAGACTTGGCTGGTCGGTCTCAACAGTATTTGGCCCAGAGGACCCAGTCCTGCAGTGAGTGCCTTGCCCAAGCTCAGGTTCAGCCTCCTCACTTTGGGCTCCCGCAAGCTTCTGCATTACATGCAGCAGGGAGCTGGAGGGCAGAGTGCCTCTGGAGTGTCCTGAGAGGAAACTTCTCAGGGTTCTGTGGGTGATTCCTCTTCCCTATGGGTGCCTCCTGCCACCACCCTGTCTCCCTGAGATGAAGGGATACCTGGAGTGAGGTCAATATCCCTCAACTGCTCCTTCCCCTGTTCCCTTGCCATCGGCGCTGGTCACCAAAGGCACAGTGATGGTGTACGCCTACGTATGTCCAGGCAGATTCGTAGTGTGTTGGACCTTGCTTTCCATGGTTGTAGCCAGACTGTCCATAGAGGCAGTCAATCTCATGCATGCTGGAGACATCGCTCATACTTATAACATTGGTGGACTCCTCCTTTCTAGTTTACTGACTGCCTCTGATGGGAAAATGCATTGCCTGATGTTCCTGAGCCTCTCTGTGTATTATAACAATGTCATGAGTGGCTGGAGCCATGGCATTGTCTTCTGCCACAGCTGAGGAGGTTCTCAGTCTCTGTCTGTGCCCTGACTGCCAGGGGCTCGAGAAATTTCTCCCACAACCCTCTGCAGACATTTGTCAGTCATGTGCTCCTGAGTCTAATCTATATCCAGTCCCTACTGAGGTGATAGCCTCTGAGTTGGTGGAGGGTGCAAGTGAGACCTTTGCGAGTGTACCCTCTGAGGATTGAGCAGCTTCCTCCTCAGAGTTGGAGGTGATGTTGACAGATGGTAGTGCGGACCTTTTGCTTGGGAGAGGTTTGCAGTGTCCCACTAGTGGCTGCATAAGAGAGGGAATTGCTTGTGAAAAAGGACTAACATCTAATGCAGGTTAAGAATGAATTAATGTTAGTATTAAATGACGAACAGCCCAGCACCTTGAAACTTATTTGGTTGGTTGGTCGCTCACGGAGGTCTACATGTCCCCACATAAATAGTCATCCTCTTCTCCTACCAATACCAGCAATATTTCTTCAAATGCATTGGGGATTCCAATGTCTGTCAATCTGTCACCAGTTTTCAACTTCTCTGCCCAGTTATGAGAGATCTTTTCCTACAATGAGACAAAAAAGGGTCCGAATATGATGTAAATGGATGGAAGTGGTAGAAGCAGGAAAGGTAGTGAGATATCCCCAAGAAGTGAATGGGAAGCACAGAGAGGAAGCACTGCCATTAATAGTTTTGGGAAAATGAGGGGAGTGAAAGCCGTTGATTGGACAGAATGCATACAATAGTGAGAGCTGTCATCCATGAGTCTTGATGAGAGATGTGAACAGTGACAGAGTTAGGGTTGGTGGTAGTGGCCCTACGAGAGTGAGCTAGCAGAGAGAAAACAATTGCACTTCTCCTTGCAGAATGCAGAAATTCATTAACCTACTTTAAGCACTGTTGGCCATTGCATTTTACCCTGGACATTGCACTGACCATTATCTTCCCTTGGGCTAGCTTCCTCTGGCGATGTCGTATCATTTGCTGGTCAACAGGCCTTTCTTTCATTGACCCTATCTGCTAGCCTCTCCAAGTTCCTGATGTGAAACAGGACAATTTCCCTTTTGAGCGATTTCCTGGGTTGCAACAGTAAAGCACAGCATATGATGGGCACTTCTTGGTTTGTAGCATCTGAACTGCAGTGGAGTTGGATCTTAAACATGGCACCAGTGGTGTGAATGTCACAAAGTTATGGCAGTGGTAAGCACTTCTACATATCCTGCTGTATGATTCCTTGAGATGGGTACCATAGAGGCCAGTTGCATACTTATTGAGTTGAAGAGCAGAAGATTGTATGAGAAAAGTCAGTAGTGGCTATGGCCAAATACCT
Source organism: Stegostoma tigrinum (assembly GCF_030684315.1). Taxonomy (NCBI): domain Eukaryota; kingdom Metazoa; phylum Chordata; class Chondrichthyes; order Orectolobiformes; family Stegostomatidae; genus Stegostoma; species Stegostoma tigrinum. Next base: position 49,712,378 of record NC_081360.1, on the reverse strand, counting down.
ACTATGAATTTCACTCAATAAACATTCTGCCAAAACATTAGAAGACACAGTGCATTTCTGATGACCAGCACAGCTTCATGCATAGTTACGTAAATACTGAGAGCCGTCATTGTACTTTTATACATCATTGGTCTAGTGCTTTGGCTACTATGTTGGGGCAGGAGGCTTAGTGAGTGAACAGAGAGATCTGCTGCTCCATTGCTCACTGAACCTAGAGTGAGGTTATAACAACAGAATAAATCTGGGATGCTTTGTAGCCTATGACCATTTTATGAACTATGGTGATGCATGCTTTGCTAATTTGCAATCAGAGGATGTCAGAATCCCTGCTGAGGACACTGCTAACACTGAAGACCCAGCCCATGAAGAATACATAGCAGGTCCAGTGACATGGTTGAGAGTCAGATTTAACAATTCATAGACAAATATAGCATTATCATTTAGAAGTCTCAGCCAATCAAAATAGTGTCGTCACAAAAATATTTCCATTGTCAAAGTAAAGTGCTTGCCTCTCGTATCTAGCCACCACATCCTAATCCTGAACTCCAACACGAGTATACAGCCTCATTTCCATTATTATATGAGAGTGGCAAATACCAAAACATCAGTAAACATTTATGAGATTTATTTAAAAAGCTTACAAAGCAGTTCTTTCTTTTTCCATGCACATGCTTGTAACTGCTTAGGGTTTTCTCTACCTTATTCTAACAATTCTAGTTGTATATAAGGCCCAGGGGTCTATAATGTAGACAGTTTCAATGCTTCAATCAAAGAAACAGTTTCTTTCAGTACTTCTGTCAAACCAGACACTCATGATTTTGAAAACTCTATTGAATCTCTTCTTACTTTTCTTCTCCATGGAGAATAATCTCAGCAAAGTTCTTCATCCCTAGAATTATCCTTGTGAATCTTTTCTGCACTCTAATGCCTCCACATCCCTCCAAATGTATAGTACCCAGAAGTGAACACAATGTTCCTGATATTTACTTACAGTTGAGTATTCCACTTCTGAACCTCAATTAGTAAGGCCTCCAGTGCATCATGGATGACCCTGCCTACCCTGGTATTCCGTCTTTTTTAGTTACAATTTCAGCAATGGTGTTCAATAACATGCCCTGTAATTCAGCATAGCTTCCCTTTCAGGGAGACAGATTTGTTATTAATAATAGAAGGCTGGGTATACCATACTCCAAAAGCAAACACTGCACAGACCCCTGCTGAGTACAACGGGCAGTGTGTAGCACAGGAGATGTTGAATCCTATGCTGCAATCAGGCAAATTAAGATGTAGAAAGCAATGTGTGTGCTTCTTAACTCCATTCTCAAATGGTGCGGACAAGTTACAAATCATGATACCAATGCTCACAAAAATTATGCGGATTCAATTTTCAACCCTCTTCTTAATCTTCAAAGATGAAGAATGCTTGCATTCACTGGTAGAAGAGGGTTGAAGGTGAATGGCAACAAAAACTCATGACAAAAACAAAACACAGTGGGGGCTTGAATCTGAAATATAAACAGCAAATACTAAACTGGCCTAGCCGCACCTGCAGAGAGAGAAGTAAAATTATTGTTACACGTCAAACACATTTCTTTAGAATTAAGATAAGTATGATGTTCACTGAGCTTTTAGATAATTGTGGCAGGAGCAGTTTCAAATTGGCAATTTCAAAAGTTATTTTATGAGGGCTTCAAAATTGTTTTTGCAGAGCCTTCCTCATTGAAGTTAGATAAATGACTACCAGATTTATCCAGATAGAATCCTTACAGTGTGGAAACAGGCCCTTTGGCCCAACAAGCCCACATTGACCCAAACAGCATCCCACCTGGACCCATCCCCCTATAACCCACCTAAGCTACACATCCCTGAATACTACTGGCAATTTAGTATGGCCAATCCACCTAGTCTGCACATCTTTGGACTGTGGGAGGAACTGGAGCACCCAGAGAAAACCAATGCAGGACAGGGAGAATGTGCAAACTCCACACAGTCAGTTAGCCAACGGTGAAATCGAACCCAGGTCCTTGGTACTGTGAAGCAGCTGTGCTAACCACTGTGCCACACCCTACTAAATTCCCTACAAAGTTAACTTGACAAAAATGATTTTCATAAACTTACAAAGGTGTTGGAAAATACTGCTGTTTTCAACATACTCACAATGTAAATCTGACTCATAGGCATGTTATAAAATAAGAATGAACATGTGCAGTTATAACCATCATATCTTGATATAAAGTGTTGAAGTAAATGTGTTTGTTTCCTCCCTCATCTTCTCTTTGTAAGAGATTTTCACCTGAGTATTGGACCAATCCGTTAACAAATCTGGGGGGTAATTAATTTTTAATATTAATCATTGTATTAATAAGTTGCAAAGTAGAATGAATGGAACACACCCCATTAAAGCATCAAACGAGCTTAGATGTGGTCAGATAACTTCTGATTGCTCAACCTGCCATACAATGAAACTTGCAACTGTGTCTAAGAGTATTCAACCAAATGTACTGATGAATCTATATTGACTTACAGGATTCCTATTTCTCCAATGGATCTTCACCAGCTAAAATTATGCATTTGACCAGAGCTGCTTTCCACTCTTCACCAGTTATCTTCACTCTACCTGTTAGGCAATTGGTTTATTTTGAGCCAAATAGAAAGAATTCCAGCCCCCTGCAGTAGGTTTATGCATACGAGTTCTATTAGTGAGACGTTATCAACACTCTTCAAAAATAATGTAAGTCTGTCCAGTTTAGTTACTGAGTTATATGTTATGTCACTGTTAATTGCCAGACATGATCATTTGGAGCCCCTGTTATGTCAAATAAATCCCAAGGAGCATAGTCACTGGTCAGTTAACAAATAAATTTCTTACTATTCCTAAAACCTCACCCAACTAATTATATTTGGGTGACTGGTTTTTCAAAACAGTGATTTAACTAATACAGAAATGCCTAAACAACTTTTTGTATTTTTGGAAGATAAATAACCTGTAGCTCTAATTTTGAAAAATCCATTAAAGGGATACATCCTTGGATGTCAGGTCTAATGAAATTTTGTTTTTGATGCGTGTAAAATGTTGCAAGGTCAAACCAGAGTTCTTTCATGTAATTTTTTTAAAGTGTGTTTTCACCAACAATTTTGCATAGATTGTGCTATACGAAATCTTTGTAATTACCGAGTAAATTAATAGTTACACCAAACAAAAATAGAAGCTAGCTGTGGTGAAACACTGACTAGACTTGAATTTTTACTGCTAAGTAGTTCAATTTTTTTAATGCAGAAAGAAAATTAAATAGAATTGGTCCAAAGGATAAAACATTAACAAAAAAACTTTTTTGTCCTTTGACTCCCTGTACAGTCCTCTACTCTAAAATTGGCTGTAGAAGAATAATAAAGTGCTATTCATCTGCAGGTGCATTACTTCCACTTAGAAATAGGATGATGTTTGAAAGGAAAGGAATTAGTAGCATGTTGTATTAGCCTTTTGTAGCACATTTTGTTCTGGGCCTCTTAATTTCCCTGTTTTGAATGCCAAGCAGCCAGGGTCTTGGTTTAGAACTAATGACCATCATGCATGTAAATGCTGTGAAAGAGCTGTTTAGCAAGTTAATAAAAAGTGTTCTTATGTTAGCCCTTGTGGAAATGGATACAATACAAACATTACAGCTGAACTCAGTGCAAATTCTGCTGAGTAAAACCAGGGGGGTATTGTTCACAATCTATGAATAATAGACAAGTTCATTTCATTGAATATGCTGTCAAGCATACAGCAGACCAGTGTGGCTGTGCAGGGTTTTGTTAACTAAAATCAATTCATTAAATTTTATTGCCCAGTGAGAAGCAGATATACTTTATTGTGGGAACTTCATCAAATATTCATGGTTAAAGGTAAGTAGTTAATGTATTCAATTAAATGTGTCCTTTGCGATCTGAGTATAAAGCTTTGCTTGACTAATTCCTTGATGCTTTCGGAATACCATCTGCAGATTAAAATACATTTGTCAATCATGTGAATACAATTATACTGCAATATTTGTTTTATATTTTGTACATTTTTATATTTAAATGACATTGAAGGTAAAAATAAGGCAGCTAATTCAGTCAAAACTTTGCACCCAGATGATTTATTTTCCACTACTGACTCAGAAAGACATTTTAAACTTGTTTAGAACCTTCAGTCACATGTGTAGTCTGCAGAATAATGAAGCAGGTGAGAACACAATCTACCATATTGATACAGTAAATCGCTTTCACTTGTTGAACATATAGAATAATAGGAAGAATGGAAAGGCAAAAAGGGTAAATTTAAATCAGTTGTCATCCAAACGAACTCATGGCAGACTTTGGTAAATTTATATAAATGTATAACATGTAGTTTGACACATTGTTTAAAAATGCACTCTACTCTTTCATGTTTAAGGTTACTGGTTTCAACAACAAAGTTATTAGGATGTTACATTATTCTGTACACTTGCCGAAACAAGTGACATTGTTTCTACCAATTTATTGAGACCTAATTTTATTACTGAGGCTCAAATGATTTTACACAATATTTTCTTTTGGTTAGCATGATGTGTCTGGCTTTAGACAGTGCCAGGAGAGGCCTCAGAGCTCATTGGTTTGGTTCATTGTAATTGTTAGCTTCATTGATGATGAAAGGTAGCACCACTTTCTTGTGTAAGTACACTCCTTAAGTTATTGTGGACCTTATTGCTGCAACAAAGCATCTGTTTTAATTGTTGGAACAATTGGCTGTACCAATTAACAGAGACTGTTTCATGATATTTTTCCCAGGAACTGCCACATTGTTTGTTAGGCAGAATTTGCTTTCTTTATGTACTGGAAGACTTTCAAGATAGAGCTGTATTGAGTGCTGTTGTCTTTTGAAACACAAAATGTAGGCTTAAACAGTGAAATGAGCTCTACTGGTGCTTTCTTTTACTTAGCACCCATTCATCCTGACAATGAGCAAGTGCACTGAAGTGAGTTAAAGAGGCCTGATTTTTCTAAGTTGCTGCACACCAATTAACTGTAATGTACATTCAGGGTATAGCAGGTGTACACATTTGGGCTGTATGGAGTAGCTTGCTGACACTGAAATTCAGTTACAAAGTGAAAATGGGCACAGCATGTAACTATCACTGTAATTGACCTGTTTGCTAGTGTTTTATCTACAGATTTAAGGTACATGCGCTGGGCTCTTTGCAATTGTCAGGCTACATAACTGTGTATAATGACTATGTATACTCAAAAAAGACCACGTGGAAGGTGATAGGTGGTAAAAGTATGTATACCTCTCCGTAAAAGTTGAAAGTAGAGGATAAAATAATATGCCTGCTGTGCTGTATTGTTTTTGCTACAGAAGTAATATGGAAAATTTTACCATCTCTTTCACATGTAACTGACCAGAACTCAAGGTTAAAAGCTGACTTTCTTTTGATACTCATTCACAGCATGAGGTCATTGTTGGCCAGGCCAGCATTTATTACCCATTCCTAATTGCTCAGAGGGCAGTTAAGAGTCACGCATCACTTGTAGATAGGCCAGACCAGGATGGAAGTTTCCTTTTCTAAAGGACATTAGTGAACAAGATGGGTTTTTCCAACAATGCATTCACTCTGAATTCCAGTTTTAGTGTAAAAGAAAAATTGAATTTAAATTCCACTGTGGCAGGATTCAAACCCAGTCCCCAGAACATTACCTGGATTTACAGTCCAGTGATAATTCCATTAGGCCATCACCTCCCGACAATTTAAGCAATGTTCTATACACAGTTCCTTAATACAATACCTTTTTAAGAACTGATGTACAGTTACAGTTTCTAAAAAATATTTTAGCCTTCACCAGCATAAAACAAGTGTCAAAGGGACAACAACAACATGTGATTAAGCAGGTTTACTTCAAAACAAGATATGGCACTACAATTTCCCATGTGCATCCCTTGTTCTTTCTTGCTACTCTCTCCCAGATCCCTTTGTTCTCCTTCCTAAGGTTCTCATTTTCCACTTATATACTTTTGCTGTCCATATTATGGTGAGGCCGCACTTGGAGTATTGTATACAATTTTGGTACCCTGTTATAGGAAAGACATAATTAAATTGCAAATTGTGCAAAGAAGATTTATGAAGATATTGTCAGGACTAATAGGCCTGAGTTATAGAGGTTGGTTAGGATAGGACTGTATTCCATGGAATGTAAGAGCTTGAGGGGTGACCTTATTGAGGTGTGTAAAATCATGAGGGGCATAGATAGGATGAATGTGTGTCGTCTTTCTCCCAGGGATGTGGAATTGAACACTAGACGGCATAGGATTAAGGTGAGAGGGATTAGATTTAAGAAGGGCCTGAGGTGCAACTTCTTTATGCAGAGAGTGATGTGTACATGGAATCAGCTGCCAGACAAAGTGGTTGAGACAGATACAATAGCAACATTTTAAAAATATTTGGATAGGTACATGGATGGGAAGGGTTCAGAGGGATATGGACGAAACGTGATCAATTGGAACTAGCTGGATGGGCACCATGGTCAGCATAGGCCAGTTTGAGCTGGAGTGCCTGTTTCCATGCTGAATTACTCTATGAATCTATTATTTGTTTTCCTCTACCATTCCTCTCATGCTTTCTTCTTCTTCTTCTCATTCCACTACCTAAATTGACATTTTATTCCCTCTCCCTACCTAGAACATAGAACATAGAACATTACAGCACAGTACAGGCACTTCGGCCCTCGATGTTGTGCCGACCTGTCATACCGATCTCAAGCCCATCTAACCTACACTATTTCATGTACGTCCATTTGCTTATCCAATGACGACTTAAATGTACCTAAAGTTGCTGAATCTACTACCATTGCAGGCAAAGCATTCCATTCCCTTACTACTCTGTGAGTAAAGAAACTACCTCTGACATCTGTCCTATATCTTTCACACCTCAATTTAAAGCTATGCCCCCTCGTGATCGCCATCACCATCCTAGGAAAAAGGGTCTCCCTATCCACCCTATCTAACCCTCTGATAGTTTTATATGTTTCTATTAAGTCACCTCTCAACCTTCTTCTCTCTAATGAAAACAGCCTCAAGTCCCTCAGCCTTTCCTCATAAGACCTTCCCTCCATACCAGGCAACATCCTAGTAAATCTCCTCTGCACCCTTTCCAAAGCTTCCACATCCTTCTTATAATGAGGTGACCAGAACTGTACACAATACTCCAAGTGCGGCCGCACCAGAGTTTTGTACAGCTTCACCATAACCTCTTGGTTCCGGAACTCGATCCCTCTATTAATAAAAGCGAAAACACTGTATGCCTTCTTAACAGCCCTGTCAACCAGGGTGGCAACTTTCAAGGATCTGTGTACATGCACACCAAGATCTCTTTGCTCATCTACACTACCAAGAATCTTACCATTAGCCCTGTACTTTGCCTTCCGGTTACTCCTACCAAAGTGCATCACCTCACACTTGTCTGCATTCAACTCCATTTGCCACCTCTCAGCCCAGCTCTGCAGCTTATCTATGTCTCTCTGCAACCTACAGCATCCTTCATCACTATCCACAACTCCACCAACCTTAGTGTCGTCTGCAAATTTACTAACCCATCCTTCTACACCCTCATCCAGGTCATTTATAAAAATGACAAACAGCAGTGGACCCAACACCGACCCTTGTGGTACACTACTAGTAACTGGTCTCCAGGATGAACATTTCCCATCAACTACCACCCTCTGTCTTCTTTCAGCAAGCCAATTTCTGATCCAAACTGCGATATCTCCCACAATTCCATTCCTAAGCATTTTGTACAATAGCCTACTGTGGGGAACCTTATCGAACGCCTTGCTGAAATCTATATACACCACATCAACGGGTTTACTCTCATCTACCTGTTTGGTCGCCTTCTCAAAGAACTCAATAAGGTTTGTGAGGCACGACCGTCCCTTCACAAAACCGTGCTCACTATCCCGAATCAATTTATTCTTTTCCAGATGATTATAAATCCTATCCCTTATAACCTTTTCCAACACTTTACCAACAACTGAGGTAAGGCTCACTGGTCTATAATTACCAGGGTTGTCTCTACTCCCCTTCTTGAACAGGGGAACCACATTTGCTATCCTCCAGTCATCTGGCACTATTCCTGTAGACAATGACGAGTTAAAGATCAATGCCAAAGGCTCAGCAATCTCCTCCCTGGCTTCCCAGAGGATCCGAGGATAAATGCCATCTGGCCCAGGGGACTTATCTATCTTCACCCTCTGTAGGACTTCTAATACCTCTTCCTTGTGAACGTCAATCCCACCTAGTCTAGCAGCCTGTATCTCAGTATTCTCCTTGACAACAATGTCGTTTTCTAGAGTGAATACTGTTGAAAAATATTCATTTAGCGCTTCCCCTATCTCATCTGACTCCACACACAACTTAGCACTACTATCTTTGATTGGGCCTAATCTTACTTTTGTCATTCTTTTATTCCTATAAATACCTAGGTCCTCCCCTTTCCTACTCTTCTCTTCGACCTCGCTTCCACTTATTCTTCATTGCCTCTACCTCCCTTCACCCTCTCTCTCTCGATATCCATCATTGTTCCTGCCCACTTCCTGTTACCTGTTTCTTCCTTTTTGCTATCCGGCTTTCTAGCACCACTCATTTCCTTTTGCCCATCTTTTCTGACTCTTCCTCAATTTTCCTGTTACCCTCTCTTTGCTGTTCTTTCCCATTTTCCCTTATTCCCCATCCACATTTTATTTCTTGTATACAGTCATGTAAATAATTAAAAAAAATGAAATGTGATCTGTATTAAATTTCAAGTATTTCTTTCTGGTAGCCAAGGATCGCCTCAGAAGTGTTTATTTCTCTTGATTACTCAGTACTTATCTACCAATCCTATATCCTCCACACACTCCCCTACATTGGTACCATCTTATCAATATATGAGGAGAAAACTAGAATAAAGGCAAAATATTAAAGATGCTGGAAGGATGCTGGGATTCTCCCAGTTTTTCTATCTTGCTCACACCTGTTGCCAATTTCCAATGGGCTGCCTCCATCATGATGTCCTTTTTCCCTCAACAAAGGATTCCTGCCTACTATGGTTGACAGGATCTACAGCCATATCTGATCCATCTCCTACATTCTTGCCTGACTCCTTCCTCTCCTTCCCAGAACAACAATAATGTTTTGTGTCCTCACCCATGACTTAAATAATCTCCACATTCAAAAGACCACCCTCTGCCATTTCCACCACCTCCAGCAGAATACCACCACGAAACATATTTTCCCTCTGCTGTCAGTATTCTGCAGGGGCTGTTCCCTCCCTGACATCCTGGTCCACTCTTGCATCACTCCTAACTCCCCTGTGACACTTTCTCATGTATCGGCAAAGGTGGGACACTTGTTCATTCACCCCTCCCCTCCATTGAGCAGGCACCAAACATTCTTACCAGGTGAAACAGTGTTTTACTTGCATTTCCTCCAATCTAGTTTATTGCATTTGCTGCTCACAATGCAGGCTCCTTTATCTTGGTGGGACCAAAAGTGTACTGTAGGAGATTGCTTTGCGGAACACTGCCACTCTGTCCTTAGGAACAACTCTGATCTCCTAGTTGCTTGCCATTTCAATAAATCATCTTTCTCTCATGCTAACATTTCAGTCCTGGGCTTGCTGCAGTTTTCCAACAAACAGCAATGCAAGCTCAAGAAACAACACCTCATTTACTACTTTGCCACTTTACCGCCCCAATGTCTCTGTATTAAATTCCACATCATCAGCAGCTGACTGCATTGTCTGTTCTCCATCTATGTTACATTGTCTCTTCCCCTGCCCCCCACAACTTTGTTGCATTTATGTTTTTTTACATTGCACTTAGTACACCTTAATTTACATCCCCTTTACACCTCTTTTTATATCTTTTTTGCTAGCAGCCACTTTGCATTTTGGAGGGAGCCTTCATGCAATCTGCCCTCTTGCTCCTCCTTTACCTTTCTCAAAAATTAAAGAAAAATCTTTTTTCTAATACCAGTTCTGAAGAAGAGTCATATCAGATTCAAAATGTTATCTCTGTCTGTCTCTCCACAGTTGCTGCTAGACCTGCCGTGTTTCTCCAGCTTATTCTGTGTTTATGAAGAGAAAAGGTTGAATATTTTCCACTTCACTGCCTCAGGTATTTCCATGGCATTTCTTGACAAAGTCACCAACTAACATCAAGAACAGGCTGAGATCATCAGTGTACATTCCTTTCTAAGTCAATGAAATTTATGCTGGTACTGTCACATTGATCAGACGAATGATAATGGTGTATCCAAAAATTCTTTGTATAATGACCAAGTTCCTCTTCTCCTCCTTTATAAGGACAGCAGCAAGTAAGATATTGAAGTTGCCAACGCTGACAATGACAGTGGGAGATAATCACTGGTGGCCATGACCTGTTGGATCATGACTGTTTGCAAGGGCATTGGAAGAGATGGACAGAAACAAAATGTTCAGCTGGCCAAGAAAAAGGCCCATAGAAAACAGGGGCAAGAGAATTGTTCATCTTCCCAGCAGCAGTCTTTATCAGCAGCAGAGACATCTATGCCAGAATTGGGCTCCTGAGCCACAACAGGCAATTCTTAACACTGAATCAAACACTACAGCACAAATCAGAGATAATGGGAACTGCAGATGCTGGAGAATTCCAAGATAATAAAATGTGAGGCTGGATGAACACAGCAGGCCAAGCAGCATCTCAGGAGCACAAAAGCTGACGTTTCGGGCCTGGACCCTTCATCAGACAGGGGGATGGGGAGAGGGAACTGGAATAAATAGGGAGAGAGGGGGAGGCGGACCGAAGATGGAGAGTAAAGAAGATAGGTGGAGAGAGTATAGGTGGGGAGGTAGGGAGGGGATAGGTCAGTCCAGGGAAGACGGACAGGTCAAGGAGGTGGGATGAGGTTAGTAGGTAGATGGGGGTGCGGCTTGGGGTGGGAGGAAGGGATGGGTGAGAGGAAGAACCGGTTAGGGAGGCAGAGACAGGTTGGGCTGGTTTTGGGATGCAGTGGGTGGGGGAGAAGAGCTGGGCTGGTTTTGTGGTGCAGTGGGGGGAGGGGACGAACTGGGCTGGTTTAGGGATGCGGTAGGGGAAGGGGAGATTTTGAAACTGGTGAAGTCCACATTGATACCATATGGCTGCAGGGTTCCCAGGCGGAATATGAGTTGCTGTTCCTGCAACCTTCGGGTGGCATCATTGTGGCAGTGCAGGAGGCCCATGATGGACATGTCATCTAGAGAATGGGAGGGGGAGTGGAAATGGTTTGCGACTGGGAGGTGCAGTTGTTTGTTGCGAACTGAGCGGAGGTGTTCTGCAAAGCGGTCTCCAAGCCTCCGCTTGGTTTCCCCAATGTAGAGGAAGCCGCACCGGGTACAGTGGATGCAGTATACCACATTGGCAGATGTGCAGGTGAACCTCTGCTTAATGTGGAATGACATCTTGGGGCCTGGGATAGGGGTGAGGGAGGAGGTGTGGGGGCAAGTGTAGCATTTCCTGCGGTTGCAGGGGAAGGTGCCGGGTGTGGTGGGGTTGGAGGGCAGTGTGGAGCGAACAAGGGAGTCAAGGAGAGAGTGGTCTCTCCGGAAAGCAGACAGGGGTGGGGATGGAAAAATGTCTTGGGTGGTGGGGTCGGATTGTAAATGGCGAAAGTGTCGGAGGATGATGCGTTGTATCCGGAGGTTGGTAGGGTGGTGTGTGAGAACGACGGGGATCCTCTTAGGGCGGTTGTGGCGGGGGCGGGGTGTGAGGGATGTGTTGCAGGAAATACGGGAGACGCGGTCAAGGGCGTTCTCGATCACTGTGGGGGGAAAGTTGCGGTCCTTGAAGAACTTGGACATCTGGGATGTGCGGGAGTGGAATGTCTTATCGTGGGAGCAGATGCGGCGGAGGCGGAGGAATTGGGAATAGGGGATGGAATTTTTGCAGGAGGGTGGGTGGGAGGAGGTGTATTCTAGGTAGGCATGTCCATCATGGGCCTCCTGCACTGCCACAATGATGCCACCCGAAGGTTGCAGGAACAGCAACTCATATTCCACCTGGGAACCCTGCAGCCCAATGGTATCAATGTGGACTTCACCAGCTTCAAAATCTCCCCTTCCCCTACTGCATCCCTCAACCAGCCCAGTTCGTCCCCTCCCCCCACTGCACCACACAACCAGCCCAGCTCTTCCCCCCCACCCACTGCATCCCAAAACCAGTCCAACCTGTCTCTGCCTCCCTAACCGGTTCTTCCTCTCACCCATCCCTTCCTCCCACCCCAAGCCGCACCCCCATCTCCTACCTACTAACCTCATCCCACCTCCTTGACCTGTCCGTCTTCCCTGGACTGACCTATCCCCTCCCTACCTCCCCACCTACACTCTCTCCACCTATCTTCTTTACTCTCCATCTTCGGTCCGCCTCCCCCTCTCTCCCTATTTATTCCAGTTCCCTCTCCCCATCCCCCTCTCTGATGAAGGGTCTAGGCCCGAAACGTCAGCTTTTGTGCTCCTGAGATGCTGCTTGGCCTGCTGTGTTCATCCAGCCTCACATTTTACTACAGCACAAATCACCTTCTTCTAAGATGTAAAGTTTCCACCACCACATTTTTTAAAATAATTACTCCTCTTTGTACGTTTTCTTAACAGTACAATTGTAACTACAAATTTCTGCTGTCTTTCCTCTCTCAGTCATTTACTTTTCCTCCTCCAGTTCTGTTCTTTTTCACATTGACACAGAATCTGCAGCATTCCAATGAGACAACAGCACATGTAATGCTGAACTCGGCTGTTGTCAACACCCTGGGTAATTGGTTGTAGTCAGATTTAGAGAGAGAAGGTTAAAGCAGGACAGTACCTCTATTAGAGGAAAGATTTGGCATGGATTGAAAGATATTGTGAGAGTGAGAGGAGTCCTTCTGTGAATTGAAGAAGGCTGTTACTAAGGTAGCCTCTGAAGGTGATTTTCTGGCTGATCTCACGAATATGGATTGACTCAAACATCAAATGTTTTTCCTAGCACATTTAAACCATAATGCTTCTTTAGATTAGTACTTCAAGAGAATCAATTCAACAATGTTAATGCAAGAAGTCACGGTGACATTTCTTAGAAATATACGCCCAACTAAATATTGGAAGATATGTAGACTTTGGTAAAATTGTGCACATTCTGAAATTGCTGCCAACACTGCTGTCTAGGAGTTAATAGGATGTAATTTAGCACTTTCATCAAAAATCATATCGTCTTTGTAATTGTTGTTGGTTATAAATTTCTCAACCATTGTGTGCCAAATGTTGTACAAATGGAGATTCATTAAAATTAATTTTATTCTGTAATTATACAAATTTGACTCATGAAACAGGTTTCTTCAAAGCAAGGTAGCAAGTATTGATTTTATGTTGTATCAGATGTTATGTTAGTTTTTACATTAAGATACGGTGACAAACTTGGTATTTGCTGATTCCATCTGCGCACATTCATCACTGAGCCATTGGCACCTGCACTTCTTCAGCCACGTACACCAGATACATGACAGCCCATACACTCGTAAATCTTTTGTACAGTGCATGGGCACTGAAGCACAATCAGCTGGGCATCTATACCTCCGCTACAAGGTCATCTGCAAGTGTGATATGAGGATCGTAGACATTGGCACTGACAACTGAGTGATAGTTACCAATACTGTCACCACTGGAAGCTGGCCTTTAGAAGGAAAATTGAAGAGGCGTGCAGAACTAAAAAGTTCAGCAGGCCAAAAAGTAAACAAAGGACATCAAATTGTGCACCTTCTCAGCCCACTGCTTTATTCTGCCACAAATATGGTAGAGACTGCTATGCAGGGCTTCTGAGCCACATGAGGCAATGTTTCCCACGGAGATGACCACTGTAGCACAAAAGGTTCACGTAAGTATTTTCTAACCAAGATTTTTTTTAACCAAGAGCTACATTTATTTTCTCTATCATTCCTAGCCACAGGATACTGAATTTACCACAGGTTGAAGAGACTAAATCAGCACAGAGCAGGGAATCCAATCTTTACTACTCAATACTACACCGTGTGGTGCATTTATCGGATGGACCAATAGAGAAAATTGTGATATTCTGTTAAAAGAACTAGCTTTACTTCTTTCAGTTTTCTTCTAATAGAAAGGTGTTTTGTACAGCAGCTCAAATCACAGTTTCAGTAGCTCAAAAGTTAGACCCACATGCTACATCTTTGATCAGTGAGATTAAGGTTTTATGTGCTGTAAGTGAACCTTGAATTCCATTTTATCAAACATATTCCATATTTACAACCAGAAAGAAAATGTAGTGTTTGGAACAAGCTCAGCCACGTAGACCTCATCCCCTTCCCACTGACCAACCACAGTAACCCCCTACCTGCATCGCCAGCTTCACGATCTCTCCACCCCCAACCTGTCTATCTTCCTTTTCACCTATCCACTCTACTCTTCCCACTGACCAACCACAATAACGCCTACCCACATCGACCTACCTCCATCACTCCTACCCTCCCCCCAGCCCCACCCTACCCTCCTATTTTTTCTGAGATACCCCCCAACCCAGTTCTGACAAAGGGTTTTGGCCCAAAACATTGACTTTCCTGCTCCTCAGATGCTGCCTGACCTGCTGTGCTTTTCCAGCTCCACATTTATTGACTCTAGCTTCCAGCATCTGCAGTCCTTACTGTCTCCAAGACCTCACAGCATATGAATTCCCAGTTGCAGCTGTTAATCTGGCCCAATCAGGGAGTCCTGACTGACAGATGATAAAAATAAAGTAATGTCAGGGATTCTGTTCTTTCTAGGAGCGGGTTCTGAGCGAACTAGTAGTGTAAGGGTCAGTGTTACATACTATGAATGTGTAAATAAAGGGTGACTTGGTGACAGGATAACTGCCTTCATGGAGTTATTTCAGGTGCTTCTTTTAAAAATGTGGAAAATTAGTGTGAAGGCAAAACTCAGTCATTTTTGTAAAGTAGCTTTCTTCAACTGAGTAATGATCATTTATTACATCAATACAAACATCTTGTATACAATTTGACAGTTGAAATATTTATGGTGATCCTAACAGGATACTGATTTAAAATTGTCAAAAAGATTTTTTAAAAATTCTCAATGAGCCTGATATTATGTGTGCATGTGTACATATAGAGATCAAGTGAGCAAGATTCATGACTATTTTTACATTCTTATAACATCTCCAGTATAGATGTCTAAAACATAGTTGTGTAATTTTAAAAAAAAATTGTTTGGCGTTTACCTTACTTTTTGCTCTATTTTTCAATATCAGTGATGAATTCAATGTCATTCAGATTTTCTACCTTCTACATTACAATGAAAATATTTCAAATTATTTCATAATTTTTGGGCAGAAACATTGGATGTGTGTCAACATTCACTGTAATTACATTATACTGATGTATTCTTAATTCCTCTTAACATCTGTTTGCAACATGCTGGAGAAGTGCAGTGTAATAACAAAATTTTGTATTTAATTGATTTAACCCTCAATTAATGTTGTGGAACAACACTATTTAACATTCCATCAAGACATTCGAGGTAGTAAAAGTTATAATTGTTGTTTTATCATATAAAAGAGCATCTTGGGTTGCCATTGAATTTTCCAAGTTGATAAATGTCAACAAATGAAGTAAGTAACTGAAATGTTTATTTTTTTAAACTACCTTGCCAATGCTCATTTGAAAAATTCACTCAGAGCCTTATAGTTGAAGATACTGAATGCAGAAGTCTACTACTCCTTCAGAGACTTGATGGGCAATATCTTAAGCCAATGTGATGCACCTTTTTCATGGATCACCACCTTGATGTGGTAGAGACGCTTGTGCTGTCCACGGTTCCCTTGAGCAATACCATCAGAAGCATCTTGCTCCTCCTTGGGTCTTTCATCCTGGCTAAATTGCCAGAAAAACTGCAGCCCAGAGTCCTCAGAAACAGAACGAGCCAAAGACATTTATGCATCTCACTGTCTGTTATCGTGAAAGAAGGCTGTACCATCAAGGTGGTGTTTCTCTCTCCACAGATGCTGCCAGACTTAGCGAGTTTCTCTAGCATTTTCAGTGCTTCTTTTGATCTTCAACATTTACATTATTTTTCTCTTATTATAGGGTCAAGGTGGTCTGGCCATCAAACTGTCAAGATTTTTTGGGTAAAGATGTTTCCCCAAGGTTCCTTCTTTAAATTAGGTCAGGTATAGGTTTTAACCAGGGTCTATTTGCCACGTCCTGTGACAATGAAGAATTGGCAACAGGATTAGGTCTGTGAACCTAGAAATCCCTAGTTCTGAATGTGCACACAGCAACAGATGTGAGAAAGTCATCAAACAGCTATATTGGGACAGAAGTGCCTCTGAGCATCTGCATCTGTGACTGAGCAGTTCACTTCAGGATACCCTTTGTTCATCCTCAAATATCGAAAGGACTATAAAATATGTCCCATTTTCCCCTGGCTGAAGGGCCACTGTTACCATCAAATCGGGTCTGGCAGAGACACCTAAGATTAAATTGAAGTGGTCTTGCAGTGGTAATGTCACTGGTCTAATCATCCAGAATCCCAGGCTATGGTTCTGGGGACATGGATTTGAAATTCACCATCACAGATGGTTAAATTTAAATTCAATAAAAGTCTGGAATAAAAAGCTAACTTAATTGTTGTTGTAAAATCCCATCTGGTTATGAATGTCCTCAAGGCAAGAAAATCTGCCATCCTTAGCTGGCCTGGTCAATATGTAACTCCAGACACACGGCTTAGTGTTTGAGTCAGCTGAGTAGTTTGTGATGGTTGCTTACATCACATGAACAAAAAAAAATCTCTATCAACCACACCCTGGAGGATAATCATCTTTGTGGTCAAAGAAACAACATTTTAAATTTTGTAACATGTAGTGTTAGAGCACTCATGGATAATCTCAAGAGTCACTGACTAAAAAGACGAACTACAATTTTATCTCATGAACTATCAGGACTTCAGATTGACATCAGCACCCTCAGTAAGACCCATTTTCCTGGGGTAGGGTAGCTGAAGGAACAATTAGAAGGATATCACTTCTACTGGAAAGGATAGGGTAGCAATGGCATTCATTTCCATTGTAACAAAGTGTGGAGCTGGATGAACACAGCAGGGCAAGCAGCATCTCAGGAGCTCCTGAGATGCTGCTTGGCCTGCGGTGTTCATCCAGCTCCATACTTTGTTATCTCGGATTCTCCAGCATCTGCAGTTCCCATTATCTCTGATCACAATTTATTTCCGTTGAGTTGGTTTTGCATCTGGCGGAACTCCCCGGCTATATAAATTAAAAGCTCAAGTATTTCACCTACAGTTCAGCCATTATCAACTTGCCACTAGCACCAATACTTACGTCCCAACCCATAAGTACAGTGTGTGTGAAAGCAGCCATTGAGAAAGCCTCTTATTCTTATAAACCTCCTGCAAAATCTGTGGCATAATCCTGCCCATTGTTTTTAGAACTTCAGTTTCCTGTTTATCAGGATTACGAAAGAATCACTGACATAATCCAAAGAGCCTTTGCTTCAGCTGTCCACATCTTCATGGAATTCACAGCGTTGAAGCTTTCTCGACGTTTACTTTTTTCCAACAACAGAGGCAAAGAGAAAAGACAGGCAACATGTTGGTTATCCATTCTTGGGCTGAAATGATAACCTGTCTTTTCGCTTTACAGATTCTACAACAATCGCTCTATATTTCCATCAATTTTCTTTATTTTATATTTCTAGCTTTTCAATTTTTTTTACTTTTTGACTTTTATTATTGGTTTAAAAGTATGAATGAATTGACGCCTATTTTTTTCTTTCAAAATAAACTTGGTATTTTGCAGCATGTGATTAAGGTGTTGAAGCTTTGTGATGCTCTTTTCCATTCAGTTTTTGTTCAGACTTGGTTACCTTCACTCAGAGTTTGACTCTCTGTCTGAAATTACAGGTTTCTACCTGACTAGACTTATCTTTTGCGCAGAAGGTGCTTAAATATAGCTGCTGAATAGCAAGATTTACCAACACTGGTAACACATCTCCGCATGATGAGGGAAAATAAAAACTGTCTAACTCTTTATTGCTATCATCATCTTTGAGCAGTGCCCCCTTCTTATCTGATGTATTGGCAAGAATGGATGGCAGAAACTCATAATAGATTGATCCTTTGAGATGCGGAGCTTAAGAAAAGAATTGTGAGTTTAGTGTCAACCCCATCTCTATATCAACGGTAACCAAACCAATATCAATAAGTTACAGAGGCTTTTCTTCAAAGGATGTGAGGGTAATTCTTGAATTATTTCATGCCACTCAGCAGGGAAAGCATTTGTTGTTCATCCCTAATCGTCATTGAGAAGATGATGATGAGCCACGTTTTTGAATGGCAGCAGCCCTTGTGGCATATGTACAACAGTACTGTCAGAGATGGAGTTTCAGATTTTGACACAGCAACAATAAAGAAGCAACAAATGAGGGCTGAATTCTATCAAAATCATAGAATCGTAGAATAGTAGATTTCCTACAGTCTGGAAGCAGACCATTCGGCCAATCATGTGCACGCTGGCCCTCCAAAGAGCATCCAACCCAGCCCCACTGAATCCCTGTAACTCAGCATTTCCCCATGGCTAATCCAACTAGCCTGCCTAACCCTGGACACTACAGACAATTTAGCACGGCCAAGCCACCTAACCTGCACGTCTTTGGACTGGTGGAGGAAACTGGAGGACTCGGAGGAAACCCGTGCAGGGATGGGGAGAAAGTGTAAACTCCACACAGACAGTTGCCCGAGGCTGGAATTGAACCTAGGCCCCTGGTCATGTGAGGCCAAAAAAAAGTGGTTAATTTGTGGTATTGCAAAAAAAGGCTTCTCTCCATGCATGGGATGCTCTGAGGTTTGGTGTGGACTTGTTGGGCCAAAGGGCCTGTTTCCACACTGTAGGGATTCTATGATACTATGAACTGTAGCGAGTTATCTCACACAATTCTCTGCTGCCTATCTCATTACATAAATGTACCAAGCCCCTGTGTTGCAATGTTTGCACTAACTTGCACTCACCAGAGGCAGAAGCACTTGCTGGGATCCTCTGGGATCTGCAACACTGGCACCAAATTTCATGCATAGGTGTTTACCTGGACAATCGTTATTAGCCAGGGACTAGCCTTCACAGTGCAAGTAGTGGGAAATGAGAAAGAAACAGTTCTGAGGGCACATGGGAATAGGTTCCTACAATTGTAAATATATTGCCTCCTTAGATCATCAACTGTCTGATCAACTGTTATAGTAATTGCAGCTACAATAGTGAAGCTACAAACACGATCGATCCTATGCACAATACCATGTTCAAACCCAGTCTCAAGAAGTGTTACAGTTCCCCTAACGCCCTGTTTAGCATAATATGTTGTGACTATTCAATGCGGAACCATCATCACACATTGAAAAGCCTTCAAACTGTTAAAAATTATTACTTGTTTTAAACAATAAGAAAAGCAAAAGAAAAACAAAAATGCTGGATAACAAAGGGTGAAGCTGGATGAACACAGCAGGCCAAGCAGCATCTCAGGAGCACAAAAGCTGACGTTTCGGGCCTAGACCCTTCATCAAACAAAAATGCTGCATTTGTTTCTGCGTTTCTGAGACTAAACAGGGGCTGCTTGCTTCTTGAGTTCTGAAACACCAATTTATAATCAATAAGTGATGACTTCTCCCATTCTAAATTATTATAAGACGTTTAATTAAGTCCTGACTGGCTTGTTTCATCTGGTTCTGTACTATCCTATCATGCTGAAGTTGATGTTCCTCTGGGTCAACATTTTCACCTTCCACAGTAGAAGATTTCTGCTGTTGTCCCAGCACTAAGTATCCCTTCTTTGCCCACTCCAGTTAGGTAGAGCAAACATGCAGGCAATATGTAGCATACTCTATCTAACTTCCTCAAGACACCCAAGCATCAGAACTTCATCATCAGGAGATCTCTCGTCTGCTCCATGATGACTCCTAATTGAAGAATGGCTGAAGTGTTTCT
This sequence comes from Stegostoma tigrinum, assembly GCF_030684315.1. Classification (NCBI taxonomy): domain Eukaryota; kingdom Metazoa; phylum Chordata; class Chondrichthyes; order Orectolobiformes; family Stegostomatidae; genus Stegostoma; species Stegostoma tigrinum. The sequence continues at coordinate 49,692,356 of NC_081360.1, read as the reverse complement.
CTGTTCAGCCCAGTTAGGGGTTGTGTAACTCTAGTGATTGTAACGAGGTCAGCCAAATGGACCTTATAGAAAATGATTTCCCTGAATGGGGCTGTTAATCTGCTCCAATCAAGGAGCCCAGTCTAACAGATAAGAACAGGAAAGTCAGACATCCTGTTCACTCTGAAAGCTGGCTCTGAGGGAGCTGGATCAGTGTCAAGGTCTCTCCCTGGATCAGTGTTAAGAACTCTCAAGGTATAAATAAAGGTTGACTTGATGACATGATACCGAGCCTCCAAGGAGTTATTTCCGTAATGGAGGTCATCAGCCATAGTTGTGGAGGGCAGCCCTCATCTCCTAGTAACTGTCCTTGTCAGGCATCTAGCCCTTGAAACAAAGTAGGTGCATAAGAGTTCACAAGGATATAGGCAGCTTCTAGGATACTTGGCAGAGATTTCTAAGATGTGGCACGGATGATCATTGATGACTTGGACATTGACCAAATGGAAGCCTTTTCTATTTATCATATTTGCTGTATTATGATGTACATAATGTATGGACAGTCTATGACACTCTGCATCTGGTTAAACCAATTATGACGGCAAAGCCTACTTCTCTGGCTGCAGTACGGACCTCATCATGAGGGAAGCAGTGTGGTCTGGCACAATTCCATCGGTAATAGCTTGGATACTTTTGTGGGTAGAGGATTTAGAGATCCCACATGGGTCCCTGTTAGAATCTTGGAAGCAACTAGTTGCATAAAATTTTAGCACAACTGTTACCTTGATAGCCACTGGGATGTGATGGCTATTCACTCCTTCAGGTCGCAGGCCCTGCTCCTGAAGATGATGCAGTTCTCTTACCATGCCTCAGGACATTCTCAGTCTATGCACGCACTGCACCAAGCTCTTTTGGAGGAAATCACATTGAGGACAATAGACTCTGGGCTTTCTGTATCACCTTCTGTATCCTGAGGGGACCTTCTGTTTTGCTATCTTCATGTTCTCTGGATGCCAGAGAACTGGATTGAGGGAAAGCAGAAATCTGGGCTCAAACTCCAGGCTCTCTATCCAAGCTCCTTAGCCTTGCTCTTCAAATAAGAAGCCTGCTACCTTTTTAAGGCTTTCTTTCCTAAATCTACTTGCAAGAGACCATAAGTAAATAAATGAGGCTTTGGAACAAATTCCCATAGTCCTGCAACAGACGGTACAGTGATCACAAAAGTGGAATTGTCTAATTTGAACACAATACAAATTCTACACCAACTTTTTTTTCCTTATAACATGGACTCCTAAGGCTAGGAATCAGTCATTGATGAGGAACAATTGGTGTGAAAAAGAGCACAGACTGCAGTGAGGATTAGTGAACTGAACACAGCATCGCAGTTGAGAGTGCCATTCAAGTGGGAGGTAAAATAGAAAATGTAGCAGTATTAGGGGATAGCATAGTTAGGAGAACAGATACTGTTGTCTGCCACAAAGAAAGATTATACCAACTGCTGTGTTGTCTTCCTGGTGCCAAGGTTGGGCATATCTCTTCTGGGCTGGAGAAGCACTTGGAATTGGAGGGAAAATGCAGTGATGAGTAATGACATCACTAGTGTTGTGAAATCCATTTGAGTGGAAATATGAACAAACAAGGGAAAGAAGCCACAGGTGAGAAATTTCATTCACTGCAGGGCAAACAATAAATCAGTGGAAAATTGACACGTGTAACAGGAACACTACAGTTGTCATGGGTGATTTTAATCTGCATATTTTCTGAACAGACCAGATGGACAAGGTAACACAGAAGATGAAAATTTATTCCAGTCAAAAAGAAGGACTCAATAAGAAGTGTGGACCACCCATGGTTAACAAAGGCGATCAAGGACAGTATCCAATCAAAAACTAAGGCATAAAATGCGGCAAAAACTAATGGTACACAGATAGGTAGGAACCAACAGCTGATGACTGAAAAGCTAATAAATATTGAGAAAATTGGTTATGAACATAAGTAGTTAAAAAATACAAAAACAAACAGCAAGAACTTCTTTGCTCTATAAAAAGAGTAGCAAAAGCCAGTATGAGACGCTGAGAGGAGTGACTGGGGAATTGGTAATGGAATAAGGTAATAGTAGATAATTTAAACCAGTATTATGTATTGGTCTTCACAGCAGAGGATGCTATAAACATTACAAAGCTGTCAAATAAATAAGATGTTGATAGGAGGAAAGATCTAGTAACATCTCTATCACATGGGACAAAATATTTGAATAGCTAATGGGATTAAAGGCATACAGGTACCAGGAACAGATGCTAAGCATCCAAAAATTTTTAAGGAATTAGTTTTAGAGATAGTGGGGGCATTCGGTGAAATATTTCAAAACTCACTGGATTCTGGGAACGTTCCATCAGTTTGGGGAAACATTACAAGATGCCTTTGTTCGAGAAGGGAGAGGGAGAGAAAGAAGAAAGCAATAGGCCAGTTAGCCTAACATCAGTTGTGAAATTGCTGAAGCCCATTAGTTAGTAGTAAATAGCAGTACCTTTAGAAAAGCCCAATGCAATCAAACAGAATCAGTAGGTTTGTGAAAGGAAATCATGTTTATCAAATTTAGTGGCGTTCTTTGCGTATATAAGACATAGAGTGGTTTAGAGGGCACTGGTAGGCATCATATTAGGATTTCTAGAAGGTACTTGATGAGGTACCACACAAAAGATTAGTACACAAGAAAGGAGCTCATGGCATTGGGGGTAATGTATTCGCATGGATTGAGGATTCGTTAATGCACCAAAGACAGAGTCAGGATTAATGAGTCCTTTTTCAGGTTGGAAAGATGTAACTAGGAGAGTGCCATAAGGATCAGTCTGAGAGTCTCAATTATTTACTTTATATATAATGACTTGTAGGAGCGGACAGAGCGTAAAGTATTCAAATTTGCTGTTGGTATAAGGATTGGTGGGAGGCCATGTTGTAATAAGGACATAAGGAATATGCAAGGGGATATGAGTAGGCAAAAACTTGCAGATAGACCTTAATGCAGGAAAGTGTGATGCCATGCACTTTAGTATGAAGAATCCAAAGCCAGATTTTTATTTAAATGGAGAGAGAATCCAAAAAGTGCAACACAGAGGAATGTGGGTGTTCTTGTACATGAAACACAGTTTAAGTAAGAAACTTAAAAAGTAGAAGTTTGGCTGTTATTGGTAGAGGAGAGGATAGTCAAAGTCAGGATTAAAGTTTGAAATTATGGAAATCTTGTCACAACTGTACAGAGTGTTGGTGAGGCCACACCTGTTGTATTGTGTATAGTTTTGACTCCTGTGTTTAAGAAAATATATACTGGCAGTGGAGGCTGCTCAGAAGAGATTACAAGGCTGATTCCTGGGATGAAACAGTTGACTTTTCAAGAATGATTAAACAGGTCATGTCCTTATTCATTACAGTTTAGAAGAATGAAGGGTGATTTTATTGATACATACAAGATTCTGAGGAGGTTTGATACGGCAGATGTTGAGAAAATATTCCCACTGGCAAGGGAATCTCAAAGTGGGGGATGTATTTTCAGAATGAGATGACGTTCATTTAAAGCTAGGATGTGAAGAAATTTCTTCTCCCAGCGGATAATGAATGTCTGGCATTATCTGCCTCAGAGAGTTGTGAAAGCGAGATCACTGAAAAAGAGGAGGCAGATAGATTTCTGCATTATCAAGGCATCAGGGTCAGGAGGAGTTAGCTTAAAAGAAGAGTTGAGACCTGGGGCAGATTGGCCATGATGTTATGAAAAGACAGGGCAGGCTTGAGGGCTAAATGGTTTACTCCAACACTTATTTTTTATGTGACTTTTTTTAACATCACCTCTAGCATTTTGTGGATTCTTTGGGTTTTTCGTATGAAAGTTGAACACAATATTCAATCTATGGTCTGGCCAGAGAAGTATAAAGTTTAACTAATTGCCTTCTTTCTCTACTAATGTAGAGTTTAATGTCCTATTGTTTTCATTGGTTGCTGCTCTGGATGTGTTTCCCCTCAAGTCTAAGGTTCCCTTGGCTCATGTTTCAACACAATTGATGACGTTCATATTTCTCTATTTTCTCTTTCTATGTGCACCACTTTGTATTTGTTTGCATAAATTTTAACACCTGGTGTTTTTCCGAGGGAATGTGTTAGAATTTCTGAGGAGCACATGCTGTAATTTTTTGAATTCTTGATGTAGTTCAAGAACTATGTAGCTAAAGAATACCATGCATGAGATGACTTGAACATTAGGCACTGTAGCCACTGCAAATATTAACTAAATTACTTCACTCCTTAACCTGAGGAGAGCAGAGAAAACCAGATTTGTTGCCAGAAACATGCATCAACTCAAACTGGTCAATGGACAAAAAGATTGTGCAGAGTTAAACTCAACAGCAAGTTTGGCTTTCAAGCCTATTGTGCCTTTCTGGATTCACCCTGGCCCTGCTCTCAGCCTTGTACCCCATTCCAGCCCAGTTCTCAGCCTCTTCATCCAACCTTGGTTCCGCTGGCAGAATTCTGTGAATTTGCACAAATGAAAGATAACCTAATTAAAGATGGGATTGCCTTAGACATATGAAATTTTACACTGAGAGCACAGCTACTGCAAGAGGAGAAACCTGGTCTCATGAAAGCAATTGTCATGTGTAGAAGCACTTAGGTTGTAAATCAGCAGAGAAAGATTGACTGGCCATTGTCCTTGCCTGTGAACATTTCCATCGATACATATTCAGAAGAGGCAAAGTGACAGGCAAATTGGACCAGATGTCATTTTGTAGCATTTATCTCAAGCAACTAATATGTGCTCTAAAGCTTCTTCAAAGAATATTACAAAGGTTACAAAGATATCATGTTGATGTGACATACATGCAAAGAATGCAGATGTAGATCTCTGACATGCTGAGATGAGTAGCACTCTTGGTGTTGAAAGTGAGGATGCTTTGGTAGAGTATGAAATCTTTCATATCGACTGTAAAGCAATAACTCAACGTGGAAATCATTGACCCAACAGAGACAGTGGATATAACACACAAGCACTTTGCTCAAATCAGATGAACTACCAAACAAGATGTAATTATCTGAAAGCTACGAGAAGCAGTGATGGAAAGAAGGCCTGAAAGCATCAAGGACACTCCTGTTCCCGTATTGAGCAAACACAGGTGATATTGTCAGCCTGAGATGGTATATTGTAAAAAAGAAATGGAATCCTCATCCTGAAGGCCTTGAGAGAATAGTAAGAACAACCTTGGAGACCACAAATGAACTGAGTCAAGATTGAAGGAGGCAAGACAAGATCTTTACTAGCCAAACATATGCACATTACATTCCAGTTGAACCATATATGAGAATCTGGCAGCTTTTTTTCTCGCAACATCCTTTTCAGACAATCACTTGTGGTGAAATGTCACTCCTGTCTTAATTCTTTAATTTAATTTTTAACTGACTCTTTCCAGGTTTGATGGCCTACAAACATCTTTCAGCTCTGACAACTTGAAAATTGCTGTACAATCTCTGACAGCTTGAAGACTTCAGAAACTAAAACCCTTCTGCTAGGGTTAAATAATTCTGCTAAACTTCAAATCTTACTCATCTGTTAGGATGAAGCTGAAATCTCATTCTTCCAAACGGAAATCAAACTAAATCACCAGTGGCCACTGATCATTTGTTTATTTGCTGTACATCACAAATTCAGGAGTGTGAGCACTACATCAAGCAATGCTACAGGTATCCTGCTTTACTAAGTCACAGCCTTTCTTGGAAATAACATATTTACGTCAATTTTTCAGATGGCTTTCTGACCTCTTAAAAAAAAGCATCTTCGTAGGACTGAAACCAAAACTTATCTGTGCTATTTTAAAAATACAAATTCCCAAATACTAATATGTTCTGCACCATTTTCACGATAGCTTTGTTTTTTCCTTCTGTGTAGTAAATTTCTACTCTTTTGTAAAAGAACGTAAGTAGACCCCTGTGAATATGTTCAGTGACTAATGACAGCAACCAAATTCAAAACTAAAATATATTGTTCTAAAATGTTAGGTTTCACTTTGGAATCTGACTTGTCGAGCATCAGCTGGGATCATATGCTGTTCCTCAACTCCGGGCAGCTGAACAGAAAGCTGTGAACTCACCAAGGGCACGATCCACAGATCATCCATCTGACCCAGAGGTCCACACCAAGAGAACACAAATAGAACAACAATGTACCAGTGCAGTGTCAAATGTATGTTGACATCCTTCAGATGTACAGCCAACAAGAACACTCACAAGTACCACTGACAGCCAACACTCAACACCTATGAGAGGCATAGATATAGTGCACAGCCAGAGAATTTTTCCCACAGTGGAAATGACTATTACAAGGGGGCATAATTTTAAGGTGATTGGAGGAAGGTATAGGGGAGACGTCAGAGGTAGGTTCTTTACCCAGAGAGTGGTGGGCGTGTGGAAAGTGCTGCTCGTCGTGGTAATGGAGTCAGATACTTTAGAGGCTTTTAAGCGACTCTTGGCCAGGCATATGGATGACAGTGTAATGTAGGGTATGCAGGGTAGTCCGATTTTAATAGAATAATAGGTCAACACAACATCATGGGCCGAAGGGTCTGTACTGTTCTAACACAATTTAAAGATTATGTGTGCAATGCATTATCAGAAATTGATGAAAATAGTGAAATGTTAAAGCTGAGAATAGTTTGCATTTTGGTCAGAATGTAGTTGATAATGTATTATTTTGTATAAAAAGTGAAATGTTTAAGATGGAAATGCAATCTGCACCATTGTGCCTCTTGGTTTGTAGCAAGCATGTGACCTCCACCATGAGGCACACACACTGAGGCAGCCATCTTACAAACATTCAATAAAGACGCAGTGCGGACAAGACTCCCAGCTTATGAACACCAAGTAGTTCTGGAGAGAATAGTCCTGTTGGCAGTACATGGGAGCAGCAGCTACTGAATGCATGATCTCTGTTGTTCCATATCACAGACAGTCAAACAGAATGGAAATGGATTGAAAAAAGAATGTTAGTGGAAATCTCTCCAGAAAGCCAATAGAGTGTTATAATTTATCACAATAGAAATTGAATACAAAAGTGAAGGTTATGCTTCAGTTATTCAGGGCACTGGTGAAAACATACCTGGAAAATTGCATACAATATCGGTCTCCCAATTTAAGGCAAGATAAATGTGTTGGAATCAATACAAAAAGGTTTACTGGGTAATTATCTGGATTAGGCAGGTTCTCGTATGAGGAAACGTTGGTCAGCCTAGGCTTGTATGTGCTGGAGTTTAGAATAGTTAGAGGAGGCAATTGAAATATAAGGTTCTGAGGTATCTTGACATGGTAAATCTTTAGATGATAACAAAATCAGAAATTGCTGGAAATGCTCAGCATATCTGGCGGCATCAGTGGAAAGAAATCAGAGTTATTGTTTTGGGTCAGTGATCCTTCCTCAGAAGTCACTGGACCCAAAACATTAACTCTGATTTCTCTCTACAGGTACTGCCAGACCTGCTGAGCTTTTCCATCAATTTCTGTTTTTGTTTCTAATTTCCAGTAGCCACACTTCTTTCGGTTTTTATTTAAATGTCCGGGTGAAGTTTCATTTGCAGCAAATCTAGAACCAATGGTCACTGTTTAAGAATAAGGAGTTACATATTTATGACAGATAAAAGGTGATTTTACTTTTCGCAATAATTCTTTGGAACTTTCTTCCTCAAACATTGGTGGAAACACAGCTTTTGAATATTTTTAATTCAGAAGTGGATAGATTCTTGGTAAGCAAGAATCTGAATGATTATCAAAATAGGCAGGAATTGGATTTGAGGTTATAATCAGATCAAGCATAATCTATGTTCGAGCATGCCTTCAGTATCTAAATAGTCTGTGTGGCCCACAGACCTTAAATGTTAACATTATTTTATTTTCTAAAAATATTGTCTGACCTGCTGAGAATTTCCAGCATTTCATGCTTTTATTTTGGATTTCCATCCATTATAGCATTTTGTTTTTGTAACCTTTAAAAGTGTTTGCTGTGAATTATGTTGGGATATCCTAAGGTTATGAGAGGTATATAAAAATACAAATTCATTCTTTTAAGGACCTTTTCTGATTTTTTTTTGACTGCAAAGCCAGCACTTTCTGGATAACTGGAATTGAGAAAACAACCTCTGGCAGGCAATGAAAATAGATTATTAATCAAGTTCAAAAGTATTTCTGGTGATGTTTATCTCCAGACCTGCGTACATTGTTGAGGTTTATCTTGAGGAATGTCTGACATGAACAAAGTGTAACATTTTACAAGCAGTTCCATTTCCCAATGATGGTAGCTGCTGGCCAGTTTAATTTCCACCTCCAAACTCATCAATCATTTCACTTAATTATTTTAAACCAAAAACTATATTTGGTCAATAAAGAGCAAAGTGATAGCTTCAACAGTGTAGTTAGATTAAAGCCTATAAAAATATATGATTTGATGTCTTCATATTTAAATTGTAATCTGCTCACTTGGGTTCATTGAAATGCTAGTATCTATGTTACCACCCCAGGGTCTTTTTCTAAAACAATATAAGTCAAAATTAAGAATTGAAAACAGCTAGTGAAAGTTAAAAAAATTCTTCATTGGGAATTTGGTGAAACATGTATTTTCTTTACCATTTTCTTTTGTAATTTTTGAAGTTAATCTGATCTTCAAAAGATCCAGTAGAGAAAATGAAAAACACAAACCACTCCGAGGAAAGTAAAGTGTTAATTTACAAAGATTTGAGCACATGCAGGCAGAATATATGTTTCTGCGACAGCATTGCTGCCATTCTGGGATTTGTTAGGGTTCAAATAAATCATGTCAGGTCATCAATTGTACCTTAAAAGATCACAACATTTGGCAAAGTGCATCTGTTCCTCTAGTAAACATGGTGACAGGATATTGCAATTATAATCCATAATAATTATTTAGGATTTGTTTCAAATTACATGGTAATGGAGATGGCAACCATTGTACAGTACAAAGTTTCTAAGTGAAAAGCAAGCATCATAAAAATTTGTACTGTGAAGCTTTCAGTATGTCTTATAAATTGTGAATAATGTCTTGTGCTTAAGATGCATCTATTCGTAATTTAATATCCAAAACAAAACTTGAAACTGCAATATCTGTTTTTCAGCCTAGTTGTTTGATAGATTTTGTAACAATCTGATACAAAGGTGGATTTTTTAATTTTAAAAGCTGTTATATTGAGTTAAGGTAAAAGTAAATTCATTAGGAGATTAGGTTCCTAAAAATATTTTAAAAGTTACATTTAATGAATAGGAATTAAGGCACTTTCATTCTTTGTTAATCTATGTATCTATTCATGCATACATTTAATGAATTTCAATTATCAAATTAAACTAATGAATAGCAGTAATGTCAACTCTCCACTTCATGCGTACATATGCCACAGAATTGAAATATGCTTCTCATTGCTGAACTATTTAACACGTCTTTATCAAGATCTAAAAACTTTCATTCTAAATCAAGAAGATTAAATGGAATTCATCCTGATCTCTGTGCCTTGCCTTGGGTTCCGATTCCTCACTTTGAAAGTGGAATGTGAGCTTCACTGGCAGGATTTGTTGCTCATCCCTAATTGCCTTTGAGAGGGTGATGGTGAGCCATTCAACAATGGTAATGCTGATGAACATCATGGCCAGTGGTTAGATTCACACCTGATGGCAATACCCATTATACTGCCTAGCACTTATGCAGCATGAATATTACTTGCCACTTATTGTCCAAACCTAAATATTGTCCTGGTCCTGCTGCACTTGAGTTGGGAATGGTGTTGAATTTTGTATCGTCATTAGAGAACAGCCACACTTCTGGTCTGATGATAAAGGGAAAGTCATTGATGTAGCAACAGATGATTGTTGGGCTGAGGCCACTTTCCTGGAGAACTCCTGCAGATATATTTTAGGGCTAGTATTGATATCACTGGTTCTTTTGCCAATTATCTTCAATGTCTGTCCTTGCTGTGAGCTCTTCAGATGTTGGAAACACTTCTCTTTATCAACTCATGTTTTAATCATACCTATCAAATCTCCTCATCCTAATCTGATAAGAGAATACATGAGTTTGTGAACTACGCACAATTTAGGATGGTGTCATGCAGGATAACGTTGAAGCACTTGCTGGCCTTGGAGGATGTGCATTTGGAACAACTGCTACAGATACTATTTTAAAACCACAACTTGCTACCTAAAGTCACCAAACTAAAGTCCAACAGCAAAACAGAGGAAAGCAAATCAGAAATTCCGTGCAAACTTCATAAATCATGGAAAATAAATGCTGAACTTCTTGATAACTGCATGTTATTTCACAAGGAGCACCCAGGAACAAACTGAAGGTTGAAGTACAAACACATAATTGGACAAATCTACAGGTTTACAGTGAGTTTTGACTGCAGAGAACAGAGAGACTGCTCCTGTGCTGGGGAAGAAATGAATTCTCCTCTCTCCTCTAACATGTCACCATCTCCAACCTATTCAGTTATTTGACAACCAACTACACAGTTATTGGCAAATAAAAAGTTCTCTGTCATCAAAACTGCAGCTACCCTTTCAAACATTGTTTTCTTTTCAGTCCCCAATTAGTTAAAATGAAAAGTTAAAAAACCTCATCCCGCCTCCTTGACCTGTCCGTCCTCCCCAGACTGACCTATCACCTCCCCAACTATACTCTCCTCTCCACCTATCTTCTCCTCGTTCCATCTTCGGTCCGCCTCCCCCTCTCTCCCTATTTATTCCAGTTCCCTCTCCCCATCCCACTCTCTGATGAAGGGTCTAGGCCCGAAACATCAGCTTTTGTGCTCCTGAGATGCTGCTTGGCCTGCTGTGTTCATCCAGCCTCACACTTTGTTATCTCAGGTTCTCCAGCATCTGTACTTCCCATTATCTCTGATGAACGATCCTTATAGTTTATATACCTGCAGCAACTTTAGTGGAGTAAAATGCACCAAAGCATTTCCTGGAAGCACTACAGAGCAAAATTTGGCGAAACAAGTAGCTTTATAAGGCATACCTGAAAGGAGAGAAGTGAGGCAGAGAGATGAAGATTTTTCTATATTGATCTGCTACATGCTTATCAATGTTTCAAAAAGAAACCCATCCTTTCTGAAAAAAAACCCATAGCACATAAAATTAAAAAATAAGATAGAACAAAAATCTTGGAAGCATAATCTTAGCAGAAATGCAACAGGTCTGGCCATATTTGCGGAGAGAAAAACAGAGTTAATATTTCAGGTTGTAATTTTTCATCAGAACATGGAAACTATAGAATGGTCAGTTGAACATAAATGGTATCACAGACACTGAAAACTGTCTAAAAAAAATAGAAAAGTATCAATTAAAAATAAATTATAATTAAAATGTCAGCATGGATTCCAAAACATTAAATCAAAACATTAGCTAACCTGACAGAGATTGTACCTCTCCCCTGCAGAACGGGCTGCCCTCCGCTCCAACCCCAACCTCACCATCAAACCCGCAGACAAGGGTGGTGCAGTGGTAGTATGGCGCACTGACCTCTACATCGCCGAGGCCAAACGCCAACTCTCCTACACCACCTCCTACCGCCCCCTTGATCATGACCCCACCCCCGAGCACCAAACCATCATCTCCAACACCATTCATGACCTCATCACTTCAGGGGACCTCCCACCCACAGACTCCAACCTTATTATTCCCCAACCCCGCACGGCCCGTTTCTATCTCCTTCCCAAAATCCACAAACCTGCCGGCCCTGGTCGACCCATTGTCTCAGCCTGTTCCTGCCCCACCGAACTCATCTCCACCTATCAGGGCTCCATTTTCTCCCCTTTAGTCCAGAAACTCCCTACCTACGTCCGTGACACCACCCACGCTCTCCACCTCCTCCAGAACCTCCAATTCCCTGTCCCCCAACACCTCATTTTCACCATGGACGTCCACCTATATACCTGTATTCCTCATGCAGATGGCCTCAAAGCCCTCCGCTTCTTCCTGTCCCGCAGGCCCGACCAGTCCCCCTCCACCGACACCCTCATCCGCCTAACCAAACTCGTCATCACCCTCAACAACTTCTCTTTCGATTCCTCCCACTTCCTACAGACTAAGGGGGTGGCCATGGGCACCTGCATGGGCCCCAGCTATGCCTGCCTCTTTGTAGGTTACGTGGAACAGTCCCTCTTCCGCACCTACACAGGCCCTAAACCCCACCTCTTCCTCCGTTACATTGATGACTGTATCGGCGCCGCCTCTTGCTCCCCAGAGGAGCTCGAACAGTTCATCCACTTCACCAACACCTTCCACCCCAACCTCAAGTTCACCTGGGCCATCTCCAACACATCGCTCACCTTCCTGGACCTCTCAGTCTCCATCTCAGGCAACCAGCTTGTAACTGATGTCCATTTCAAGCCCACCGACTCCCACAGCTACCGAGAATACACCTCCTCCCACCCACCCTCCTGCAAAAATTCCATCCCCTATTCCCAATTCCTCCGCCTCCGACGCATCTGCTCCCAGGATGAGGCATTCCACTCCCGCACATGATGTCCACGTTCTTCCAGGACTGCAACTTTCCCCCCACAGTGGTCGAGAATGCCCTTGACCGCGTCTCCCGCAACACATCCCTCACACCCCGCCACCGCCACAACCGCCCAAAGAGGATCCCCCTCATTCTCACACACCACCCTACCAACCTCCGGATACAACGCATTATCCTCCGACACTTCCGCCATTTACAATCCGACCCCACCACTTTTCCATCCCCACCCTTGTCTGCTTTCCGGAGAGACCACTCTCTCTGTGACTCCCTTGTTCGCTCCACACTGCCCTCCAACCCCACCACACCCGGCACCTTCCCCTGCAACCGCAGAAAGTGCTACACTTGCCCCCACACCTCCTCCCTCACTCTCATCCCAGGCCCCAAGACGACTTTCCATATTAAGCAGAGGTTCACCTGCACATCTGCCAATGTGGTATACTGTATCCATTGTACCCGGTGTGGCTTCCTCTACATTGGGGAAACCAAGCGGAGGCTTGGGGACCGCTTTGCAGAACACCTCCGCTCAATTCGCAACAAACAACTGCACCTCCCAGTCGCGAACCATTTCAACACCCCTCCCACTCTTTAGATGGCATGTCCATCATGGGCCTCCTGCAGTGCCACAATGATGCCACCCGAAGGTTGCAGGAACAGCAACTCTTATTCTGCTTGGGAACCCTGCAGCCCAATGGTATCAATATGGACTTCACCAGCTTCAAAATTTCCCCTTCCCCCACCGCAACCCAAAACCAGCCCAGTTTGTCCCCTCCCCCCACTGCATCACACAACCAGCCCAGCTCTTCCCCTCCCCCCACTGCATCCCAAAACCAGCCCAGCCTGTCTCTGCTTCCCTAACCTGTTCTTCCTCTCACCCATCCCTTCCTCCCACCCCAAGCCGCACCTCCATTTCCTACCTACTAACCTCATCCCACCTCCTTGAGCTGTCCATCTTCCCTGGACTGACCTATCCCCTCCCTACCTCCCCACCTATACTCTCCTCTCCACCTATCTTCTTTTCTCTCCATCTTCGGTCCGCCTCCCCCTCTCTCCCTATTTATTCCAGAACCCTCACCCCACCCCCCTCTCTGATGAAGGGTCTAGGCCCGAAACATCAGCTTTTGTGCTCCTGAGATGCTGCTTGACCTGCTGTGTTCATCCAGCTTCACACTTTATTATCAGAGATTGTTGATGTGGTTGTTGAATAAACAAACAAAAGATCTCATAAAAATAAATTTTCAAAAGGAGTATAATAAGATAACATGAGTTATGTTCCAGACAAGTTTGGTCATATAGGGTCAGGGAACAAGGAACTGAATGAATAGCATATCAACTTAAAAAACTAGGGATGAAGAATAGTTCTTCTATTTGGAGGATGATAGAATGCAATTTTCCACATTATGACTGCTGGACCACTATTATTCATAGTATACATTAACAATTTGATTTTGGGAATATGTAATTCAATACCAAGACTTTCAGATTATACAAATTTTGTGCATGATAGCCACATCATGAATGTAGGCAACATTATGCTAAAGGTCATTCAGAAACATACAGTCTGAGCAGTATATGGCAAGTTAGATTTAACATAGTTACATACGAATGATTCACTTTATTAGGGCAATCAGAAAGATTAACACCTCAGATGATTGGAAAATGAATTGAGTAAAAGAACATTGGGTTCTAGCATTACAGATGAACAAATCAGGAAAAGCAACACAGGTCAACAAAGTAATTTGCAATACAAATAATACACTAGATTTTGTTTTTGTTGCTATAGAATTCAACATTAGTGAAATTATGTTCAACATTTATTCAGCCTTTGTTAAGCCAAACCTGTGAGTGTTATAAACAGTACTCGTCTTCTGACTATAAAAAAAAGACTGCTAGAGAAAGTAGAATCACCAGAACTGAGAGATTACAACTTCTGGGAATGACAGAACAAGAGTCTGTTTTCACTTCTGATTTGTTTTATTGAATTCACATGTAACTAAGTACAATGAAAAACCTTGTTCTGCGAGCAGTACAGGCAGATCATAGCAAACAAGGGCAAATAGATCATAGGGTGCTTGGACAGAATAAAGACGTACAGGTTACAACTGCACAGGAGGTGCACAAAGCAAGATCAACATTATTTGATGTAGAGGTGCTGGTGCTGGACCAGCAGGTGGTGTGCGGGGCAAAGTCAGATGTCACACGACAACAGGTTATAGCTCAACGGCTTTATTTGAAATCCCAAGTTCTCAGAGCGTAACCCTTTCATTAAACGGAGTCTTTACCTGATGTAAGGGATCACACTCAGAAAGCTTGCGACTTCAAATAAACCTGTTGGACTGTAACCTGTTCCCTCCCCCCATCCCCCTCTCTGATGAAGGGTCTAGGCCCGAAACGTCAGCTTTTGTGCTCCTGAGATGCTGCTTGGCCTGCTGTGTTCATCCAGCCTCACATTTTATTATCTTGGACTGTAACCTGGTGTTGTGTAACTTCTAACATTATTTGAAGTTAGAGACCCCATTCAGCAGTCTAATCATAGCAGGGAAGAAGCTGTTCTTGAACCGGTTGGTGCACGTATTCTGAACGGAGAAGACTGAGAGGAGACTTGATAAAGGTGTTCAAAGTAATGTATGGTTTGGGGAGTGTTGCATAAGGCAATTAGCTCCTGAAAGTGTTGTAGACTTGACGGAGAGTGTTCACTTACTCTTACGTTTGATCTGAGGTCTCACTAGAGAATGTCATGCAATTTAGATGTAACGTAACAAGCAAGTAAATACTATTAATTGGTCTGTTCAAGAATACTAAGCTTCTCTTCTTCTTAATACTTCACATGAACATCCTTCTCTACTTGGTATCAGTAACATAGACTAATACCAATAAGAATTATTGGTAGCAGTGAATCTGCCTGAGGCATCGCAGATGGTTCCAGTGCTCATAACCGCAATTGATGCCACAGAGCATAAATAAGTAGAGAGCATTTCCCCCTGTGGAGGAATGCAAAGCTCCTGATGGACACATAACTGTAGAGATAAAGTTACAAATATCCAACCGAGAAATAAGGAGGAAGTTCTTTACTTCAGAGTTGGCTTGGCCTGTTGAACTTGCTGCCACAGGAAGTAATTAAAGCATAGCATAAATGGTCTTGAGAGGAAATGAGACAATCACCTGAGAGAAAAGGAAATAGAAAGATATGCTGAAAAGCTCAGATGAAGATGGAATGGGTGGAATTTGTAGATTGTATTTTCTTTTTCATTCATGGACATGGGCATTGCTGCCTAGGTCAGCATTTATTGCCTGGAGGACAGTTAATAGTGAACCACATTGCTTTGGGTCTGGAGTAACATGAAGAACAGGTCAGGTAAGGTCAACAGCTTTCTTTCCTGAAGAACATTAGTGAGCAAAAGATGAGCTTTTCCCCAAGAATTGACAACAGTTTCAAGGTCATCATTAGAATCTTAATTACAGATTTTTATTAAATTCAAATTCCACCAGAATGTTAAATAAAACCAAAAGAACTGCGAATGCTATAAATCAGGACCAAAAACAGAAGTTGCTGGAGAAGCTCAGCAGGCCTGATATCATCTGTGAAGAAGAATCAGAGTTAATGTTTTGGGTCTGGTGGCCCTTCCTCAGATGATAGCTAGGAAGAAGTTGGTTTATATCATATATACTGAATCTTATAACCTAATCCTACATTAGGACCTAATATTCCTTTCATATTTCTGTTCTTTCATGAGATGTTGGTGCTTCTGGCATGGCTAGCATTTCCTGCACATTCCCAATTGCTCATGGGAATTGTGATGATAAGCTGCTTATATGAACTCAAGACACAGCTATGGGACTATGAGGAAGGTTCCAGGATTTTGATCCCACATAAATGAGGCAGCAGCAGAATAATTAATTCCTAGCCAGGATGGTGTGAGGCCTGAAGGGGTATTTACAGGTGGTGATGATCCTAAATGTCTGCTGACCTCATCCAAGTAACAGAGATTTTGGATTTGAAAGGTGACATCACAGGAGTTTTGGTGAGTTACTTCAGTACACCTTGTAAATGGTAATATACTGCTGCCAGTGCACATTGTGGTGAACAAAATGGATGTTGGAAGTAGTGAGTGGGATGTTGATCAAGTCTGTCTTGCTCTGGATGGTGTCAAGTGCTTAAGTATTACTGAAGCTGCACACCATCCAGACAAATGATGAGTATTCCATCACAATCCTGCCCCATGCCTTGTAGACTTGGGGGACAGGTGAGTTACACACTGCAGAATTCCTAATCTCTGGTCTTCTCTTGTTGTCATAGTATCTATATGGATGGCTGACCCCTGCTCTTGCTTCCAACACACCCCCTCCTGCAGGACGCCACACCAAGGCCTCTGACCCTCCCTCGACCTCTTATCTCTAACAGCTGTCGTGACATCAATCGCCTCAGCCGCTCGACCCCTCTCACCGACTCCAACCTCTCCCCCACAGAACGTGCAGCCCTCCACTCCAATCCCAACCTCACCACAAAACACACGGACAAGGGAGGCTCAGTTGTGGTACGGTGCACTGACCTCTACATCACTGAGGCCAGGTGCCAACTCTCCGACACCTCCTCCTACTGCCCCCTTGATCATGACCCCACCCCTGACCACCAAAACATCATCTCCCCATCCATCCACAACCTCATCACCTCAGGTGACCTCTCACCCACAGCCTCCCCAGCCACATCATTCCCCAACCCCGCACTGCCCACTTCTATCTCCTTCCCAAAATCCACAAACATGACTGCCCTGGTTGACACATTATCTCCATCTGCTCCTGCCCCACCGAATGTATCTCCACCTATCTCAACTCCATTTTCTCCCCCTCAGTCCAGGAACTCTCTACCTATGTCTGTGACACCACTCATGCCTTCCACCTCCTCCAAAACTTCCAATTCGCCAGTCCCCAACACCTCATCTTTACCATGGACATCCAGTCCCTATACACCTGCATTCCCTGTGCAGATGGCCTAAAGGCTGTCTGCTTCTTCCTGTCTGCAGGCCTGACCAGTCCCCCTCCATGACTCCCTCATCCTCTTAGCTGAACTCATCCTCACCCTCAACAACTTCTCTTTCAATTCCTCCCACTTCTTTCAGACAAAGGGGGTGGCCATGGTTACCATCATGGGCCCAAGCTATGCCTGCCTCTTTGTGGGTTACATGGAACAATCCCTCTTCCGTAGCTATACTGGCCCTAAACCCCACCTCCTCCTCCATTACATTGATGACTGTATTGGCACCTTCTCATGCTCCCACGAAGAACTCAAACACTTCATCCACTTCACCAACACCTTCCACCCCAACCTTAAGTTCAACTGGACTATCTCTGATATCTCTATCTCCTTCCTGGACGTCTCTGTCTCAATCTCCAGCAACTATCCAGAAACCGATATCCATTTCAAGCCCACCGACTCCCACAGTTACCTAGAGTACACCTCCACCCACTCACCTTCCTGCAAAAATGCCATCCCCTGTTCCCAATTCCTTCATTTCTGCAGCATCAGCTCCCAGGATGAGGCATTCCACTCCCGTATATCTCAGATGTCCTTGTGTTTCAAGGACCGCAACATCCCCCGTCAGTGGTCGAGATCACCCTCAACCATGTCTCCCACATTTCTCGCAACTCATTCCTCGCACCCCCTCCCCGCAATAACAAACAAAACAGAATCCCCCTCGTTCTCACGTATCACCCCACCAACTTCCAGATCCAATGCATCATCCTCCAACACTTCCGCCATCTGCAATCCGATCCCACCACCAAAGACATTTTTCCCTCCCCACTCTTGTCTGCTTTCAGGAGGGGCCACTCTCTCCGGGACTCCCTTGTCCGCTCCACACTCCCCTCCAACCCCAACACACCCGGCACTTTTCCCTCAAACCACAGGAAGTGTTACACCTGCCCCTAAACGTCCCCCCTCACCCGCAGCCCAGACCCCAAGAAGACTTTCCACATCACGCAGATGTTCACCTGCACGTCTGCTAACGTAGTATACTGTATCCGCTGTTCCCATTGACTGAGCCTGCCTCCCATGATCTCACATTCACACGGTTTCAATCACATGCCACACTGGAAGTAATTGAAAATGATCAATTTCTCAAGAAGTAGAAGTAACAGTAGGTTCTGTGTTAGCCGTTATACAACTAGCCATATTTGAAAATATTTGTGGTATGGCTTGTTGTTGTTTTTGTCAGATGGCTTACTGCCACTGTTGTAACATGTGTTCAGCCAATTAAACTACTGATTTTTCAAATCCACCCCACCTCAGGCTGTCTTTCAGAATCAGTGGATTAGAATATATTTTTTAAATAGACAATCCTCCAGAAAGCTCCACAAAATAAAAATGTACAATAGGATAATGGAAAATTTGATTGGGAAATTTTAGCCTTAGCTTCAGGAAGACATCAATTCAGTAGAACCACTTGAGTCATCAGATAGTGAACTTCAGTTACCATGAAAACAATATGTGGCTTCTCTCATTGTTGGGGTTTGGTGTAGAAAACTATGGAAAAAATGGAAGACTACGAAAGAAAGTATCTTGAAGGATGTAGTTTCTTTGATTGATAAGGCCACCTGAAGTTAAGAGACAGTAATGATCAATAAACATGAGAAGCTCAGTCAAATGAGATTAACATCAAATTAAAAGCACTCTAGCAACAATTTGCTACAGATGGCACAAGAACTTCAAGGACAACAAGAATATGTTTTATTATATCCATGATACAATCAATGAGATTATTCAGTTTGGTTTATTTATCGTTACATGTATCTTCTTTCAAACTACAGTGTAAAGTTTTGAATAGTGTTGTCACTTTCTGGTACCGTCTTAAAACACAGAAAAGAATAGAATATAAACTCAGAAAAATGAATAAGTAAAGAAAATGTCTGACTTTACAGACCTCCTTGCTAAGTGCTCAATCATGTGCCGTGGGCCTGGTGGCCAGATACAAGTCCCCTTCACCGCGCTGCCGCCACTGGGATGAAAATGACCACTCTTCAGCACTATCTTACCTCCACTGATGCCCTCGCTGGACCTCACCAAAACAGATGCCAACAATACTGTTGGGTAGCAAACTGGATCAAACTCAACTCTGCTGCTATCATGAATCTACTTCGGATCCACCTCGATAGTGCAGCGCTGCTGATGTCACCAGGTCTGAACTGGGCTCAAACTCGCCTCCGTCTCCATGAATCTGCACTGTAAGCAGATTCCACTGGGAACCCAAGCTCTCCTCCTCCACAGCAGCCATCAGTCCGTGTGAAGACCTCCTCAATGATGCAGAAGCAGCTGGGAACCTAAACTCGCTTCCGATGCCAGTGCCATGTGTCCATGCTGCTAGGCCCACTTGCCACTGCCGACGCTGTCACTGCTACTGAGCTCTTCACTGAGAGATAAGTGAAATAAAATATAAGAGAAAACTAAGAGAAGAGAAAAAAATAAAATAAACAAAAAGGAAAGCAATTGGAGGAGACGAGCCACTGGCTCAGAGGCCTAATTCTACCACCATCTTACTGGAAAGAACATGAGCAGAGAATAATGATGCATTTCTAACAATAATTGGTTTGGCCATGCTGAAATAACCAACAATTTTCAACTACTGCAATTTAAACCCAAGACTGATCCTGTTCAGCAATTTTGCACCAAGGATGTTAGAGATGTTATTGCTGAACGTAGAGAGCACAACCCAGTTCCTCCAGAATCTCGTCCACATCCTATAACCCCTGTACCCCTTGGCCCCTACCCCCAGGGCCACACATCCTGATTCCCTCCTAATCCCAATTACTCTTCCTCTCCACCCCCATGATCACTCCTTTCCACCCCTTTGCCCTCTGCTCTCATCCCACCCCAATCACGCCTTTCCCACCCTTAAACCTATGATCTCCTCCATCACTTCTTTTCCACCCCTTTGCCCTATGCTCTCTCCCACCCCCATGATCACTCCTTACCCCCACGATCACTCCTTTCCCACCCCTTTGCCCTATGCTCTCTCCCACCCCCATGATCACTCCTTACCCATGATCACTCCTTTCCCACCCCTTTGCCCTATGAACTCTCCCACACCCATGATTTACTCCTTCACGCCCATGTTCACCCCTTTCCCACCCCTTTGTTCTATGCTGTCTCCCACCCCCATGATCACTCCTTATCCCCCATGATCACTCCTTTCCCACCCCCTGGCCCTATGCTGTCTCCCACCCCCATGATCACTCCTTATCCCCCATGATCACTCCTTTCCCACCCCCTGGCCCTATGCTGTCTCCCACCCCCATGATCACTCCTTATCCCCCATGATCACTCCTTTCCCACCCCTTTGCCCTATGCTCTCTCCCACCCCCATGATCATTCCTTTCCCCCCATAATCACTCCTTTCCCACCCCCTGGCCCTATGCTCTCTCCCACCCCCATGATCACTCCTTATCCCCCATGATCACTCCTTTCCCACCCCTTTGCCCTATGCTCTCTCCCACCCCCATGATCACTCCTTCACCCCCATAATCACTCCTTTCCCACCCCTTTGCCCTATGCTCTCTCCCACCCCCATGATCACTCCTTCACCCCCATAATCACTCCTTTCCCACCTCTTCGCGCTCTCCCCCAGCTACCGCAACCCCCGACCCCAAAGCAGCGCAGGCTCAATAGCGCCGCCGGGACATCTTCCTCTGATCACCACACGATGGCCTCCGCTCCTCTGCTGAGTCTTCGCTTCCTCGTTCCAGGTAGGATGGGGAATGAAGTACGTAACTCAACTTGGGGGCTTTTCTCCGGGGGCTCAGAGCGAATCAGACTCTCCACTCGCTCCCCCGGGAGCGGCGGGAGGCGGCCTGTCGGACGTCTTAAACGGAGGGGGCAGGCAGCGGCCCGGCAGGCAGCAGCATGGCCTGGAAAGAGAGGACTGGCCTCCTAACCCGAGGGGCAGGGAGACGCGTGCGACTTCCCTCCTCTGGACCACATCCCCGAGGGAGAGAGGCCCGAGACTGCTCTCTGAGCACACCGTAATTTCACCGCGCCCCCTCCCCTAAGGAGAAGCCTCGGCCCTGCCCCTCTGTCTGCACCACTGCTATCCCCCAGCCGATGGGAAGTGGCATGGGGGCTGCCTGGGGCTCTGTCCACTCTCCCAGGAGATGGGGAGAGAGAGAGAGCGCGCTCCTCCTGCATGCAACACGTTCCCTAATCGCACGGGAGTTTCTAAAAAGATATTTTGCAACTTTGTCGAATGTTGTAAACAGCCTTAACAAGTACAAATAAAGGATGCATTACCAAGTAATTTGACGTGAGGCTTAGCCAGAGAATTTTGCTAAACACTTTTATTGTGACTGCTACTAGCGACGTTGACTTTATGAACAGAAAATGCTGCGCTCCGGAGATCTGGCAGCATTTGTGGCATAAGAAACAAAGTTATCGTTTCGAGTCTAATATGCTGGGTTTTTCGGGTTCCATATTTTATTTCAGATGTCCAGCATCCCACAGTATTTTGCCTTTATACGAGTCATTTATTGACCACCACCTTGAAATTCAACCGGCAACAAGTAGCTGAGCATATTAATCTAGTGCATGTGAAGGAATTGTTGCAAATTGTTAGGTGTGGATAGGAATTGCTTGCAGATAAGTGTTCCATGACTTTTTTTTCTTTTTGGAAATCATTGATTGGACGATACTTTCAAAGTGAATCTTGAGTTTGTTGCAATGTTAGTAGCATCTACAGCAGTCAATACACCTATCGTGGAAGAGTCCAGTAATGAACTGAGTCAGTGCTGTTCTGCCCTGAATATTTGAATATGCTTGTAGACACTACTTTAAATACTGACTTTTTGTTTTTCTGTAATTTAGATAGTTGACTGAAATGAAAAAGATATGAGGCAATTTTTTTACACAGAGGATGGATCGGGTGGAATGAACTTCTGGAAGAAGTGGTGGAAGCAGATACAGTTCCAATGTTTAGAAGACATTTGGATGGATAAATGAATAGGAAAGGTTGATGGGGTATGGGCCAGGAGCAGACAGATGGGGCTAGTTTAGTTTGGAATTACGTTTGACATAGATGAACCGATGGGCCTGTTTCCATGCTATATCACTATGACTGGCACAAAAGCCAAGGAGTGTTGAAGGTTTTGTGTGCTTTTAAAGGCAAGTTGCCAAACACTCATTATAATGGCTGTTTACACAGCTGTTAATTGAAAAGCCTACTTAGAAAATGTACTGAAGCCAGGGGTTTGCATCTGAAAGAGGTGTTTCCATTGGTAACAAGTAGCTGATTGGTCTGATGGCTTATGTCCAGTTATCAAAGACAAAGGCCTCCCATCGCCAACAACTTTGTGATTGACTTCTGACTAGCTGGACTGCTGCAGGGTGTGAATATTCAGAGGAGAAACCTTCAGACTTTTGGGAGGAAATAACTGCAGTGAAAAGCACCTGGAGCCTGAAGATGACCACTTTATTTCCCCTTGATTGTAGTTTTATTTCAAGTCCATTTTTGCTGCAGCAGCGGGAGGCTATCGGGAAGGTAAGTTAATCCTTTAAACACTTTCCTCATGGGATCAGCGGCCTCCATTTTTGCAGCAGGAGCAGCGAGAGCGACGACCAGGGGCTGCTGGGAAACTTATCTCGTGAATAGGCGAAGTGCACGCTGAGCAGGAGCAGACACGGAACGGCTGAGTAAGTGAGGTAATATATTTGGGCGGTTGCTTTACCCGAAACACTACTTAGATAGTGTCTCCCATCCATCCACCTCTTCTAACAAAAAAAAGGTTCTGAGTGCCAATTTGGTAAGGATGCTAGTTTTTTTTTCAATAGTCTGTTTGGGAATTCAGAACAGTGGGAATGGATGTTAGGGCAGTTGCATCCTCCACCTGTAGAATGTGGGAGGTAAGGGTCACCAGTAGTGTCCCCACTGACTTCATCTGCGGGATGTGCACACAACTCCAGATCTTTGGAAACCGCGTTAGGGAACTGCAGCTGGAGCTGGATGAACTTCGGATCATGCGGGAGGCTGAGGGGGTAATTGAGAGGAGTTAGAGGGAGGTAATCACACCTCAGGTACAGGAAAAAGATAAGTTACAGTCTAGGGATGGAAAGGGAACAGGCAGACAGTGCAGGGCTCCCATGTGGCCATTCCGCTCAATGACAAGTATACCATTTTGGATACTCTTGGGGGGGATGACTTACCATGGGTAAGCCATGGGGTACAGGTCTCTGGCACAGTCTGTCCCTGTTGCTCCAAAGGAAAGAGGGGAGAGGAGGAGAGCGTTAGCCATTGGGGCCTCCATAGTTAGTGGGACAAATGGGAGACTGTGGGAATGAGAGACACTTGCGGTTGGTGTGTTGCCTCCCAGGTGCCAGGGCCGAAGATAGCTTGGATCATGCTTTCGGGAACCTTGTCGGGGTTGGGGATTAGCCCCAAGTCGTGGTCCACATAGGCACCAGCAACATAGGTAGGAAAAGCGATGGGGATGGAAGGCAGAAATGCAAGGAGCTAGGGTGGAGCTAGAACAAACAGTTGTTATCTCTCGTTTGTTACCGGTGTCACGTGCTAGTGAGGTGAGGAATAGGGAGAGAGAGCAGTTGAACATGTGGCTACATGGATGGTGCATGAGGGAGGGATTCAGTTACCTGGATAATTACCTACAAACACGATGGTCTACGCCTGAACCAGAGAGGTACCAATATCCTGGGTGGGAAATTTGCTAATGCCTTTCGGAAGGGTTTAAACTAATTCAGCAGGGGGATGGGAACCTGAATTGTAGGTCCAGTGTATGGGAGGTTGAGAGTAGAGAGGTCATGAATAAGGTTTCAAGGTCGCAGGTGTGTACCGGCAGGCAGGAAGGCCGTTTGAAGTGTGTCTATTTCAGATGCTCTTGGCGTTGGAATAAGGTGGGCAAACTTGCAGCATGGGTTGGTAACTGGGACTTCGATGTTGTGGCCATTGGAAAGGGTGCAGAGGAGATTTACCAGGATCTTGCCTGGTATGGAGGGAAGGTCTTATGAGGTAAGGCTGAGGGACTTGAGGCTGTTTTCACTAGAGAGAAAATGGTTAAGAGGTCACTTAATAAAGACATACAAGATGATCAGAGGATTAGATAGGGTGGACAGTGAGAGCCTTTTTCCTTGGATGATGATGGCTAGCATGAGGGGTCATAGCTTTAAATTGAGGGGTGATGGATATAGGACAGATGTCAGAGGTAGGTTCTTTACCCAGAGAGTAGTAAGGGCGTGGAATGCCCTGCCTGCAACAGCAGTAGACTCGCCAAGTTTAAGGGCATTTAAATGATCATTGGATAAACATATGGATAATAATGGAATAGTGTAGGTTAGATGGGCTTCAGATTGGTTTCACAGGTCGGCGCAACATCGAGGGCTGAAGGACCAGTACTGCGCTGTAATGTTCTATGTTCCAACTGAGAGATGTCATTGTATACTGCTGGAGCAGAAGGGACTTGAACCTGGACCTCCTGTGTCATTACCACTGTGAAATAAGAACCATTTCATCAGTTGCTGTAAGCTGGACTTTGTGTGAACCAGTCACCTTATGCCTCCCACAAACATGTGAATGTACGTAGAACATAGAACACTACAGCACAGTACAGGCCCTTCGGCCCTCGATGTTGTGCCGACCTGTCGTACCAACCTGAAGCCCATCTAACCTACACTATTCCATGTACGTCCATTTGCTTATCCAATGACGACTTAAATGTACCTAAAGTTGGCGAATCTACTACCGTTGCAGGCAAAGCGTTCCATTCCCTTACTACTCTCTGAGTAAAGAAACTACCTCTGACATCTGTCCTATATCTTTCACCCCTCAATTTAAAGCTATGTCCCCTCCTGCTCGCCGTCACCATCCTAGGAAAAAGGCTCTCCCTATCCACCCTATCTAACCCTCTGATTATTTTATATGTTTCAATTAAGTCACCTCTCAACCTTCTTCTCTCTGATGAAAACAGCCTCAAGTCCCTCAGCCTTTCCTCGTAAGACCTTCCCTCCATACCAGGCAACATCCTAGTAAATCTCCTCTGCACCCTTTCCAAAGCTTCCACGTCCTTCTTATAATGCGGTGACCAGAACTGTACGCAATACTCCAGGTACGGCCGCACCAGAGTTTTTTACAGCTGCAGCATAATCTCTTTATTTCAGAACTCGATCCCTCTATGAATAAAAGCTAAAACACTGTATGCCTTCTTAACAGCCCTGTCAACCTGGGTGGCAACTTTCAAGGATCTGTGTACATGCACACCAAGATCTCTCTGCTCATCTATACTACTAAGGATCTTACCATTAGCCCAGTACTTTGCCTTCTGGTTACTCCTACCAAAGTGCATCACCTCACACTTGTCTGCATTAAACTCCATTTGCCACCTCTCAGCCCAGCTCTGCAGCTTATCTATGTCTCTCTGCAACCTACAGCATCCTTCGTCACTATCCACAACTCCACTGACCTTAGTGTCATCTGCAAATTTACTAAGCCATCCTTCTACGCCCTCATCCAGGTCATTTATAAAAATGACAAACAGCAGTGGACCCAACACCGACCCTTGTGGTACACTACTAGTAACTGGTCTCCAGGATGAACATTTCCCATCAACTACCACCCTCTGTCTTCTTTCAGCAAGCCAATTTCTGATCCAAACTGCTATATCTCCCACAATTCCATTCCTCCGCATTTTGTACAATAGCCTATTGTGGGGAACCTTATCGAACGCCTTGCTGAAATCCATATACACCACATCAACTGGTTTACTGTCATCTACCTGTTTGGTCACCTTCTGAAAGAACTCAATAAGGTTTCTGAGGCACGAAATTCCCTTCACAAAACCGTGCTGACTATCCCTAATCAATTTATTCTTTTCTAGATGATTATAAATCCTATCCCTTATAACCTTTTCCAACACTTTACCAACAACTGAGGTAAGGCTCACTGGTCTATAATTACCAGGGTTGTCTCTACTCCCCTTCTTGAACAGGGGAACCACATTTACTATCCTCCAGTCGTCTGGCAGTATTCCTGTAGACAATGACGAATTAAAGATCAATGCCAAAGGCTCAGCAATCTCTTCCCTGGCTTCCCAGAGGATCCTAGGATTAATCCCATCCGGCCCAGGGGACTTATCTATCTTCACCCTCTGTAGGATTTCTAATACCTCTTCCTTGTGAACGTCAATCCCACCTAGTCTAGCAGCCTGTATCTCAGTATTCTCCTCGACAACAATGTCGTTTTCTAGAGTGAATACTGTTGAAAAATATTCATTTAGCGCTTCCCCTATCTCATCTGACTCCACACACAACTTAGCACTACTATCTTTGATTGGGCCTAATCTTACTTTTGTCATTCTTTTATTCCTTAAATACCTATAGAAAGCCTTAGGGTTTACCCTGATCCTATCCACCAACAACTTCTCATGTCTCCTCCTGGCTCTTCTGAGCTCTCTTTAGGTCTTTCCTGGCTACCTCGTAACCCTCAAGTGTCCTAACTGAGCCTTCGCATCTCATCCTAACATAAGCCTTCTTCTTCCACTTGACCAGAGATTCCACCTCCTTTGTAAACCACGGCTCCCGCGCTCTACAGCTTCCTCCCTGCCTGACAGGTACATACTTATCTCGGACACACAGGAACTTTTCCTTGATTAAGCTCCACATTTCTAATGTGCCCATCCTATGCTCCCTAAATCTTGCCTAATCTCATTGTAATTGCCTTTCCCCAAGCTATAACTCTTGCCCAGTGGTGTACACCTATCCCTTTCCGTCACTAAAGTAAGCATAACAGAATTGTGATCGCTATCACCAAAGTGCTCACCTACTTCCAAATCTAACACCTGGCCAGGCTTATTACCCAGTACCAAATCTAACGTGGCTTCGTCCCTTGTTGGCCTATCTACATACTGTGTCAGGAAGCTTTCCTGCACACACTGGACAAAAACTGACCCATCTATAGTACTCGAACTATGGTGTTCCCAGTCAATATTTGGAAAGTTGAAGTCCCCCATGACAACTACCCTGTCTCTCTCACGTCTATTGAGAATCATCTTAGCTATCCTTTCCTCTACATTTCTGGAACTCTTCGGAGGCCTATAGAAAACTCCCAACAGGGTGACCTCTCCTTTCCTGTTTCTAACCTCAGCCCATACTACCTCAGTTGACGAGTCCCCAAACATCCTTTCTGCAACTGTAATACTGTCCTTGACCAACAATGCCACACCTCCTCTCCCCACCCCCCCCCCACCTCCGCCCCCCCCGCCCTTACCATCTTCTCTGTTCTTCCTGAAACATCTAAATCCTGGAACCTGCAACAACCATTCCTGTCCCTGTTCTATCCATGTCTCCGAAATGGCCACAACATCGAAGTCAAAGGTACTAACCCATGCTGCAAGTTCACCCACCTTATTCCGGACGCTCCTGGCATTGAAGTAGACACACTTCAAACCAACTTCTTGCTTGCCAGTGCCATCTTGCATCCTGAAACTTTATTATGTATTTGGAGAAAGAACGTTGCTTCTCAAACTTCTAACAGCAAAAGGATCATCTCAGCAAATCTTTGGGCAGGGGCCACTGAACAACCTTCTCAGTCTTTCTTTCCACCCAGAACACCCATTTCTTTTGTCTGCCTATATATGTGTGTGAAGAGGGACCCTGGAAGTGGTTTACCGTTTTAATTGGTAGTTACATTTCATAATTGTTTGTCTGTAGTTTGATTCTATTTATTTGCAATAAATTTTCGTTTTTGTTAAATTAAGGAACTGGGCCAATTTCTTTGTTCTGTCAACCTAGGTCTTAAAAACAGGTAAATTGAGAAACGCACATTTTAAAATATTTTAACTTGGATGACTGCTCTGGGAACTGGAGAGCCAAATCCTGTCCACCGTCTACAAGTCACAATTAAGGAGTATGATGGAATATTCCCCATCTGCCTGGATAAGTACAGCTCCTACACCATTCAAGAAGTTTGACACCATCCCACACAAAGCAACATGCTTGATTGGTACCGCATCCACACACATTGATTCCCTTCTACACCAGCTCTCAACAGCAGCAGTGTACCATCCATAAGAACACTGCAGGAATCCTCCAAGTTTATTTAGAAGCACCTTCCAAATAAGGAAAACTGCCATCTAAATGGGCAAGGGCAACCAATACATGCAAGCACCACCACCTGCAAGTTCCCCTCCAAACCCAGGGCAGAAATGGCTAGCACGAGGGGTCATAGTTTTAAGCTGGTTGGTGGAAAGTATAGAGGGGATGTCAGAGGCAGGTTCTTTACGCAGAGAGTTATGAGAGCATGGAATGCGTTGCCAGCAGCAGTTGTGGAAGCAAGGTCATTGGGGTCATTTAAGAGACTGCTGGACATGTATATGGTCACAGAAATTTGAGGGTGCATACATGAGGGTCAATGGTCGGCGCAACATTGTGGGCTGAAGGGCCTGTTCTGTGCTGTACTGTTCTATGTTCTATGTTCTATGTTCTAAACCACATGCCATCCTGACTTAGAAATATATTTCTTCCTGTGTCACTAGTTTAAATTCCTGCAAATCCCTCCCTAATGACATTGAGAGTCTACCTACACCCAGGGAGTGCAGCAGTTCAAGAAGGCAGCTCACGATTTCCTTCTCAAGGGCAACTAGGGAAAGGCAGTAAATGTTGGCCCAGCCAGTGGCACCTCCATCTCATAAAATAATTTTTATAACTTACAAGTAGATCTTGATCTTAAAGTGCAGTCTATTCTGTGGTGGTTTAGTACTCTGGTATGAAGCCTTCTGAGTACTTAATTCTCTCATTGATCCTAGTTCATGTCAATTTATCAAGCAAAACCATAGTTGTGGATAAAAGTATGTAGAGCTATTGGCATTCTTTAGCTTTGTATCATCAAGGCGATGTCTTGTTGAATTGTGCTGAAATTTGCCAAAGACTTGTAAGGGAACCTTTCCAAGACTGATCAATCCAAAATCACATTCACTTGTCCTGACCCATCATCTGATGCTGCCACCCAAGTTGCAGCGGGGATGGAGATAGACAGGGCCCTGGCCTCCTGCAGGTGGACATTAGGCGGAAGCCCCAGGGCAACCAACACAAAAAAAAAGTTACCAAGTTGAAATGTGATGAAGCTGTGTGGATGCTGCAGAACCTGCCACGTGAGCCATGAGTGGACAAACCCTGCGTTTAGGAGCCAAATGATGCTTACGCCACTGCTGCCATCATTCCATATGCACACAAGGCTGTGTCCGTGCTTGCCACTTTAAACATTTCCACTGAGATTCCATGTTTTCCTGAAATTTTGCCCATGTTTGTCTGCTTAATGGCTTTCTTAATCTCACCAACAAAAGAAAGCAAGGCAAGCTCATCAATGACTGATCACTGAGGATTCGAATTGAATGCGAGAAATTGATGTTGTTTGGCCTAATCAGAGGCTGCTGAACTGTTCTGCTGATCTTTGTCTTATTTCTACTTATTTTTGATCAAGAATGACCCATCAGCTGTGAGCAATGGTGTGGGGCCTGCCTTAAAGGCTCCATGTTCAGAATCTATAGAACTGAAAAGCTTATTGAATTGTGGGAGTCTACATTTTGTTGGAATTCTTCAGCTTTCCTTTCTGACCATCTACCTTGCATTGCCACACTATTCTTTCTGGACATTGCTATTCAGATGTTAGACTTGGTCTGTTTTGGAAATGGAGGGTTGACATTCTGCCACTCCATTTATGTTCTGTTCTTTGGCCTGCTGCATTTGAGAGATGTTTTGTCATTTTCATCAAATGCATTTGCTGCTTCGATCCAAGAACAGTATTTATTGTTTCAGTGACAATGTTTTTAAGTTTACACCACTTCTCCAT
Source organism: Stegostoma tigrinum (assembly GCF_030684315.1). Lineage (NCBI taxonomy): Eukaryota > Metazoa > Chordata > Chondrichthyes > Orectolobiformes > Stegostomatidae > Stegostoma > Stegostoma tigrinum. The sequence continues at coordinate 49,661,993 of NC_081360.1, read as the reverse complement.
GCAGTTTCCACCGTAAGGTCTATTAGATTTGAGCTTTTGAAAAATGTGTTCCGAAATTGATTGTAGCAAGTGATGTTACTCAGTTAAGCCCTGTTGCAAGGAACTCTGACAACTCTTGGTTGCTTTGCTGACTTAGATTCGGAAGTTGAGAATTGCTGTGATTAGCCTGTGATCTGTCAAACATTCTTCACCTCACATGACACAGATGATTCTTACATTCTGGAGGTCGGTCTGTCTTAAGCACAATGATGCTGTGATATTGTGCCACTGTTTTGACCTTGGATGCAGCCAAGTTGTTATTTACTTATTAGCTTGTCTGAACATTGTCTTGATAATGAAAAGTTTGTGTTCAGCACATTTGCTCTGAAATAGAAATGTTTCAGTTTTCCAATCCTCTGTTTACCCAGAATTTCTTTCCAGCTATTTCTGATCACATAAGTACTATGGTCTCCCAGGACCATGAGCTTATACCGACAGACATGCACTTCATGAGTTGATCCAAATCCTTGTTAAATTATTCCTTGTCCTCAGGGCTGTTGCGAGTTGCTGAGTAGGCACTGATGATAGTCGGTGTGATGAGTTTGGTCTGTGGTAGGTGCACCTTCATGAGGGGTGCTAAAACACAAACAAAGTTGCTGGAAAAGCTCAGCAGGTGTGGCAGCATCTGTGGAGGAGAAAACAGTTAATGTTTCAGGTCCGGTGGCCCTTCCTCAGAACCAATGGTGGCTGGGAAAACATCAATTTATATGCCGAAAATAGGGAGGTGGGTTAGATAGAGAGTAAACGATAGGATAGAGCCCAAAGAGAGTGAAAGACAATTGGACAGACAAAGGAGTTGCTAACAATCAGGCTGGGAGGGTGAATAGTTGTTAATGGGGACTGTTAGTGACTAACAACAGGGGCTGTGTCATTGACAGGCAATGTGTAACAAGGCCTGGTATGTGGGGTGAGGGGCTGGGACATTGGAGAGTTTAGGCCCTAAAATTATTGAACTCAGTATTGAGTCCGGAGGGTTGTAGGGTCCCCAAGCGGAAAATGAAGTGTTATTCCTCCAGCGTGCGTTTGGCCTCACTGGAACACTGTAGCAAGCTGGAGACAGAGATGTTGGCCAGGGAGCAGGGCGGTGCATTGAAGTTGCAGGCAACAGGTATTTCAGGGTCTTTTTTGCAAGTAGAACGCAGATGTTCTGCAAAGCGGTCCCCAGCATAGAAGAGACTACATTATGAGCAGTGAATGCAGTAGACTGGATTCTAGGAAGTGCATGTGAAGTGTTGCTCCACTGGAAGGTATGTTTGGGCCCATGGATTTTGGGGAGGGAGGAGGTAAATGGGCAGGTGTTGCATCTTCACCGGTTACAGGGGAAGGTGCCGTAAGGCTGTGGGGAGGTGTTGGGGCTGAAGGAAGTGTGGACCAGGCTGTCCTGGAAGTAACGGACCCTGCGGAAGGCAGACAAGGGAGGGGAGGGGAATATGTGTCTGTTAATGAGGTGCTTCCCAACAGGAAATGTAATGTAAAGTCTTTCAGTAGAGGCGATCTAATTACAAACCTTACACAATGTATCCTGTTGTCTTTCTCTATTTTTCCTTCTAAAAAAAGTGTAGCCTCTTGCACCTTTAGTGAATTCTTATCAGTGAGCATTGTCTCATGTGCTCTAGTACATGCTAGTACTTTAGATATTGGAGCTGTTCTTTCCTTTTGCCATGTTCTATTATTCTTTGCAGTAGACTCTAGTGATTTCAAGCTCCAATGAAAAATCATTTTTGTTTCTTTGATTGTAATTTTGTTTGATTTTGTGGCTGATTTTGCCAGCTGTGGTAAGCTAACTAGACATTTATAGAAAAGGTGATGTTTGGGATACCTTTTCTCCCTGCGTAGTCTGGGTTCAGCACCATGAGCAACTGTCAAGATTGAAGACTTCTTTTGGCTGTGGTGGATGACTCTGACCCTGTTTGTACCTTGTTGTGCTCTTCATGTTCCACTGCACTTGGCCGAACTGTCACCTTGGATCAGAAATCAGACTGCACTTTATGCTTGGGTTTTAGGTGACTGCAGGTCAGTTGATGGTCACCATTGAATTCTTATGCCTTTTTGCTAATTCCTGGAAGAAGACTGACAACATAGCAACAATCTTGATTTGATTTTTGATTTTTCACAAACAAAACCTAACACAGACCATTTTTGCATTGTTGGGATGGTATTGTGTCAAACCTTTTTAACGTATAGTGGTGGAATTTAGCTCTGCTGCACAAACCCTTAGTACTACAGTGAAGGGATAAGGCTTCTGAGCCTGGAGCTTGCCAGCTCTGTCTGCTTTGCTTTTCATTTCTTTAACTTTTCCCTCTCTCTCTTCTCTTTCTTTGTTCTGTTTTACTTCCCGCTTGGTGAAGAGCTTGGCCATGGCGATGGCATCAGCAGTAACAGGTAATCCCAGCAGTGTAGACACGTGGCAGCGATGGGAGAGGAGAGTTCGGGTTCCCAGCACCTTCTGTCGAGGCGGTCCTAGCACCAGCTCAACGCCTAGTTCAGATTTCAGGTGAGGAAGGAGGTTCTGGGAAGTTGCAGCAGCAGTTTGGATCTGGCCATTCCTTGCGGTTGCTTTGGCAGCAGCTGAAAGCGAGGCCTTTTGGCATCCTCACCAGGGCCAGAGTAGGCCCGGCCTCCTGAGCATGTGCAGCAGCGGCAGCAGGAGTTGGCTCCATGGGGAGATCGAGCCCAGCATGGAGGGAGGGCACTTTTAGGGAGTTTGCAATGGAAGCAGCTGTGGGCACGGTGGTGAGTGATGGTACCAGAATGGGGCTTCTTCAGTATTGGTGGGCCCTGTGCAGAACTGGAGCTGGTGATGGCAATGGCTTTCAATGGCGTGGCGACCTGTGCGGTTGGTGGAGAAGGCAGCATCTGTGTTTGGAATCAGTCAGCTGCGGCAATGCAGTGTGCCCGAATCGATGCTCTGTGTGGATCAACAGGAACAGTGGTTGCTTCGGCGGCATGGGTGGCCTGGTGTGGACTATGCAGGGAAAACATGGCAAAGAGGAGGAGATTGAGTCCCTTAAAGAAGTGCGGTCGCAGTGTGACTAAGCGCTTTTGAAAGACTGTAATGTTTAATATTTAGCTTTTTTTGTAATTCTTAGTACGAAGCAGAAAAATAACTAAAGTGTTTAACTTTTAACTTTGTTCTTTCTTTCTACCCTGTTCTAGTGATTCCGTACCTAGGTACTTGTACCTAAGATGGCACCTTGTGTAGCAACATTATGCACTTTTCACTGTACTCCTGTACTTTTGACTTCACTATACATGACAGAAACCTAAATCTAAATCTCATAGAGCCACCTCCAACCTTTAGTTGCGGAATCATTCAATCCTTTGTTGAACTGAACCTGACAAGGCTATTGAGCTTTATAGTGATCAGCCAGTTGTGGCGATATTTGGCTGTCTATCTAATGTACTTTTTTAGGTGTTTCACATGTACTGGTCCAGTGGTATAATGTTACTGGGATAATGTCCAGCATTAAGGTCTGCTTGACATTTTGGGAACTGCAGATGCTGGAGAATCTGACATAACAAGGTGTAATGCTGGATGAACACAGCAGGCCAAGCAGCATCAGAGGAGCAGGAAAGCTGACATTTCGGGCTTAGGCCCTTCCTCTGAAGAAGGGCCTAGGCCCGAAATGTCAGCTTTCCTGCTCCTCTGATGCTGATTGGCCTGCTGTGTTCATCCAGCTCTACACCTTGTTATCTCTTATGCTTGACATTGTTCCTGGTTTGCCTGTCTTGAGATAATGTTGATTCTGGGTTGGCAGTCTAACTAAAGCAGTGTTATTATTGTTATGTCAATGACATTAAAAGGATGATCAAATTTATGTCTTTAAGGTATTGAAGGGAGTAATTTGACCTACTTTATAATCTGTCTGACAGTAAACTTTGGTGGTTTGATTATTAGCAATCATAGGAAGTTTCAGGCTTTTGTACTGAGGAAGGTGCCGAGTGTTGGAGACAATATGTATACCGTGAATACACACTGAGTTTGCCGAAGCCTCAAAAATGTGTTTAGTGTTTCATGATATACGTTGTCATGATACGTGTTGTCCCACACTCTTGTTGACTTTTTATGGAACAGGATGTAAATTTGCATCTCCCATGTGTCATTGCCTCATGACGCACAACTTAAAATTCAACTCTGTCCCACCATCTTATCAGTGCCCGTGGTAATCAGTTGTCATTATCCTTCAACAATGAGTTTCAGTAGAAAGTGTAACACTAAGAAGAAGGACTGTAGTATTCCGCCACATGTTAAATTGGAAGTGTTAAAGCATATTGGAAAAGGTGAACCAGATAGTTGATATTGGGCACTGTCTGAGGGATTGTAAAAATTGCCGATGAAATAGAATGCTTTAAAGCATTCACAAGTTAAAATAACAAGGCAAAGAAGAGTTATCATGGTACAAATGGAATTATTGCTGGTGTTACGGATCAAGGATCTGCACAATAAAAGCACTGAGTCATTTGAGTCCTCCTAAACTTGAGCAAGGACATGAAAGGAGTTAGAAGAGGAAGAAGCAGTGAAAGAGAAATTGAACAAGGCTTCCCATGGATAGTTTTACAGATTTCAGACATGATTTGGTTTTAAGAACGTTAAAATTCTTGGGGAGTCAATAATACTGATGTAGATTCTGCAGAAGTGTGGGTGGTTTTGATTCTGCACTGGCAGTAACATTAGTGAAACTAGGTTGCATTGTAAATACATGCCTTCTAGGACATAAATTTCTGTAAGCAAGAAGACTGCATCTAGCTTCAAAGCATTAGCCAGCTGCTTGGAGGAAGAAACACTAGTGACCATGTGTAAGTTGGACCATTGGTCACATGTAGGAGTGAAAATCCAAGAGTGCTGAAAAACGTTGCAATATCTTGGTTTCCTGTCAAATAGAAATCCCAAAGCAAGGTCTGGATAATAATACAGACCTTTTCTAAGTGGTTGTTCAATTATTCAGTGCCAGAAATGAACGTACTGAGAGGAAAATAACCTCACTTACAAGAATATTCCACTGTTAGACAATACTAATGTACATGACCAGGATTTCGAACAGTTGTCTTCAAATATCAATGATCCGTTTATGCTTTCAAGGATGACATTGTTGAAAGCCTGTCATTTGAGGAAGACATTCCACAAAATGCAGCATGAAACATATGGTATGAAGCTGGATGAACACAGCAGGGCAAGCAGCATTTTAGGAGCACAAAACCTGATGTTTCGGGCCTAGATCCTTCATCATAGAGGGGGATGGGGAGAGGGAACTGAAATAAATAGGGAGAGAGGGGGATGCGGACCAAAGATGGATAGAGGAGAAGGGAGGTGGGGAGGGGATAGGTCAGTCCGGGGAGGACAGACAGGTCAAGGAGGCAGGATGAGGTTAGTAGGTGGGAAATGGATGATGAAGGGTCTAGGCCCGAAACGTCAGGTTTTATGCTTCTAAGATGCTGCTTGGCCTGCTGTGTTCATCCAGCTTCACACTTTTTTTTATCTTGGATTCTCCAGCATCTGCAGTTCCCATTATCTATGAAACATATGGCATTGACATCCTCATAGTCAGGAATTCTGGAAAATTTTTTATCATTTTGAATATAACTTTACAAATCAATTCTTCTTGAGACCAAGTCTTGAACCATATAATGAACAGTTTGTAGAAGAAAGCATATCCTGATGCATTGCGTTATTTTTAAGAGATTTATGACACATATATGTATACATGGTACAATAATGCAACTAGATGTGAATTGGATTTTGAAGAAACGGGAGAGAATGATATCAGTCAGCTGTTGGAATCACATGCCTCCAGCAATGAAGATCTTGCTGAGTTAGGTAAACGTACTTTCAAAGAAGAAGTTATAGAAGGCAGTGATGAAGCAAAGGATTCTCAACAGAGAAATGTGCTAAGAAATGTGTTTGTGCATATCAAAACTGCAATCAATGTTCTTAAGAGCCACTGCATTCTTTTGAAGAGTTTGCCAAAGTGGGTTAGAGAAATATTAGAGATTCTTTGGCATGGTACCATAAAATTTTAAATGTAAATCTGCAGGTAGGAACGCCTCCAGCTGTGGATTCCTTCTTGAAAAATGAATCAAAGTAGCCTCAACCACTCAGAGACAAACCTCAAATGGCCCCATCTGGCTCTGCTGGACGAAGAAACTGCTGAATCTGTCTTCTGCAGAGAGTGTCGCTGGAGGATAGTGATGTTGAGGTGTCAGTTGATGACCCTCCAAAGGCATCTTCATCCTCCACCTAATCCACCCCACATCTCTCTAAAAATTATAGGTTAAAATCAAGTTTTGTATTCTCAAAATGGTTACTGTTTGAGTCATTGCCTTAAAAAGTGTCACTGTAGAACCATAAAATGTTTTACAGGGATTGTGTTGTACAGTGTATTATGTATTATAGATGCTTGATGTGAAACAGCATTTCCCACACTAATTGTCCATATTCCTACCTTATTCCATTGTTTCTTATGGGAGGGATTGCCTTGATATGAGTTGAATAGATGATTTTAACACTTATAGAGTCTCTATTCCACATATCTAAATTATTCTTATGGGGGAATATTCACCAGTATAGCTTAATCAGTTATAAGTTGTACTTTTCTGGTACATGAGCCCAACTTACATTGAGGATCTCCTGTATAGGTATCACATTGTAAACAGAGATACTGCGCATTATCCAACCATATAAAGCTATTCGGTTTCCTCTTGGCAAGGGCAATAGGGTACGGTGATTGTTTTCAGATTGAGCACAAGCTTTTCTATAAATCCATGAACATCACAGGCATACAGTAGTTTGGAATTTGGTCTTGTGTGTGGCCTGCGACCATCTGAGCAATAGAGAGCAGGAGATAGAAACCTTTAGTCCTGCACATGTAACAAAGGAGAATAATGACTGTTTATACTTCAGAGTGTTATGGGAGTTCTAGTTCAGATTAAAGACCAAGTTCAAGAAGGCTTAAAGGAAACCAGAAGATTCATTTAGTTTGGAGGTACAGGAAGGAATTTTCTACATAATCCACCATGAAAGGCAGTTATGGAATGAGAATTTGTTTGGCTAGGAAAGTGAAAAGGAAGGAAGCAATCTTAAATCATTTTAGATTAATTCCTAGAGGTTGAAGTGTCCACTTAGGGGACAGTGAAATTTATAACTGTAATGAGAGATTTTCAGCCATGCTAAAAGTTAAGTGGGGAGGATTTTTTTAGTTGTGTTGTGTATAAGTTACTTAGGCAAAGAAAACACTTTAGTCTTAATGTTTTTTTGTCATTTGTTTCAGTAAATGTCTTGGAACATGAAGTCTTGATGTATCATTCCTTCAACTGTTAATTGAAAGATTGAGTTTCTGTTTAAAAGTTGCCAGTCTCTGCAGAGGTCACAGTAATACATTGGGTCATGATATTACAGATTTCAGAAGCATACTATTCAGCACTGGGTATGGCCAATAGTGCTTTGTGGCTACTCATATTTGATCTGTTACACTTATGTGTTTTCTTACCTTCAGACTAACTATTCTGATGTTCTTTTGACTTTCTAGCTTCTGACTTCCATAAACTTGAGGTCATTCAAAACTCTGCCCATGACTCAAACTAAGCCCTGTTAACTCAAATAATAAAACCAAGAACTGGAAGATGCTGGAAAATGAAACAAAACAAATTTCTGGGGAAACTCAACAGGTCTGGCACCATCTGTGGAGAAAAGACAGAGTCAACATTTCAGGTCCAATGACCCTCACAAAAAGTCATGAGTAGGTTGAGTCTGTACTCATTCATGGAATCCCTGCAGTGTGGAAGCAGGTCTTTCGGCCCAACAAATTCACCCCGAGCCTCCAAAGGCCATCCCATCCAGATCAACCCCCCTTCGCCCTATCCCTGCATTTCCCAGGTCCACTTGAGCTAACATGCACATCTTGCGACTGTGGGAGGAAACTGGAGCACCCAGTTAAAAACCCACGCAGACACGAGGAGAATGTGCACACTCCACACAGACAGTCACCCGAGGCTGGAACCAAACCTGGGTCCCTGGCACTGTGAGGCAGTAGTGCTAACCACTGAGCCACTGCGCTGCCGTTGGAGTTTAGAGATGACCTTATTGATATATATAAGACTCTTAGGGGACATCAGCAGGCAGATGGGGAGAGGTTGTTTCCCCTGTGGGAAAGTCTAGGGCCAAAGGGCATAATCTCACAGAGTAAGGAGCCATCCATTTAAGATGAGCAGGAGCTTCTTCACCAAGTGTCATGAATGTGTGGAATTCTTTACTGCAGAGGGCTGTCAAGGTTGGGCCAATAGGAATATTCAAGGCTGAGGCAGACAGATTTTTAATTTGTGAGGGAATCAAGGATTATGAGGAACAGGCAGGAAAGTGGAGTTGAGGGTTATGAGATCAGCCAAATCTCATTGAGTGGCGGGTCAGATTTGTTCAGCTGAATGGCCTACCTCTGCTGTTGTGTCTTATGGTCACATTCTGACAGCCAGTGGAATGGACTCTTTTAGCGTGGTATCAATTCTGTGAAATTGCTGTCCAACTGCCTTGAAATGTTTCCTTCTCTGACAATACACCCCATCAGCTCTTGTTTGTGATTGTGCAATGTTTTCATTATCTTCGTAATTTTAGAAAACCTCATCACAGCTGCTTTTCTGTTGTGCTCCTCTCATTAATCAAACTCCCTTCCCAGTTAAGCCATTGGGCAACTTACTAAGCCATAGTGCATCGATTTGAATTATTGTTGTCTTCCCCACGGTTTTTCTTTTTGTTCCCACAAGTTACTTGTGGAACCTTCTTCTATCTTAAGTACCACAGTAACCATACTTCCTTAACCAATGTGTAGTAATTGTAACAAGGTCAGCCAGATGGACCTCATAGAATATGAGTTGCCTGAGTGGAACAGATTAACAACCCCGATTAGGGAGCCTTGGCTGACAGATAAGAACAGGACACCCTGTTCAAACTGAGAGCTGGTACTGACGGAGTTGGATCAGTGTCAGACACTGTTCACGTGTAAAAAATCAAAAGGTGACTTGATGCTGAGATACCGGCCTTTTGTGGTGTTATTTTAGTAATGACGAGAGAAAAGCACGCTTCTGAAGAAATTTGCTCCCAATTGTCATCTTTGAGTTTGGGTCAGCGTTTCTGGCATTATGCTGTTATTTCAGAAGCCTGAATTCTTCCATGCTACAATCGAAGACTGGGCTCAGTATGTGGAAAGAATACATTATTGTTTCCGGGCAAAAGACATTGGGGCAGATGAAAAACAACAACTAATTCTCCTGACAGATGGTGGACCAGTGGTGTTTTTCAGTTATTAAGAGCCTAACTTTCTCTGAGGCACCAGATACTAAAATATTTCAAGAGTTGACTGATTTAGATAAGGAATATAATGATGCCAAGCCTCCTATGATTCTGAGATGCTATTTGTTTTACTCAGCAAGTTGAGAACCTGGGCAATGCATATATCCAGATTAAGATGATTGGCAGATGCATGTGACTTTGGTTAACCCTTAATGAGATGCTAAGAGACTGTTTGGTATGTGGGATTAATGATGTAACCATGCAAGAGTGTATTAACTGAAGCACAACTGGAGCTCAAACAGGTAGTACAACTGGCTTTGTCATTGGAAAATGCAGCAAGTAGAACATATGAGTTGCAGGATATTCTGAAGGAAGTCGACAACCTTGCCAGGCCACCTGAGCTTGGGGAACTCTACTTGAGTGAAGGCAATTACAAAGCCTCTCTCAGGACATACTCTGAACAGCAAAACCCGAATACAAAGCCAAGTCTCAGCCAAATGATGAAAAATTTCCTCAGGATCTGGGCCTGCAAGCCATTGTAGTTTCTGCCAGTATGTGGACTTGAGAGAGCAAAAGAGACCCATTGAGCCTGAATTGAGTAAGAGAACTCATAGGCTGGTATCCAGGAGAGTGGGCACCCTGGAAAGCCCATCTACATCTGTGCTGGAACATTTAAATTACTTAGCAAACATCCAAGTCAGAACCAATCAAAATAAATGTCAGGTTAAATGCTCACCCCGTTTTAAAGGAGGCTGAATCCAGCATGGCTGTTTTAGTGATTGCAGAACCAGTCTTATAACAAAATTCATTCTGGACTCCAACCCTTAAGTTTGTACAAGACTTCAGCAAGAGTGAGAACCTGCCAGGGAAGCATTATGGATGAAGGATACAACTTCAGTTTCCGGTCTCTTATGAGAAGCAGCTGGTACAGTTCCCACTGATTGCAGTAAAAGGCTCGGGCCCAAGTTTGTTGGGGCAATGGGGTTGAGAATGCATGTTGACCAGGAAGCAATTCTATGATTCTGCAAGTCCTGCCCAGTGCTATTTACCTCTACTTTTGCCCATAAAGCAAAAATCAGGAGGCTGGAAAGTGAAAGAATCATCGAACCAGTATGGTTTGTGGAATGGGCAGGAAATCTTTGAAAGATTTGAAACAAACAGTAAATTGCTTCTCAAAGCAGAATAAATACCCAGTCCCCACGTAAAGGATTTTCACGCAAAGCTAGCAGGGGGCTGTCCTTCATGAAGCTGGAGATGAGCCATATGTACTTGCAATTGCAGTTAAATGAGGATTTCCAGAAGTATGCTATAATTAATACCCATAAGAGTTTGTACCAATATACGATACTGCTATTTGGGGTATTATCAATCTATGCAATTTTTCAGCGATGATGAAGAACATTTTACAAGGGCCATTCCACGTCCCCATTTATCTAGATGACGTGCTAATAACAGGGAAGACTAATAAGAAGCATTTAGAGAACTTGAACATAGTCCTTAGATGTTTCTCCCAGGTGAGCATACACCTTAGAAGGGAAAAGTGCGTTTTCCAGTCACCTCAAGTCACCTAACTTGGCCTACAGAGTCAACAACACAGGGTTATACCTGTTGGAAGATGGAGTAAGGGTGATTGAAGGTGCCCTAGCACCCTTGTCTGTACCGAGCTTAGGTCTTTCCTTGGGCTGATGAACTATTACAGAAATTTCGTATATAACTTGGCCTCCATTCCTGGCACCTTTTGCATCAATTCCTTTTTTAAAAAAGAGGTCTGCCCTTGGGAATAGTCATGTAGCCAAGCCATAACCTTAAGGGAAGTGTAGAAATAGATGTCATCGTCTAAGGTGTTGGCACACAATGATCCCAAGAAAGATCTGGTATTGACATCCCTCTTAGCCACTGTGCCCAGCATTGGGCTAGTATCAGCTCATTGGTGGCCTCATGGAGAGGAATGCCCAATAGCACATGCATGCAGGACTTTGGCTAATGCAGAGTGTAAATATGCCCAGATAGAGAAAGGAGATTTGGCCTTCATACGTGGAGTCAAGCAGTTCCACAAATTCCTTTGAGGATGTAAATTTGTATAAGAATGAATTACAAACCCCTGCTAGGTCTACTTAAAGAGGGAAAGACAGCGCTGGCCACAGCTTCAGGTCAAATTCAGCAGTGGGGTCTAATACAAGGTGCACATAATGACAAGTTGACACATGATAGGAGCCCGAGTAGCGAATGCAAGTGCATTGAACCACCTTCCCCTGGCAGATACACACCCGCCATTGGAAGTATCCATAGTTGTTTTAAATTTTCTGGACACACTTCCAATTACAGCTGACAATATCAGACTTTGGACATGGAAAGATCCCCTCCTGGCAGACTGAAACAGCTGGAGGTGTTGGCGCAAACCACAGGGCTGTCACAACCAGAACTGAAATCTTTTTGGAGCCAGAGAGATCAGATCACTGTAAAGGATGCCCGTACTATTATGGGGAGCAAGAGTGATTGTCCTGAGCAAATGTTATCACCAGATACTGGTTGAACTTTACCAGGGTCACCGAGGGGTTTCCAAAATGAAGATATTGATGAGAAGTCATGCCTCTTGACCAGGATTGGATGCAGAAATGGTTGCGTTTGGCGGGGGTACGGGAGCTGCACAGAGTGCCAACAAGGCCAAAAATTACTGCCAGCTGCTCCCCCACATTCGTGGGAATGGCTGGGTAAACCCTGAATTTGGTTACCCATTGAGTATGCAGGTCCTTTCTTGGGCTTAATGCTTTGAGTCATTGTGGATGCCCACTCAAAGTGGTTGGGCACTCATTGAGTTCACTCGTCCAACACGGGGATGACAATACAAAAACTGTGCACATCTTTTGCAATACACTGACTACAAGTCATTATTTACCAGCAGGGACTTTGAGTATTTCTTAATATTGAATGGTATTCGATTATATAAGGAAGACTCCATACCATCCATCATCCAATGGTCTGGCAGAAAGAGCAATCCAAGCTTTGAAGGCAGACTTAAAAAAACAGCCTATAGCTTCACTATATACCAAACTATCAGGTTCATATTTGACTATAGGACCACACCTCATGCAAATATAGGGATAGCTCCAGCAGAGTTGCTAATGGGAAGAAGTCTCCACACCAGTTAAATTTGATCTTACTGGACCTGGGGGAGGAGGATGCAATAGCATTGGGAACACAAATGCTGGAAAGAAGGCTCCACTAAATGAGAGAGACAGTTTACTTCTGGGGACGAAGGTTGGTGTAGGAGCCACAGGAATGGCCCTGCATGGTAAGAGGCGTGGTTGACGTGAGGTCAAGTCCAGCAATGTATCAAATTCAGGTGGGTGCAATGGTTCTGAGCAAGTGTGTGGACCATAGGAAAGCTGCAAGTTCATAAATGGCGCAGGAGCAAAATATGCCCAGCTCTTCGACAGTCTTTTTGACTGTTCTAGAACCATAGGTTCTCCCTCTCCATCTAGTGCTGAAGATACCTCAGAATCTGAGATGGGCACGGCAGCTGTTGCCACTTCTCTATGTCCTTTTGCCTGAAGAAAAAAATGAATTTCTTCTGAGACACCCTGGCTGCAAGTGACGAACAATTGTATGTTACGCAATGCCCGTATCAGAGGCTGAGTTGGAGGAACCTGGAGGAATCAGTGCTAAAACGTCTCAGAAGGAGTCATAAAAGGAAACTGGCCTATGTCCTCGGACTCAGGGAGGGGTGGAGTGATTGTCATGAGGTCAGCCAGGTGGACATCATGGAATATGAGTTCCCTAACTGGAACAGATTAACAGCTCCAGTCAGGGAGCCCTGGCTGACAGATACGAACAGGAATGTCAGACACCCTGCTCAATCTGAGAGCTGGCTCTGAGGGAGCTAGATAAATGTTAAGGGCTCCCCTTGAGTAAATAAAGGGTAACTTGGCGATGGGACTGTCAAGTTATTTTACTACGCTTTCTTCTGAGTTATGAATGAGTTGTTCTCTCTCCCTTATTTTGTTTCCTTTATTCTTGCATGGGATGTCAATGTGCTGACAAAACCAGCAATTGTTGCCTGTTCCTAATTATCTTTGAACTGAGTGACTTCCTAGGGCATTTCAGAGATCACTTAACAGTATCAACATTCTGTGGGTCTGGAGTCACATGTACGTCAGACCAGGTGAAGGCGGTAGATTTTCTTTTCTAAAAAGACGTTGTACAATAACAAATGATGATTTTATGGTTACTGTTATTAAGACTAGTTTTTTATTCATTGAGTTTAAGTTCTACCAGTTGCTGTGGTCGAACTTGAACCCTTGACCCCAGTGCATTCGTCTGGGTTCCTGGATTATCAGCCTAACTCCATCACCAGTGTCTCTTTTACGTTTTCACACGTCTGTAATTCACATTCCAACTAAATGACTCAGAACTGAGTGACTTAAGACAAAGACATTTTAGCAGATGTTGGAAAATGGAACAATTTTCCTGTCCATGAGTTCCCAGTTACAATAGTGCTGATCCTTATTGAGTTTGGGGAGTGAAGAGCAGTGGAGGTGGTGTTGGATTTGAAGCTTCAGCAGAATAGTCTAGATTTCAGAGCTTAAATGTATCATTCCCTTGCTTCTTTTATTCATTAACTGCTTAGCTCCACAACAAAAATCCACACATATGTCAGCAGGTTTCTAAAAGGTTGAACATGTTTAGTTCATCATCTATATCGGACATTTTCCCCATTCTGAATTATTACATTTCTCAAGGATCTATATCTGTGTGTTTGGGGCTGCTACATATCACTAAGTACCATCTTGTTTTGTAATCACTTAGATGCTGAAGTATTTACAATGTTACCTCCAGGCACAGTTCTTTTGGAGTCTCAAGACAATGTAGCATTTTAAAACACAAAAGGTGGCGTTGTGCGTTCTGTCTCCATTATGCTTGTCCTTTGTTTGGTAATGCCTGTCAAGCTACATTGAAGGAAGGAGGTAGTAAAGACTACTGAAAAAGTGGGAACAAAATCAGAAGCCGAAAGAAAATTCAATCTTAGTTTGCTCTTGGAAACATCAAGGACAGTTCATACAATGACTGTCTTCTGAGGGAATATTTACATTGTCAAATTGTACGGTCATTGACAGATCTTGGAAAATGCTAACAAATGCATTGTGGAAGTGCAAATGTGAACAGATTATTTCAGTTGGATTGGTTAGATCTCTTGTTTTCAGTGTGATCACTGACAGTATTTCTGTGATGTTTATACAAGAAGGAAAAGCTTCTTAATCAACAAATGCAACAATTTATACTGTAATAAAGTATCTCAGAACGTTTCACAAGAGCATTATAAAGCCAGTGATTACGAAGCAATGTTTGACACTTAGCCACATGAGGTGATATTAGACCAGATGTCCAAAGGTTGATCCAAGAGCTAAGTTTTAATTAATATTTTTAAGGTGGAAAGAGAAGTATAGAGACTTCAGGAGGGAATTCCAGATCTTACTCAGCTGAAGGCACAGACACTAATAGTGGAGTAAATTAACACTGGGGACAGTTGAGTATAGTATTCAATAAGGACAAATATCTTCGGAAGTTGTGAACTGGGGGAGAATATAGGATCATGGAGGACTGAGAAAACAGAGGACACAAGGATGAAACAGGATATGGTACAGGTAAAGACATTGGCAGTGTAGATTTCAAACCTCAAATTCGTTAAACAAAGGGATAATGTGGATGGTCAGCCAGAAGTTTATTTGAATAGCGAAGTCTAGATATTCAAAAGTATGAACGATAGTTACAGCAGCAGATGAACCGAGATGGCTGGAATTTGCAAAGATCTGGACATGGAAGTATGTAACCTTAATGCAGCTATGGTCAAAAATTCATTTTGGAGTTTACACCAAATGAAGCATCTTTGAAGCTGTGTCAAGTGTAGGAGAAATGAGCACCAGTTTGCATAAAGTAAGCTCCTATAAACAGCAAGATAATAATAATGCAATAAACATTTTGTGATGTTGATTGAGGGATAACTACCCACCACCACCAGTCCTGGCAACAGTTGAATGGACCTTCTCTTAACTGCTTCTCACAATTACCTATCCTTCCTTAAATAAGGAGACCAAAACTGTACCTAGTACTCCAGGTGTGACCTCACCAATGCTCTATACAACTATGGCAAAATATTCCTACCCTATATTCCATTCCTCTTACAATACATTTCAACATTCCATTTGCTTTCTTAATCATGCGTTTTATCTTTGCACTAAATTTTTGCGATTCATGTAACAGGATACCAAGATGCCACTATTCCTCAGAGTTCTGCCATCTCACTCAATTTAGATATCCATAAGTTAAAAGCAGTATTTATTGGACATGATTGTGAAATGTTTTTCTTATTTAAGCTGGAAAAAGAAACGGATGTAAATATTACTTGGTAAAAGTTTCAAGTCAGTTTGAAGCTATTATAAATAAAACTAATCATTTATTTCACATTTTGATAGTGCTCAATCACAAAACAAATTGTTATCCTAATATTTTCAATGGAAAGGTCATATGTGAAGTATTCTGTATTCTATGCTCATCAACATAGTAAAGCTCTGAAGAGGTTTGAAGGAAATTTGGCTTTTAGGAACTGCACTTTTGGTGAAGTTTTAGAATTAAATCTATTTTCATTGGAGAACTAAAGATGAGCTGTGAGTCAGGTGCTTTATAAACTGAAATACATAACAACAGAGATAGATAAAGCAGCTTATATGACTTTGACTGAAGACACAAATTTAACCTTAGTAAGTCTCAAGTGAGATTGTACAGGAGAAAGCAAAAGGGGTTTCTTGAACTATCAAAGTAACGGTCAGATGTAATCTCCATTTTTACTCCCAGCAAGATACTTATCCAGCTCTTCTATGAAGGAGTCTTTTCTGGGAATGTTTCTGTGGAATAGAAGAGCAGAATATATTTAGATGAGTCTATGGCTATACGTGTATCAGCAATGATATGCAGGGATTAAGGCAAAGTAAGTGCTGAAATATGAATTACAGATAAAGGAAGCTTATTAATGAAATGTGAGGAGCTAAACATTGGTTTTAAAGTGCCTGAATTAGTTATTTGATCACCCACTATATCTCTAAAATTTTTATAATGAAAGGAAAGCTATCAATGTTTGCCTATGCATGGTTAAACATGGATATGCAAAAGTTCAGAGATAGTAAGAACTGTCGATGTTGGAGTCAGAGATAACACAGTGTGGAGTTGGAGGAGCACAGCAGGCCAGGCAACATCAGAAGGGCAGGAAAGTAGATGTTTCTGAAGAAGGGTCCCGACCTGAAATGTAAGTTTTCCTGCTGCTCTGATGCTGCCTGGCCTGCTGTACTCCTCCACCTCCACACTGTGTTACTGATGTCAAAAAGTTGTTGTGAATGATTCTCTGACCTCCATGTGGAAGTTGAAGTCCACACAGAGGAAATCTTCCAACGTCACCTGAATTGACATTATTTCCACTTTTATGCTATTAATCTCACCATATAACCCTTGACAAAGTTATTTGTTGTTGAATGAGATGCAGCTACATTTACAACAGTGCACTAAGTTCAGAATTAATACCAAACAAGTTCTCTGGCCCTCAGAAAATAATTTTTCAGACTTACTGAATGAGGATTCTTCAGTGTGATTGTCGCATTAGTCTGCTTCATGACATCAGTCATGGTGGAAGCCAGAGATCCTTTGGGTGAAAACTTGGCAAATGAAACGTACTATGCAATATTTGACATGATGCAATTTGAAAGAGACTCAGAGGTGCTGCATATTATTTAAATGGAGAAAAACCGCTGAAAGCTGCCGCATACAGAGGTTTGAGGGTGAGAGGAGTTCCTCATGCATGAATCACAAAAAGCAAATGTAGAAATTCAGTAGGTACTAGGGAAGACAATTAGAATATTGGCCTTAATTTCAAAGGGAATGGAGTATGAAAATATGGAAATCCTGCTAAAACTATACAAGGCACAAATCAGTTCACACCTAGAATATTGTGAACATTTCGGTCCCTTTATCTAAAGAAAGAATACTAGCATTGGAAGAAGTCCAGAGAAGGTTCACTAGATTGATCCTGGATATGATCCCGGGATTTTTTTTATGAGGAAAGGTTGAGTAGGTTTCAGTTAAGGAAGAGAGGAGACCTTATGGAGGCATGAAAGATTCTTAGACGATTTGTAGATCTTAGCATAGCTGTGGAGAAGTTGTTGCTCCTTGTGGGAGGTGTCTCGGATTAGAGGGCATAATCTCAGAGTAAGGGTAATCCATTTAAGTCAGTAATGGGGAGGAATTTCTTCTGAGAGTAGTGAATCTGTGGATTTTTTTTAACATCAGAGGGCTGCTGAGTCTGTGTCAGTAAGAATATCCAAGGCTGAGATAAATCTGTTTTTAATCACTAAGTGAATCAAAGTTTATGGGGAAAAGGCATGCAAGTGGAGTTGAGAATGATCAGATATTTAACCAGTATGTTCCTTTCATCATCCATTTGTACCAGACACCGTTATTTTTGAGTTTTTTTACCTCTATGAATATATACTTGATTTTTAAAATTTTTTCTTGCGGTTAGCAGATAATAAAATTCTTGTTTGTTCACTCCAAAAACAAACCTTGTAATTAACTCCTCAGTGACTGAATAGAAATTGGGTAACTACATTTTTATTAGAGAGACGTATAGCCTTGAAAAAAACATTCGTTGCAGCTAACTGAGATAGTTGAAAAAGGGAACCTGTTCACTCCTCCTCACCTTGTCATAACAGAATCAAAATCTTAGTCATGGCCTTAATAATGGATTTACTTTAAATATTCACAGCTCACTAAGAGTAAACCTGTCAGTCTCTCCTGATTTTCTCATTGCCTTATGTAATTTTCCTTAAATTCAATGAGTAAGGAGTCAAAAATGTAATGAAGGTTCTATCAGTACAACCAAGTCCAATCTTTTGAATGTTGGCAAGTATAGATATATTAATCCTTAAGATTATTATGAGATAAATATGATAATTAAACAACTAAAATAGGGAGATGGACTTCAGATGAAGGAGACATCAGTCATACAACAAAAAGGTGATACTTTATTTGAAAGGAAGGATCAGGTAGCAAGGCTGACCTAAAGCAATCTTATATTAACTGTTGCCTGGCAGTACAGGACTTTAAAATTGCTGAAAAGAGAGACTTATAGCCAATTCCTTTTGTCGTGTATTCAAGACAAATGTAAGAATGTGTTTTCAAGAAATGTATGCTCATTGACAGGCAAGTCATCGCTGATTGGCATTGCCACAGGGAAAGTATTGGGAAGCAATAGGTTCTTTAAGCTCTTGGGTAACTCAAGAAGATGCTAGACTTGAACATATTCCCTTTGTTCCTAGGTAATGCGTCCATGCTTATGAATGTTTGCCTCTTCTAGCAAGTGTATGTGAGCCAGTTTATGAGGTTGACAATGATCTCAAATTGGTTATAAGTGAAGCTTTTGCCACACAGGGTTTTTCAGCATGCGTTGTCTGATTGGAACCACATTTATCAGAAGGCTTTTTTGGGGTTTTTCAAAGATGGGCTTATTGAGTAAGGGCTGTATTCTGCCAACCAAGAACTTTTCTTTGCTTTATTCATTCATGGGATGAGGGCGTTGCTGGCTGGGCAGCATTTATTGCCTCTCCCTAATTGTCCAGAGGTCAATTAAGAGTCAATCACATTGCTGTGGGTCTGGAGTCACATGTAGGCCAGACCAGGTAAGTATTGCAGCTTCCTTCCCTAAAGGACATTAGGGGCAATTGAAATAACATGCTGTGTATTTTGATCAGACAACGTTTGGGACAATTTTTGTGCATCTGACTACACGCCACACATTTTATATGATGTCACAGCATTCACACTTTGCATGCAGAATAAACATTATGTAGTACTTGTAGTACTGTTCCATTATATAACCTAAGGAGTTGACCATTTAGCCCTGTAAGCCTGTTACACCATTCACTTAGTTGTGCCTGATCTCTGTTGTAAATACTTATTAGCCTTGATTCCATCTCCCTTAACATCGTTTCTAAACAAAAAGTTAATTTCATTTTCAATTGATCAATCCCAAAATCTCTTTGGAGGTGAATCCTCTAGATTTCTGTTACCCTTTGGTACTCTACAGCAGCAGGGTGCACAGTGGTTAGCACTGCTGTTTCAGTGCCAGGGACCCAGGTTTGATTCCAGCCTTAGGTGATTGTCTGTGTTTAGTTTGCATGTTCTCTTCGTGTCTGCGTGGGTTTTCACCGGATACTCTGGTTTCCTCCCACAGTCGAAAAATATGCAGGTTAGATGAGAGATAATGGGAACTGCAGATGCTGGAGAATCCAAGATAACAAAGTGTGAAGCTGGATGAACACAGCAGGCCAAGCAGCATCTCAGGAGCATAAAAGCTGACTTTTCGGGCCTAGACCCTTCCATCAGAGAGGGGGGTGGGGAGAGGGTTCTGAAATAAATAGGGAGAGAGGGGGAGGTGGACCGTAGACGGATAGAGGAGAAGATAGGTGGAGAGGAGAGTATAGGTGGAGAGGTAGGGAGGGGATAGCTCAGTCAGGGGAGGATAGACAGGTCAAGGAGGTGGGATGAGGTTAGTAGGTGGGAAATGGAGGTGTAGCTTGAGGTGGGAGGAGGGAATAGGTGAGAAGAAGAACAGGTTAGGGAGACGGGGTTGAGCTGGGCTGGTTTTGGGATGCTGTGGGGGAAGGGGAGATTTTGAAGCTTGTGAACTCCACATTGATACCATTGGGCTGCAGGGTTCCCAAGCGGAATATGAGTTGCTATTCCTGCAACCTTCGGGTGGCATCATTGTGGCAGTGCAGGAGGGCCAGGATGGACATGTCCTCTAAGGAATGGGAGGGGGAGTTAAAATGGTTCGCGACTGGGAGGTGCAGTTGTTTATTGCGAACTGCGTGGAGGTGTTCTGCAAAGCGGTCCCTAAGCCTCCGCTTGGTTTTCCCACTGTAGAGGAAGACACACCGGGTACAATAGGTACAGAATACCACATTGGCAGATGTGCAGGTGAACATCTGCTTGATATAGCAAGTCATCTTGGGGCCTGGGATGGGGGTGAGGGAGGAGGTGTGGGGGCAAGTGTAGCACTTCCTGCGGTTGCAGGGGAAGGTGCTGGGTGTGGTGGGGTTGGAGGAGAGTGTGGAGCGGATAAGGGAGTCACGGAGAGAGTGGCCTCTCCGGAAGGCAGAGAAGGGTGAGGATGGAAAAATGTCTTGGGTGGTGGGGTCGGATTGTAGATGGCGGAAGTGACGGAGGATGATGCGTTGTATCTGGAGGTTGGTGGGGTGGTATGTGAGGATGAGGGGGATTCTCTTAGGGCGGCTATTGCGGGCCGGCGTGTGAGGAATGTGTTGTAGGAAATGCGGGAGACATGGTCAAGGGCGTTCTCGACCACTTTTGGGGGGAAGTTGCGGCCCTTGAAGAACGCGGACATCTGGGATGTGCGGGAGTGGAATGCCTCGCCCTGGGAGCAGATGCAGCGGAAGCGAAGGAGTTGGGAATAGGGGATGGAATTTTTGCAGGAGGGTGGGTGGGAGGAGGTGTATTCTAGGTAGCTGTGGGAGTCGGTGGGCTTGAAATGGACATCAGTTGCAAGCTGATTGCCTGAGATGGAGACTGAGAGGTCCAGGAAGGTGAGGGATGTGTTGGAGGTGGCCGAGGTGAACTTGAGGCTGGGGTGGAAGGTGTTGGTGAAGTGGATGAACTGTTCGAGCTCCTCTTGGGAGCAAGATGTAGCGCCGATACAGTCATCAATGTAACGGAGGAAAAGGTGGGGTTTGGGGCCGGTGTAGGTGTGGAAGAGGGACTGTTCCACGTAACCTACAAAGAGGCAGGCATAGCTTGGGCCCATGCGTGTACTCATGGCCACCCCCTTTGTCTGTAGGAAGTGGGAGGAATCGAAAGAGAAGTTGTTGAGGGTGCTCGGCTAGGCGGATGAGGGTGTCGGTGGAGGGGTCTGGTCAGGCCTGCGGGACAGAAAGAAGCGGAGTGCCTTTAGGCCGTCTGCATGAGGAATGTAGGCGTATAGGGACTGGACGCCCATGGTGAAAATATTATGCAGGTTAAATGATATGGCTGTGCAAAAGAAAATTGCCCTGTAGAATGCAGGTTTGGTGGCTAGCCAGGGTGAACCCCTTGCAGAGTTGGGGCACGTCCAGATGGGATACTGTTTGGAGGGTTGGTGGCAACTCGATGGGCTGTGTAGCCTCTTTCTGACTGCACAGATTCTATGATTCTTTGAGTGAAGCAGTGCTTCCTGATCTCACCCTTGAATGGCTAAGCTCTGAGTTTAAGTGATGACTCTTGTTCTGAAATGTCCCAGCAGAAGAAACAATTTCTCTTTTACCACATTATCAAATCATTTAATCGTTTTATAAACCTAAGTTAGATCACCCTTAAACTTCTACACTCAAGGATATCCAAGCCTTCGTGTTGTTTCCAGTCATAGCTTGAATTGTTGAAGTAGGGATTGAATGGTGACTAACTTCTCCCTCACAGGATGAAAGGAAAAAAAACAACTTTAGCAGATCTGCTTTCTAATTGTCTTAAGTTATTGGCAGCTGCTTGGGCATGGGTTGTCTGTTGAGCCCTCTGATTGGGAAATATGGCATGCTCTAACAGAAATAAAATGCAAGAATAATTTAAAATGCTTAGCAGATTTGTGTTCTTACTTTTTTTTGATACATTGGTTTGGGGTTTCCCTAACCATTTTGAAGGCAAGTGAAATAAATTAGAATTCTTTACAGCTATGATGTTAGCACTGCTTTCTAAATATGTGAATTAACATACTTATCCAGTGGCAAGTTGCCAGTCCCATCACTGGTGATCAGATTGACATGATTTACTCCACCTGTAGTAAGCAGGAGCTTCAGTTTTTTAAAACTTAAACATGTGACAAGTGAAGTTCAAAGAAGCTTCTTCCCTACTACTTAACAGGTGGCAATTATTATATGGTCATGTGGATTGCACTCTTTAGTAAAATGATTTAAGTTTATGCTGGCCTTGGGAACAAAATAGAAGCCTTGAAGACTTCTGAAAATGATTTCTGTTATTCCAGGATGGAAGGTATATCTACCTTTGTATCTAATGCATGATTTGCAGAAAAATTGTTTTGTATGTGATACAGTTTATAGTTGAAGAATCAACAACTTCAAATAGTATAAGAAGATACTAAAATCTTTGCTTATCAGTGCTGATCCAAAAGAAACAGTTCAGGTAGAAATGATGATTAATAATCATCAAATATTTTAAACTCTTATCTAGCCCAGAGTTTAGAAAAATGCAGCTAAGACTCTCCTCATTGGTGTGCTCTTGCTTGTACGCTACATTTTAAATTATTTTATTGTAATATATTTTACATCACTGCACAGTTGGCCTGCCACAATGTTTTAATGTTCATTTTTAAGGTTTAGGTTACACCTTCCTGGCGTACTCTATGGCCACTACTGTTACCCAATGGCGCCTGTATTTCATCGAAATTAGACTAGCAGACTGCCTAGACCTTGTCCTGCCTGAACTTTAGTAACTGATTAAAATGATTCCTATGTTCAAGAATAGCAGTCCTTTAGTTACAGGATTCCCAGGGGGTTTGGAAGAGAGCTATGTTCAAGTTTTTGGTCTTTTGCTTATTACATTCCAAACTACACTTCTTCCATTTCACATTATGCCCATGGGCTAGTGTATGAATGAAGGGGTACATCATCGGTGTAACCTTTTGGCTTTGTAGAATTTGAGATTTGAGGTATTATCAATTGAAAGTAAAAGTGGATTGTTAAGTTTTAAAACTGGACTCTTGTAAACAACCAGCTTTGTTGTTTATCAATTCTGTGTTGCTGAAGACAGTTGACAGGCATGAGCAATCGAGCAAAACTGTTTTTGTTTTAGACCTTAGAATTAAATAATTTTATAGACATTTTATGATGAATATACTGTGAAAAATGTATTATTGATAGTTCATGGTTGACTTTTCATGGACCGTATTATAATTGAAATATTTAAACAATGAACAATGTAAATTGTATTCAGTACATTTTGACTTCTTTATTTAAAAGTCATATGTATTGTCAGTAAATGATTTCTGAAGTAATCAGTTGTATCTTTAGTTCTTTTCCAGATTTTGCAATGCAATTATATAGAGCTAAAAGGGTAGAAATGTGGCTATGGTAAATAAATTTCAAGCTGCATGTAAGGAAATTTGAGCTACCTGCTCGGCCCTGCTTAGAATGGTACTTGCAGGTGGTAATGTTTCCAGTTGGTCGAGTTTGCAGGTTTGAAAGGTGCTGTTGGAGGAACTTAGGGTGAGTTCCTCCAGTGCATCTCGTAGATAGCAGAACAGGGCTATGAAACTAATTTGTGGTAATTTTCTCACTGTCAGCTTGTTTACCTGGAGTTCTACAGCTTTTGAGACAGTTTGTGGTTGTGTGTTCCACTGTTGACTATGGAATCCCAAATGGTGGCTTTTACAGGCTAACCTGGAGGGAAGGGGTGTGATTTGATAGAAGGGAACTTGATGCTGGTAAGAAAATTGGTATTTGAAGAATATTGAAAAAATTGAGGGGGTACTTTGAAAATTGTATCCTCTCAGGCATAACTCCCTTTTAAGTTGTTAAACAACTTTACAACTTGAAGGGCTGTTATTGAAATGAAAATGTTTTCCCAAGTTGTTTAATGTTTGTACGTGATGGCAAAGAATAATTGAATCATGTCAAAATGTCTCAACAGTTCACTAATGCCATTGTCAATATGAATAAAGTGCCCCTTGCAGTTTCTCGCTCTTATTTTACGAAACAAAATAATGTTGACTAATTTTTTAAATAAAGACAACATTCTTCTGACAGTTACGTATTAGTTATTTTTCTTAGGTGTAACCTTGTTACATATTTGTAAATTATTATATTTTCTTGTCAGTTTCTACAGATGAGAACAAAGCGTAAACAATTTAAGTTGTTTTTGCACAATTTCTATTTCTTTAAGGATGAAGGCTGCTGATTAAGTGTTTCATTTGATTCTTCCAGGTCACAACAGTTCTGACTAACTTGCACCATGCTGCTGCTTGCATTAATTCCTGAGTAAAATGATTGACGTTGATTGAAACTTTTGTCAGGGAGTGCTTGTTATTTTTTGTCACAATGATGTATGCTGTAGTGTTGAAAATGTAAATAACTTCTTCCTGTGCCACAATTTGATAAATTTTGAAAGTTAGAAAGTGAAAAGCTTTTTGTTTAGTAGAGTCCAATAAAATGAGGTCAAAGGTATTTCATTCTTTTCTCATTAAATCAATATTGTCAAAATTAAGTTGTATTAGTACTTTAATAAGATATTTGATGTGACATTGCCTCTAATACATATAGTATAAGTACTTTTTGGAGTTTGGTCACCTGTTAGTTACGGTTGCCAAACCTTAATGGTTCAGTGTAAATTACTTCAACTCTATCCCGATTGCAGATCAGCCTTAAGCCCACTCAAATATTCGAGCCCTTGAGTTTTAAAGATTGCAAATATTTAGGATTCTTAAGTAACCATGGGTAGGAAATATATTTTTATGATGTGCTCCTTTCGTGCATTTTCAATGATGAAGGGCAATTTGTTAGTTTCTCATGTTGCCGGTGTATTTATTTTGATTGGTCTGAGTATTGAAAGTATCCAGGTGCAATTTGTTAGCCAGTGCAAGTGTTTCCTGGTATTACCCAGAATTGAACATGATTTTCACTTGCTGCCACTGGATTTGACTTCCTCTGCTAATTTCTTCAAAATTAATTCATTTCAGGTATATTAAAAATAAAGCTGTACTTCTCTAAAATTTTTAAAAATAAAGTCATTTTTATTATGAAAATGTGATATACACAATGCAGGATTTTCTAAGGAATTGGTTTTCAGAGCATTCAATGTACTTAACCATGACCAAACCTTGGATAAGAACTAATAAGTGTTTCAGCCAACTGCCAAACTTACGGTAAAAGTCACACTGCATATATTTAGTAAAGATTTTATGAAGAGTTTCTCAGTTTTTAAAAGAAAATGAATGACATGGAGGTAAATTTTTGAAAACTCACTTATATGTTCTGGTGTCCCTGGCTGGCCTTTATTGTTTGTCCTTAATTGCCATAGAAAATGTAGTGGCCAGCTGTTTTTTTTGAAGTGCTGCAGTCACTTGGTGTAGGGACACCCACAGTGCTGTTAGGAAGGAAGTTCCAATATTTTGATCTAGTGACAGTAAGTGGCAATCTAGCTCCAGGACAAGCTAACATGTGGCTTAGAGGGTAACTTGCAGGTGGCAGTATTCTTGTGTGCCTGCTGCCCTTGTCCTTTTGAGTTCTGAGAGACCGCAGCTTTGGAAGGTGCTATTAGTGAAGCCTCAGTGAGATGTTGTACGTGTTGTAGATGACACACACTGCTACCATTGTGTTTCAATGGTAAAGGGAGTGAATATTGAAGATTGAAGATGAAGTATGGGCTGCTAAACCAGTGGTGTGCCTTGTCCTGGATGCTGTTGCATTTCTTAAGTGTTTGGAGCTGTACTCATCCATGCACCCGAGAATATTCAATCACACTTCTGACTTGTGCCTTGTAAATGATATTTAGGCTCTGGGGAGACAGATGATAAGTTACTCGCTCGGAATTCCATGTTTCTGATTTCTTTTGTAGCCACAGTGTTTATATGGCTGGTCAACTTCGGTTTTTGGTCAGTGGTAATGCTCAGGAGATTGATATTGGATACAGCAATGGTAACATCATTAAATGTCAAATTGTGATGATTAGATTGGTTCTCATTGGAAATGCTCATTGCTTGGCATTTATGTGGTGTGAATATTACTTGCCATTTATTAACCCAAGCTTACCTGTTACCCATGTAGAAACAGAAAATAGGAGCTGATGTAAGCAATTTGGTCCTTTGTTGTACCAATTATTATTATGATGACAGATCACCTAACTCAATAGCTTCTTCCTGCTTTCCCTATAGCCTTTGACTTCTTTAACCTCAAACACTGTGTCCAACAACATCTTAAAATATTACTGTTTTGATTTTGACTGCTTTCTGGGAGGAAGTTCCACAGACTCTCAACTCTCTGGGTGAAAAAAATGTTTCCTTGTCTCAGTCCTAAACAGTTTATCCTATATAATGAGACTGTGACCCCTGGTTTTGGCCTTCCCCACCATTGGAACATCCTTCCCGTATCTATCCTGTCTCACCCTGTTATAACTTTGTGAATTTCTGTGAAGTCCTCCCTCATTTTTCTGAGTTCTAGCGAATATAATCCGAACTGATTCAACCTTTCCTCATGTATCAGTCCCGCCATCCCAGGAATCAGTCTGGTAAGCTTTCGCTGCAACTCTCTCTGTAACCACAACATTCCTTCCTTCAGATAGAGAGACTAAACTGCACACAGTGTTCCAGATATGATCTCACCAATGCCCCATATAATTGCAGAAAGACATTCCTGCTCCTTTATTTGGATCTTGTCACTATAAAGGCCAACATACCATTTGCCTTGTTTTGCACTCACTTTCAGCGTACACTGTAAAAGAACACCCAGGTTTCATTGCATATTCCCTCATTCAATCAGTGGCCATTCAGATATTCTGCTTTCCTGTTTCTGCTACCAGTGGACATTCTAATATTTATCCACATTATACCGCCATTCCATTTTATTTTTCGGTCAGACAAGAATGAACAATTGTTGCAGTTCACCCATGTGCAGTTTGAAAGTTTGCTATTACCTTTTCACCATCATGCCTTTTAAATAACGCTCCCCTATCTATCATAGCAAATCAATGCCTCATACCATTGTAATTTTCTCTATTTAGATTTAGGAACCTAGAATCAGTCAGAGATGTAAAGCTAAGGTTGCATTGGCCATGCTACATTGCCCATAGTGTTCAGGGATGAGAAGGTTAGGTGCGTTATAGGGAAATGGGTCTGGGTGAGATGCTTTAAGGGTCACTGTGGACTTGTTGGGCCGAAGGGCCTGTTTACACACTGTAGGGATTCTGTGATCTATGAACTATGAGGAAATTTGTCACATCCTGGCAGCTAATCCCCAAGGAGCCTTGCACAAATAGATAGCCAGTTAGAATGGTCTATTTCTGAAGAAGGGTCGAGGCCTGAAACATCAGCCTTCCTGCTCCTCTAATGCTGCTTGGCCTGCTGTGTTCATCCAGGTCTGCACCTTGTTATCTCAGATTCTCCAGCATCTGCAGTTCCTGCTGTCTCTGGCCTATTCTCCAGTTAGTTCCTCAAAATATTGATCCAGAAAATCATCCTGTGTACAGTCCAGGAATTCCTCTTTTATAGTATTGTTACTAATTTGATTTGCCTAATCTATATGTAGCTTAAAGTTGCGCATAATTTTAAATGTTCCTGTATTGCGTGCATCTCTAATTTCCTGTTTAATGTTCTTTCCAACGTCACTCCTACAGTTTGGGAATCTGTCTAAAATCTCCACTAATGTTTTTTGTCCTTTGGTGTATCTCAGCACTACCCATGTGCAACTTCCCCTTTTTTATCCCTTTTTTTCAGTCCTTCCTAAATACTGAATACCCCAGGATATTAAGTTCTCATCTCTGGTCACCCAGCAGCCATGTCTCTGTAATCCTGACTGTAATCCTATCATACCTGTTTTTATGTATTTATGCAGTTAATTCATGCATCTTATTTTGAATGCTCCACATGACATGTTAATGGGTTAACATCCCACACACATTAAAGCACAATACACAAAACCTGAAGGTTCGTCTTTTTAACATTACTTATCTGATTCTCATTATTTTTCACTTTGTTCCTTCGTGGTGCTGGCCCTTGATTTCTCTTCCTGTGACATTTTTATTCCTCTTTCTGTCTTTTATTTGCTTCTCTGACACCTTACTGCTGCTATTCTAATTTAAAACCTTCTCAACCACTCCAGCAAATACTAATTTGACTGTCTGGTGGTCACCCACTCCCTTCTTTGTTCCAGTTCCTTGACCTGTGGTTTGACCACCTCTCTGAAACACAGAGCATGAGTTTCTGCAGTTGGGAGAACTTCCTGCACACATGGTCATCCTGGATCCTGGTAGGGTCCTTGACTTTCCATATATGACATCTAGACACTTAAAAGTGCCAAATCCATTATTATTACTGAATTATATTCTACTTTTTATTTTTCTGTCACTTTGCATTGTGCATTGCATTTGCCAGCTTAGATTTCATTTAAATTTGTCGGCTGAGTTGAAAGCTGTAATTCCTTCTCCAAATCTATGTGCTTTGAAGGCAGGCTATTTTAAACTCTATCGTCAGATGAAAGAGTGTCTTACATCATCGCATTTTGCCTGATTTTCAGTGAAAAAAAATTCAGGTAAGATGCAAAGTAAGCTGCTGGTTTATAATCATAATTTTTATTTTATTCAGCGAGAATAGCTATCATTGCCCTCTGTGATTTGAGTTCAGGAACCACAAAGGAAAAGAGACCTAGATGGGAGTTGTGTACAGGCCACATAGCAGTAGTCAGGTGGTGGGGAAGAAAATAAATCCAGAGATGGAAAAGGCACATAAGAAATGCACTGTTACAGTAATCATGGAAGACTTCAATATGCAGGTGAACTGAGAAAATCAGGGTGGTAACGGATCTCAAGAAAAGGAATTCATGGAGTGTCTACAAGATTTATTTTGGAGTAGCTTGTGGTAGAGCCCACTAGGAAACAGACAATTCTGGATTTAGTGCTGTATAATTAGGCAGACTTGATTAGGGAGTGTAATGTGAAGGAAACCCTATGAGGCAGTGATCATAGTATGACAGAATTCATCCTGCAGTTTGAGAGGGAGAATGTAGAATTAGATGTAACAGTATTACAATTGAGTAAAGGTAACTACAAAGACATGAGGGGGGAGCTGGCCAGCGTTGATTGGAAGGGGAGCCTAGCAGGGAACGCAGTGGAACGGCAGTGGCTGAAGTTTCTGGGGGTAATTCAAAAGATCCACACAGACATGTGGAGAACGTGCAAACTCCACACAGTCACTTGGGTGGAATCAAATCCAGATCCCTGGCGCTGTGTGACAGCAATGCTAACCACTGAACCACCGTGCCACCCACAAGCTGCTTAACTATACAGGAGGAAAGGAAAAAGAAATCGGGAGCAATGGTGTTTCAAGGAATCATTAGTTTGGGGAACAGACGGGTGTTTCTGCACTCACAGATGCAACTCCGTGATAGGGTGTTGCCTCCCTGGTGCCAGGGTCAGGGCTGTTACTGAACAGTTGCAGGGCGTCCTGAAGGGGGAGGCTGATAGGACAGAGTTTGTGTACACATTTTTAAAATCAGTATAGGTGAAAGCAAGATTGCATTCCCCAGATCACATGTTTTAACTTCGGTCACTATACTGCAACAAAGTGCATGAACTGCAGTGAAGAAAAATAAACTAAAAATGAATGATTTACAAAGTAATGAGGGCAAGTACAAGGAAAAATCAGTTAAGCTTTAGCTAAGTACCTTAGTGAGCAGAGATCATCTTGTTGTAGTAAATCCAACTAATAAGTCTTTGCAATATTTCTGATATTATTTACAGATTGTGAATTTGCAGTTGCCATGCATTTGGTATGGACCAATCTAGCCTTAACATTAATCCATCGTAGTGACCTGATAACTGAGACGTAACAGATCTCTGGAGAAAAAGGCTGTTATGATTATCTTTGTATTTATCCATTTCCATTCAGCTATTAATATTTCATATCAAAACACATCAAATTCTGTTCCTTCCATGACCTACCTGGAGTACTTCATTTTTGTTTTGCTTATTTCCTTTATTCTTAATAAGTTTCTGTTCACTAAGTCATTCATCTATCCCATCACTCATTTCACTCCAGGAAAATAAGTTGAAGGTATAGTTGAAGACCAAGTGCACTTTTTCTATGCAAGCAAATAAGCTAGCTTAATGTATTTGCATGTTACATGACTTGCTGATCACCCTTCTAAAATTTAAAAGGGGAAGATCAGGTCGAGACAGTTCAGTTGATCCAGTTTGGATGCTGTATAAACATGCGTGTCCACTTGAGATCCATGCTTTGATAGGCCTTAAAGTTGGAATCAACATTTGCGCATGTACCTTTTGTTTCCCATCTAACCCCTTTACATACCTCATAGTCACTGATCTTTGTCCCTTGAGCTTTATTTCACTTTTTCCCTATTCTAACTTATGTCTTTGGACTCATTGCATTTCCTCTTTAGTGTTTAGTCTCAGGATCCCACTGCATACTTTATCCCTTTTTCAGGTTCTAACCTCATGGATCTTGCTGTTCTCAGCTCCTATTCCTAGCAATGAGCCTTGTCACGGGGATCTCCTTCCCTATCTTATCCGTGGGCAGTACTACTGTTCCAGGTATTTTCTAATTAATTTGTTCAGCAATGTTATTACATTCCTCTGGAGCAGATGGGACTTGAACCCTAGACTCCTGGTCCAGAGGTAGGAGGAGCACTACCAGTATACTATAGCAGCCTTACTATACTCAGCCTTTTTGAAGTATTCCTCCTGTTTGTAATACTATTTTGCAGCAAGTAGTTCTGGGTGTTTCAGCTCTACTTAGGATTGAAGTGCCTTAGCCTACATTAGCCAGACTGAAAAATCAGAATCCTGTTCGAACCAGGGACAAAACACCAACTTACTACACGTAAAACCTTCAGGACAGCTTTTATTTAAATCTGGTCCTCTAACTAAACCATCAATCTGACTGAGCACATCTTGCCCCTCACCTCGTTATTTTCGCCAGTTCAAGAAAAAAATGTCTTTCTCACAAGAAAGCCATGTATCAAATGTATATAGGTGGAATAAGAAACTAAAAAAGAACAGACAAAAGGATACAAATCAAGAATGTAGTGAGTAGCATTGTACAAAGATGAGAAAGTAAATGAATCACATGGAGACAGGTAAGAGTGTAAATTAAATATACAGAAATTAATAAGAAACAGTTACTTGAAAGGGTGCCATTTGTCCCCATAAACCATTTTCCATCCACCTTGTTTGATGTCTTGCATCAGATGCTGAGGATACGGCCTACTCCCAAGACACTTTTAATGCCTCTGCAGTGGCTCACTAGGAGGTGCTAAAAGCCAACCAACGTAACTTGAGTCTCTGAAATTCCCAGCCCCCACCCTGCCCCACTGGGAAAGCACAGATTTTGTTTGTTTGGTTTTGTTCAGTGAGGCTAGGAATGGGATCTGAGCAGCACAGGGTCAGTTCAGCATCCATTTCCACTAAGTAACCGTGAATGTCAGCATGCTAATTGCTCAACAACACCACACTGACCCCATATGTTATGCTTCACAAAAAACATTATTTCTTCTTTTGATCATATTTAGTGTTACATTATTTTACTTGATAAAACTATGTGGCTTCTGCTTATTAAGTACTGCAGAAGGTTGCTGCAAATCTTCACAAGTAAGTAATTTGCCTCCCTCTAGTTGGGTTCATCTTGTTTGTACTTCAAGGTAAGCAATGTGGTTGCTTATTTACTTCATCCTCTGTTTTGGTTATGCTTCACTATAGAGGTTTAATAATATAGTTGTACTAATAAATAGCTGAAACCACAACCATTATTTATTTTCATTTTGATGTTATATTGCCTTTTGTATTTGATGGCATCGTTCATTGTAAGGTGTTTTATACTATGTAATATACAATTCATTAGCAGGGCTGTTGATTTACAGTGAATGAATATTTATTTTAATACAGGATTTCTCGCTGCTGGGAAGGTTACTCTAAAAGATTCCCCTCCTATCTCCATTTTTACCACACTGGGTTGAACTTGACCTGCTTACAATATTAAAAATCAAATTTATTGTATTGGCAAGAATTAGGCAGCTGCCAACAGTGGGCCCGTTGGGTTCAGGGTTATGGTAAAGGAAGGACCAGATTTGAAAAGCTAGATTTTACAGGAAACAAGGATGAAGCAAGGATAATGGACATGGTTTCAAGTATTTATTACTATTTGTTACACTTTTTGAAATACAACCAACATAGAGGGATTAAGTAAAGAAGCAACCATGTTACTTATCTTGAAGTGCAAACTAGATGAATCTAATAAGAGATAGGCGAATGAATTATGTATAATTGTAATAGTAAAGCTTGACAAACTGACTTGATCAAAATATAATTATAGGGGACAGTAATTAAGTGTTAATTAACAGGAATTACTTAAAGTAACAGAGATTGCTTGTGAAAATAAAATCTTTAACTATTTACATAGTTGTAATTTAATAATATATTTTACAAGTGATAAATGGAATCTCATACAGATAAAGGTGAGGTGATGTATTTTGGTAAAGGAGGTAGGGGAGGCACAGTTCGAGAATGAGCAAAATCAGAAACATCTCTGCCCCTTGCACCTGTTTTTTCTTTATGAAGACTTCTGACCTTTCATTTCTTCTCTTTTCACCGAGGCTGCAAACCCTCCTTCAACCTGAAACTGATTTACCTGGATTTTCCTTCAGGTTATCATCTATATTCATTGTGCACAATACTGATGAGACAAAAGGCTGACTGGAGTGACTGCATTGCAGAACAACACTGTTCAGTTCACAAGTATGATCTCAAGTTTCTGATTCTTTATCATTTTAATTCTTGGTCCTTACTGATCTTCCTTTCCATATCTTCTAGCAAAGCACAGGGCAAACTTCAGGAATTTTTTTACAAGAGCAGGCCAGAAACAAGGAATTCTGCAGCAAGTAACTTGGCTCTGACTCCCCAAAACCTATCCACCATCTCCAAGCCACAAGTCAGGAGTGCAATGGAATATTCTTTTGGCTTTGTACTTAGCAGCATTCTGGATTCAACATAGAGTTTAACAACAATCTTCAGATAGAATTACTGACTGGATGATCCATCCCTTCCTCATCCTGGGGTCCCAGGCATCACAAGTGCCAGTTTTTAGCCAATTTGATTCACGCCTTGTGATATCAAGAAATGATTTAAGGCACTGGATAATGACAAGGTTATTCCGAGACAACGATCAAACAATATAAGGAAGACTTATGGGCCAAGATTAGTTGTTCCCCCAGCTAAGCTCTTCCAGTATAGATACGATAACTGGCAAAGGGAAAAATTGTCCAGTTATGTCTTGCCCATAAAAAAAGATAAATCTAATCCACCAATTAGTGCTCCGAAAGTTTACTCTAAATTATTAGCAAAATGATGGAAGGTGTTGTTAGGGCTCTTACAGCACAGTGATAATGTTTTGAACCTGAGTTCAAGTCCCACCTGCTTCAGAGATCTATGATAACAACTCTGAACAGATTGTTAAGAAAATACTTAGAGAACTTGCTAACACTTCCAAACAGTATTTACCCAGTTTGGGTTCTGCAGGGCCACTTAACACATGATCTTATTAGACTTTTGATCCAAATGTAAGCAAAGTTGAGGGATGAGTTAAATTTGAATGTTGTTGACATTAGGGCAGTAGTTTGATCAAGTACAGCATCAAGAAATTTGAGCAAAATGACTTGGTAGAAATCAAGGGAAAAAGCCTTTACTGGTTGTAATGACACTAGCACAAAGGAAAATGGTTATGGTTGGAAATCAGCCATTTCAGTTCTGGGAAATCTCGGCAGGAATTCTTCAGCTTAGCTTGGGCCCAAACACCTTCAGCTGCTTCATCAATGACCTTTCAGAGTCAGAAGTGGAGATGTTTAATGATAATTGAACAATGTTTAGTACCATTTGTGAATCCTCAGTTTCTGAAGCAGTCTGTGTTCAGCAAGATTTGGACAACATTCCGATGTGGGGTGATAAGTGACCAGCAACATTTGTATCACACAAGTGTTAAACAGTGCTCATCTCCAACAGGAGAGAACATAATGATTTGCCCTAGACATTCAACAGCATGCCCATTGCTAACTCCCCCACTATCCAATATCTTATTGATACTATTGACCAGAATGTGAACTAGACAGAAATGAAGTGAGTGCAAGAGCAGGTCAGAAGCTAGGAATTCTGCAGTGAGTACTCAACCTCTGACTTCCCAGAACCTATCCACCATCTGCAAGCCACAGGTCATGTGTGTGATGGAGTGCTCTTCATTTGCCTGGATGAGCTCATCTCCAACAACAAACTCTAGATTTTCCATCCAGAGCAATGTCAACAGCTTGACTGGCACCACATCTACTACCTTCAACTTCACTTCCTCCACCCATGATGCATTAGCAGCAGCCTGTACTATCTTCAGGATGCACTGCAGCAACTCATCAGGGCTCCTTGGACAGAATCTTTCAACTGCCTAACCTGTCCTGCATTGTGGAACAGTACATGGCTGCACCACTACCTGCAGTTTCCTCTTGCAACTCCCACACCATCCTGACTTGTAACTATACTATCATCCCTTCTCTATCCATAGGTCAAAATCCTGGTATCCCTTTCTTAACAGTGATTTGGGTGTACGTTCCCATTTCGTTAGCAGTCATTCACAAAGGCAGCTCACCACCACCTTCTCAAGGGCACTTAGAGATGTGTAATTATTCAGCCAGTGACATCTAGATCCTACAAATGAATAAGAAGAAATGCTTTTCCCTCGTCTTGTTTTTTTTTAAAGTTTTTGTTGAGTTGGTTTTGTCTTGTGGTTTTTTTCTTTATTTCTTACTGTGCAGATGATTTATATGTAGCCATTCATGTCTCATTTGGACATAATCTTTCTTTCTTTACTATATTCAATACCACTCTCTTTAGCTTCTGTAGCATGAAGTATTGTGTTATTTAATCTTCCCTGCCTTCCACACTATCACAGAGCCTGCCTTTTATTTTTCCTGACCCTCTCCCTTTCCAGTATCTTAAAAACATATATTTCTGTCTTTAGTTCTGATGAATGGTCATCAACGTGTAACATTAATTGTACTTTGTTCCACGGATACTACCTGATCTGCTGAGTTTTGCAGTGTTTTTTGTTTTAGTATTTCAGAGGCACCTGGGGCTGCAAGTGCACAAATCTTTGAAGGTAGTTATAAGTATAATAAATAAAATAAATATTTCATAAATTATTTGGCACAAAAACAGGCAAGTTAAATTGAATCATTCTAAAGTTCTGGTTAGGCACACTGGAATACTGTGGTCACACACTTTAGGAAAGGGTGCAGATTAGATTCACTAACATGGTTCCAGGGATGAAAAACAAATTAGCAGTGATTTTGTGCTGGAAAAGCTGTGTTTATTTCTTTCAAGCCAAAGAGATTGAGTAGAAATTTCATAGAGGTTTGCAAAATTGTGACAGGTTCAAATAAAGTGGAGAAAGAAACCTGTTCCCATTAGCTAATTGGGAGGATTATCATGGCAAGTATTAAAGATTTTGGGTAAGAGATGATGGAGGTGATGGTTTGTGAGGGAGAGCCATTCTTTACAAAGCACTGCTTTGTAATTCACTGCTTACAAGGTTGATAGGAGTGGAGACAATCAATGTTACCTGAAATAAATTGTCATCCAGAGGAAATAAACTTGCGGGTTGGGGGAATGATACTGAATGGATTGCTCTTTGGAAGAGGCCATATAGCCCCTGTCCATGCTGTAAGAATTATTCTGCAGGACGGATTCTGTTGTCCCCAGCTTTTATTTATGTTTTCCTGAGACGTGGACATTGCTAGCAAGAACAGCATTTATGGCTGATCTCTAATTGGCCATGAACTGAGTGCTTGCTTTTCGGATGATGGTTAAGAGTCAATCAGATTGCCATGAATCTTGACCAGGTAAGGAGGGCAGATTTCCTTCCCTAAATTATTTTATTGAACCTGATAGATGTTTCACAACGGTTGACAAGTTTCACAGTAACCATTACTGACCCTAGCTATTAGTTGAATTTAAATTCCACCTGAGTCCCCAGAGTATTATGTTGTCCCTCTGGATTACTAGTCCAGTGACACTATCAGAGTGACACTGTCTCCACTGAAGGCAGATGGTGTGGACTGCAAAAGGTCATGGGTACTGTGACCACTGTCTTGCAACACACACTTCCCCAACATGCCCAGTGTAATTTTACTGGTACTGGAGAACAGTTGGCTGGATCACCCATCCATTGACCATTTCAAGCCCTTAGGTGATAAATTAGTGACCATTTAAGAACCTCTTCCTGCAACTGATGGGATTTAACCAGCGATGGCAGAGGTCTATGCCAAGCATCCAAGCTGGCATCTTTCATTGCATGGGTTGGTGGTAGAAAAAATGAGATATCTCCCAGGCCCCAGTTCAGGGCCTCCCCAGTGCTTCTGCAGCTAATTCTCCCACTCTCCCCATTGCATAACCAGCCTACTCTGGCCCCAGTAAGACCTTCAGACTTACTTCCAGACTTGTCTCAACTTAGCGTAACTGCCTACAGTATCTACAGTGGCCACCACACCCACTGGGGTCACTAATAATGGAGAGTTGCTAATCTAACTGTCTAGCAGCTTTTTAAGATCGGACCCCATGTTGCTGAGGAGTGAAGTCCTGCCTAAAGCCACAACTTAAGATCCCTATAAAACAATATGGAAAGAAACAAATCATGACAGTCACTCAACAATCACATTTGGTTCTTTACACTCTTGCTTGAATCCATCCACCCTTTGAAGTACACTGAATTTTGAATTTATCCAAATTTAGCTACTGTATTAGTTTTACAAACTTATAGTTTTGAATTATTTGATTAATTTGTTAGCTGGTAGACTCTTCTATTTTTGAGTGATACAACTACACCAGAAAAATACTAGTTTAATGTTTAAAATTTTGAAGTCCTTTTTGTACAATTATAGTTTTTAAAATAATAGCAGAGAACCATAATGTATTTGCTGTGGAAGTAGTATCTTTATTTCAACAGTCTCTGTCTTGTAACAGATTGGTATGACCCCTTAATCTGGGCCAGAAGCTCTGCATTCAAATCGCATATCAGGTTTTAACCAAGGAAATGCATTCTGAGTGTGGTGATACAGATTGATTATCAGCCTCTAAGCCTTTCCAAGGTACCTGATTGCTGTGGTAAGAGTGGCAGTGTTTCCTGGTCAGCCATCTTGTCATAGGCAGCGTAGTATCATATACAGACACATTGAAGCAACTGACCCAGCACCTTCCAAACACACGACCTTTATCCCCCAGATGAACAAGAGCAAAGATGCATTGGAACACCACCACCTGCAAGTTCATTTCCAAATCATATGCCATCCTGATTTGGAACTTTATTGACACTCCTTTGCTGAGCAAAATTCAGGAATTGCTTTCTTAACAGCATTGGAGAGTGCTTGCACCTATGACTGTTCAAGAAGACATTTCATCACCACCTCAAAGGCGTTAGTAATGGACAGTAATTGCTGGCCTCGCCATTGATGCCCACATCCCATGAATTAAAAAGTAACTTGCTTCTCTTGTGGACCCGAGATCTAAATGTCATATCTCAAATTACTCAAATTCTCTGTGCCAAAATACTATTTTCTGGAATGAAATGTATTCAGGAATGAAATTTGTATTTAAATAAATAACACTACCTTCTTCCAGTGGAATAACTTTTGACAATACTTGCAATATCTTGTATAAATGAGGATTATGTCTTGACTTATATTGTTTGCAATGTCATCTAAAAGCTTGGGTGTGTACGTATACATAATATAGTGGCAATTAGAGTTGTACAAATGTTATTGGCCAGTGTAGTGTTCAGCTGGTAGTGGTTTTTTCTGGTTTAGGTGGCTGTGCTTTCCCTGTTACATTGGTTCAAAGGAATGGAACTGTTTTGGGACAGAGGTGCCTCTAATCCACCTTTGTAGAATAGTTCAGAAGGGATCTTAAGATCTAAAGTAATAGATTCCCTTAATGAACAAAAATGCATACAAATGAAAATTTGCAAACAGCAATTTTTATAAGAAGGATAAAATATTTCTTCAATTTGTCATCTTTATTTCCGAATTTCTTGATTTTCTTTCCCTACGACTCTGTCTAATTTCATCTATGTTGATAATCACAAAAGACGGTTCGTTAAATCCAGAGACAAGTCAAGTTAGAATGTTACACGTTATAAAATTTACATTTGTGTTTTAATTGTAAAATAAATTGGTCTGAATATTTGACTGTGCTTTAGTCAAATGAACCTGACTCTCATAATTGAATAACAGAGGAAATGATGGGTGATATACAAAAATATCTATTAACGGAAACCTGCAGCTTCTGATTGCAGTTGATATTTGCAATAAATGTTGAACAATATTATGAAAATATTTTGTAGTGCGATTACTTTATTTTTGTGGAAGTTTATGAAGAGACCCTTGTGAACTGTGCACTATTGAGGATTGTTCATTCTCACTAACAAGGGTACTTTTCCTGTATTACTCTGCATTATTTTTCTTCTACAGATTAAAATTGCTCTCTTACCCATTTATTAAATATCCTTTACATGAGAATGAAATGGCACTGAGCCATCTTTCTGCTAAGGCTACAAGGAGGGTAATGATTGCCATGACCCAACTGCTTGTGTTTGAATGTTGTTATTATTGCAGTGGTACTCCCTGAGGCAATCATCCTTCCTGTATTTTGGGACTGTCTTGGCTTTTTACAATCTGTAATGCACTCCTGCATCCTGTGAAATAGAGTTGACTGAATTTTAACCAAAATTTTAATGAGGACCAGTGGATAAATAACTACATGGCCATGTTGGCCTGTATTGCCCAAGTATGCCATAACTTCTATGTAAGTCTGGGTGAACATACATTCAGTAAGATTGATTAAATCAGAGCTGAATGTTCATGAGTTTTTATGATGATCGATGAAACAGCTTCACTTATGGTTATAAAATCACAGTTGATAGAAGGAAGCCTTTTAGCCTCCCTTGCCTGTGCTGGCTGTTTGAAAAATCTATCCAATAAGCTTTATTTCTTACACCCTTGAATCTCATACTATGAAATATCAGTGAGTCATTACACAATTGACAGAATCCGGCCCGATGCCTTAATCAAAATAGGAATTCTAAAATAAAGTAAAATTTCTAAAATAAAAGCCAGGGAACTGAAGTAAAAACATAAAATGCAGGGTAACCATAGCAGGTCAGGAAGCTGCCGTGGAGAGAGAAGCAGAATTAATGTTTCAGGTTAATAACCTTTCTCAGAACTGAGAATTGTCAGAGATGTAATAGATTTTGAGCAGTGGTGGATAGGACATGGAGAGAGGAAAATCTGTCATGGGGGAAGACAGAAAATATTGAATGACAAAAGATAAAGTCTTATGAGACCAAAAGGAATGATGTTGGGGCAAGAAAAGAAACTACTGAAGGTTTGTACAAAGATCAAAGGAAATACAACACAGGAACAGGCCCTTCGGCCCTCCAAGCCTGCGCCTTTCGAGATCCTCTGTCTAAACCTGTCATCTATTTTCTATGGATCTGTATCCCTTTACTCCCTGCCCATCCATGTACCTGTCCAGATACATCTTAAAAGACACTATCATGTCTGCGTCTACCACCTCTGCTGGCAACACGTTCCAGGCACCCACCACCCTTTGCGTAAAGAACTTTCCATGCATATCTCCCATAAATCTTCCTCCTCTTACTTTGAACTCATGACCCCTAGTAATTGAGTCTCCCACTCTGGAGCAAAAGCTTCTTGCTATCCACCTTGTCTATACCCCTCATGATTTTGTAGGCCTCAATCAGGTCCCCTCTCAATCTTCGTCTTTCTAATGAAAATAATCCAAATCTACTCGACCTTACTTCATAGCCAGCACCCTCTATACCAGGCAACAACCTGCTCTGCACCCTCTCCAAAGCAACCACATCCTTTTGGTAATGTGACGACCAGAACCGTATGCAGTACTCTAAATGTGGCCGAACCAAAGTCTTATACAACTGTAACATGATCTGCCAACTCTTGTACTCAATACCCCGTCCGATGAAGGAAAGCATGCCATTTGCCTTCTTGACCACTCTGTTGATCTGCGTTGCCACCTTCAGGGAACAATGGACCTGAACACCCAGATCTCTCTGTACATCAATTTTCCCCAGGACTTTTCGAGTTACTGTATAGTTTGCTGTTGAATTAGACCTTCCAAAATGCATCACCTCGCATTTGCCCAGATTGAACTCCATCTGCCATTTATCTGCCCAACTCTCCAATCTATCTATATTCTGCTGTAATCTCTGACTGTCCCCTTCACTATCTGCTACTCCGCCAATCTTCGTGCCATCTGCAGTTTGCTACTGTCTGAAACTAAATGTAAGTGAAAACTGACAAATGCAAAGAAAGAAAACAAAGTAAGGTCAACTTTGAATTGCATGGATAGCAATAAATCACCTCTGGTACAGTTTGGTCCCATTTTTAAAGAAGGGTTGAGTAACTATTATGCTTGAGTTAGTTGCAGGTATATTCCTACCTTGAGATTGACAGCATTTGTGCCTTTTAATATAATAGATGTAATCCCTTTTTAAAACTAACAAAGAAAATTCAGTAATTAAAGTTTAAATAATTAACTACAAATGCAGCAATGCATTTGACATATTGTTTAGAAATTATAGTCCTCAAACTTCACTTACAAATGGCTAATAGGTTTATATTACATTCCATCTATGCTGGCATTAACCTGCTAATGCTTGCTTAAAAATAGCATGTAGAAGAATTTGGCAGAAGTGCATCAACCATAGTCAACTATTTTTTTCCGATTGGAATGATCATTTTAATTTGACTTCCCTATCTCCTTGAAAATGATAATTTGCCTTTTATCATCGTATAAGACTGCATCTGAGTGGTCTCATGTGAATGTATTTCTTTCACAAAAGAAAGTGTGCAAAGCATCTGGATTGTAGGTTATTGAACATGAGACCCTTTCCTTGCTCGTTTCCGGTATACTAAATTGGGCAAATTTTACCATGCAAATAGGTTTCAAAATGGAGCATGCCCTTTGACTGTCTACATAATTACATGCTTGTCTCTGTATTTTATTTGGCTGCTGGAGCAGTTAACCCCTGGAAAGGAAAGCTGATGATGGCGTGACCAGCACGGGTATGCAGACACTGCAGTGTCAATGCACTGTTGTTTAAGGTAGCCTCCAGTCCTAACCCTGAATACACATGCCGAACCATCCAGTTGAAGCGTACAACATGTAAACTTTTGTGGTTAACTGTATGGATAAATTGTTAACTCCTCTGTTGGATTATAGAAAACCTGATATTTATTTTATCATAACTTAATGAAATGAAAAACGCCTCTTAAAAACTTCATTTTGGTCATTTGCCTCTGAAATCTGTAGCCTTTTGCACTCAGTTTATCAGTAATGTGCATTTGCTTTTGTTACATTTTCAAGAACTCTTTGGCTTTCCACTTGGACAAACCTGTTTTTGCTTCAGCCCTCAGGCAATGTAAGTTATAATTATTCAGTGACTCCATTATTCATTGGTTGGGGAAATTAAATTTTTCATGAAAACATACTTTGAACAACTGAATCTTGGGGCAATAAGATAAATCGAGTGTCTGCATTCAAACTGCATGTTTTAAAGTTAAAGGAAAGATATGTTAGAGAAAATGTACTGCAAACAGTAAATTGTTACATCCAGATGTTAAATTTTCCATTTTGAGGCTCACTGAAAGGCATTGTGGTATATGACCAGCTGTCGTTGATGATTGATGATGTTGATGTATCAAATGGGCTGTGTAGATGTGGTTTCAGAACATTCACAGAAATATTAAGATTTTTCTTCCCTAGAAAGGAAGTGTGTAGGCAGTTTCCAGAATTTTCCCACATTGTTTCCAAACTCCCATGGGATGGATATGTGATTTCATCACTTGTTTCCCCAAAACTAAGTTGTTTAATTTCCTTTCTTTAGGGAGGAAAGTGACAAAGAACTTATTCATTATTTAACATGTTATTTTTCTCCAAAGTAAATTTTGTGGTGGTGTTATCTATCAGATCAAAATTCCCGTTTGCTTGAAAAATGGGATAAATGGCTGCATAAAATTGAATATAAGGGCCGATTTTTTTTGCAATATTGTCCCATGATGCATTTACAATATTCGAATACTTGTTGAGCAGCTAAGTAAAGTTTTCAATATAAATAAGGAAAAGTTGTTCAACTATAGGTTCTGTAACTGAGGTATGAAAAGGCTGAACAGCATCTGAGCAGAAATTGGAATATATTTACAACTATGTCAATTGTTATGATTCAAAAGCATGGTAAATGGGCAAATAAACCCTCAAGTGTGTTCCTTTTATTCACTGATGATTATTTCATTTTAAATTGTACTGTTGCAAGACAAATCCTTGACAACGTGTATGTTTTAAATGTTTCTCATTTGTTGTTGTTCATTGTTCCGGTCGATTTTGTCTGATTTCTAATTGGTTTTCCCATTTTCAAATAGCAAAATTTTGTAACCAGGTTACATTTTAAAATCAAGGCTTCTTTCGTTTGTTCTTTGGCCACCATGTCTTGCATTTGTTAATCATATCCTCTCTCTAATTTAAGAATTATGGTTTTTGAGAGAGCAGCACATTGTCTTATGTCACCACTGTTTAAAATGTGGCCATTTTGTGTATTTCATATAACAGATTCAATCACTGGAATCAGTGGTACAGAATAAATGGTTCAGAGGTTGATGGACTGAATTAATGTGCTGCTATACAAGTACTGTGTTTTATTGTGACAAAAATCTGAAGCATTTTAATATTAAACTATTTTAAAAGGTGTGAAGTCATTTCGTATAGAAGAGTATATTTTCTTAAGATTTGGTGGAGCATTGGAAGAGTGTGGACAATGAAAATGTACAATTGATCTTTCCTTCAAAATATGAAAGAAGGTACCAGAAAGCCACATTTTCTGGAAATGCTAGAGATGAGTTGTCACTTGTTGAGGCACGCAGTTCGGTCTGCCTTCAGAACTTATTCCATTCAGAAAAAGTTAGTGTTGCCCGTTTTTAACGTCCATACGGTGGATATCAATATACTAACTACGTGGTCAAGGTATTTTAATTTATTTTAAGTTTTTGTTCCCCTTACTTTACCTGTTGTTGTCCAGCAAAAGATTACAAGGTGTGCAATGGTGATTCTATTTTAGTCACGCGCACTAATTTTAGTAAAATAGGCCTTGTGGACACTGCTATGTATATTTACTAAATAAGTACTTACCTAAAAGAGTAACTTATTCACAGCCATTATCCTATACTTTTGAATTTTGCTTTATATTTTACCATTTTACTAAGAAATGCATAAAAAGGCTAAAATACGCCTGAATATGGTATGCAAATATGAGAATTGAGATTATGGACTTAGCATATTAATGAAGCTTCTTGATGAACGTTATGCCTTATGCCTGAACAAGGTGATGCAGACACTGTGTTAACATCATGCGTTTCTTAAACTACTTTACCTAAAGTGTGTGCGTATGTGTTTTTGTCTCTGTGGTTTGAGTTATTTGAAGGGGTAAACATTTATTTTCATATAGAAAATTTTCTGTTAACCAATTCTGTTTCTTCATTGAATGGATTTTGTTTTATAATAAATCAAAAATGTTGTATTTGTCGAAGAAACTTGTTAGACACATTTTTATTCTAAGTCTAATACAGAGAAAGCATATGATTGACCATTATGGAGTAGTCTGACTAGAGTGACAGTACACTCCTTCCATCTAAGCCATAATAGTATAGGTTAGGACTGGAAAAAGGACAGGGAGCAATTTGGAGTGAAAATACTCAATTGGAGGAGGTGCAATTTTAGTGCAGAGAGTTTGGATCTGCCCAGTTAATTGGAAATAAATTGGCTAAAAATCTTGCATGTAACACAGAATTCCTCAGGTGCCACATTTGCTTTTTAGAAAAATGTTGAATTTCCATTGTGCCTACCAGCCGCAAATAAATTAAGATAACAAAGTGTGGAGCTGGATGAACACAGCAGGCCAAGCAGCATCTCAGGAGCACAAAAGCTGACGTTTCGGGCCTAGACCCTTCATCAGAGCAATTAGATTAATCCTTGTTTCTGTTTATGATTACTTATCACTGTATTCTCTCAGTTCTTCTGGCAGCATCTGTGAAGAAAAAAAAACACAACGTTAACATTTCGTGCCCGGTGACCTTTCCTCAGAACTAAGGGGCACCGTATCTGAAACTTTAACTCTGATTTTTTTCTTCTCGGATGCTGTCAGACCTGCTGAGCTTTTCCAGCAAATTCTGTTTTTGTTCCTGATTGACAGCATCCGCAGTTCCTTCGGTTTTTATTGTCTGAGTTCTCTATTTGCTGTTCACATTTATTTCTGATCCCTTCTCTTTGCCTGTATTCTCTTTTCTCCTTCAAACTACTCTTTGTCTTCTCATCAGCATTTCCTTTCTTACTCCATCCATTCTTTACCCTTACCTTCCAATAATATTTCTCCAGTCTTCGCTTCTTCCTTTTCCTTCTTCTGTTTGAGCATCCCAGGGCTCA
Organism: Stegostoma tigrinum; assembly: GCF_030684315.1. Lineage (NCBI taxonomy): Eukaryota > Metazoa > Chordata > Chondrichthyes > Orectolobiformes > Stegostomatidae > Stegostoma > Stegostoma tigrinum. The sequence continues at coordinate 49,617,313 of NC_081360.1, read as the reverse complement.
TGGGCTGTTGTTTGCTGTTGGAAATTGACTTGTTATTTTCTGAAGCACTAGTCGGCTGAGTAAACTCTGACTGGATAAAAGTGTGTTGAATATTTCAAAAAGAGCTACAGGTAGTTTCCCAATGGCACAGAGGGTAGCCCAGACATGACCAAAGGCACACAAGGTGGGTACTGTGTTGACAATTAATCTTGAGCTTTTATGATCATGTAAAAGAAAATAGGTGATATCAGATTAGTCATTTCTTATTCATCTATCCCAAATTTCATTTCAGTTTAAGTCAAATGATGAAAATAACAACACAGAGAGTAGGTTAGCGTGCATAATCATGTATCTCCCATTTTATCTGTATTATCCAGAGATAAAATTATACGCACAAGTGATTTAATGTCCAAAGTAGGTAAACCAGAAAAGATTGGCCATACCCAGGTCTGGTGCTAATGTTAAGGAAAGATGACACTGGCAAGCATGAGACCAAAAGATCATGCCACAAGAATGGGAAGCCAATATTTCTATCCTCCTGCCTAGTAGTCAATGCTTGTCCTGTGCTGTTTGCTGCATCTGTGTTCACACCTCTATCTATTCATACTCTCATCTTTGGGTATTTGGTGCATTTGATTGTTTTAGAATAATAATTCTTAACTCTAGCAAATGGAGCACAGAGATTAATTCTACAACGTAAAGCTCAATGGGGTTCACACATCATGAGCATGTGAGAAAGCAGCAACACCAGGAAGGAAAAATCACATTTTTATTTGCACAGAAAATGAAACGTTTTGTTCGCATACACATTTTTATCTCAATCGTGATGCTTTTTTTAAAATCTAACCCTACACTTGTAGATCTTCGAATGTGTTGTTGAAGGAATATTGATGTCAAATCTGATGGGAAATTTTACAAATTTACACATTGTGTTCAAGAAATTGTTGAGGGACAAAAGCTTATTTAACTGATGCATGAAATAACTTCATGATAATTGATATTGCATAATCCCTTCAAAATAGTTAATCTGCAGTTGATTATAATGACCAGATCTGGTTTTACTGGCTAGCAAAAATCAGCAAAATCTCTTACTCGATGTAAGCTACATCTCTTATTCACATAAGGTAAACTTTTATTCACATAGCAGCTTCCATGGATTCAAATGTCCCATGGATCTTCTAACATCCCAATGTTCCAGGATTATTTTACAGGTAAGACCAACTCCTAGTTCATTTACCCTAACGTTGAAAAAATTGTCAAACTTATGCTCTCCCCTCTCATTTATAGAGCTGAGCATGAGGAATTTAAGGATTTTTTTTGTCCCTGAAATTGAGACCATCTTTGCAATTTCCAAGCCTGATATTTTCTCCATCAATCTTCCCATCTCTGTTCCTAATTGATCCTCTTCAGTTCACTCCAAACCCCAGTCCCTTTTGTAGATATTCTCCTGTTTACCTACCATGGTATGGTAGGTTTTTTGCATAGAGCAACAAGAAGGATCTGACTAAAGCCATAAATAACACTCTGAAGCAAATCAGGCTGCTTGTTAGCCATCTTAACCTGTCCATGTTTTTAACATCAGTCATGCCATGTTACTGCTAATTTCTTCAATTTCACTCATTTCTTTAGGATGGCTATAACATGGGCTCATTTCTTTATGCCCCTCCATGATCATTACCAAAGTGTCTGTTAGATATTGAACGCAGTGCCATGTTGCCTGTACTGAGTCATTATTGAAACTGGCTGCGGGATGGCAGTCCCCAGTCATTATTTCATGGTAGAGGTCGCATTACCACAGCAAGCCAGGAAGAGCATTGGCACAGTGTCATTTGCCATGGTATCTAATGTTAAGTTTATTTTTGATGGGGTCCCTGGACCTCTGGGACTGATGATTGAGATGTGGTCTGTGCAGATGATGAGCTCACATCTTCCTGACAGACCACCTGCTATTGAAGAACAAATTGTCCAGCTGTGTATACATGCTTGTGATTGTGACGATTTATCTGTTTATTTATGTCCGTTATGTAAGATCAAGACAAGGTCAGAAACCACACAACACCTGGGTATCATCCAACAAGTTTATTTGAAAACACAAGCTTTTTGAGCTTCGTTCTTTCTTCGGGTGTTAGTGAAGTGGTATCAGACACAGAATTTGTGAATAAAAGATCAAAGGGTCACACCACTGATGAGAATGCATTAAACAAACCTAACATGCTGTTAAATCTTTAATCAGGTTAAAGGTTTTAATTAATTAATATGTATATATAAATCACCAAGTTCCTTTCAAGTCACTGCCCTGAGAGAACTAAAAATTTTATCAGCGTAAAGAAGAGATGACATTTTAGGCCAGACAATACATAATAGGTGAGAGGCCCTGTTTAGAATCTGTTTGTGTTTTGGTTTGGAGTCAGACAGGTTTTATTTTTAAAGTAGGAATTAATTAAACACCACATTGAACTGACCCTCTATAAATTGTGTGTTTTTAGGACAAAATAGAATGTATCTGCAAATAAAAATACATTCCATAGATTTACATGTGTTTGTACTGCAGTTTCTACTTGGTATTGTCACTCATGCCGGTTGTGACTTCTGGTTGGAGTAGTTTTTTTCGTGTTCGTAATATAGTTTGGTGTGGTGAGATATCAGTTCATAGGCAGCTCACCACCACCTTCTCTGGGGCAACTAGGGCTTAGGCAATAAATGCTGCCCAACCAGCAATGCCCAAATCCCACAAACGAATTAAAAAAGTCTTTGAACTAGGCTGCTTTCCATGCCATTGGTAAGTGTGTTTCTCTACTTGAAGGTTGCTTTGTATGTATCTGTGCTAAATTTGCTTGATTTCATGTACCAAGGGCCATTGTCATTTGACATAATGTTGGGAATGCTGAGATGAAGTGTATTTTCAGGAATTCTGCAATTTCATTGGTAGCCTTTGAAGTCAGCTGGTTTACCTCCGAGTAGTCAGAATAATAGTCTCCACTGACAAGATCATCATTTCCCACAAGAGGGAAGGGTTCTCAACCATTCTTCAGCTGTGGTCTGTCTGGACTGTCAGTGGTCGTCAGTTGCTCCCTAGCTTGCTAAACTTGTGTTGTGATCCTAGCTGATGGTGTTACTAGACAAGTCAAGTACCAGACTATAAGCTAACTTGAAAGACTGTTAGTTTTATTTTTGTGATTCGTTTACCATTGTCAGTCACTGAACATATTCACATGAAGCTGACAATGTATTTTTATGCAAGCCATATAAAAATTTATTGCACACAAAAGGAAAAAAATCAACTGTGTAAGAAACATTTGAAGAAGTTTTTAAGTAAAGTGTAGGAAATAAAGAATCAATCCTATTACCATTATCAACAACAACCTTACAGATACTCAAACCTCATTGAAAGATCACTCCATCTCCATTTTAACATTCTTTGTTAAAATGACATAACTGTATTTGGTATCTAGAAGTTTCTTCTGACTGAATTCTAAACACTTTTAGAAAAACGTATGCCTTTTCTATACCTTGAGCTTCTAGCAATTTTCTCCTTCTGGAGTTTTCTTTCAATCTACTTAGGACTTTGTCCCCGGTCCTGACTGTTCAAGAGATTGCTGGGCTCACAACATCTTTTTGCTCTGATTGAACCTGCACATGTTGCCTGACCTTCCGGATGGCCTAACTTTCTGTGATACCAGACTCAATAGGCAGTAGCAGTTTTTTTTGTCCTTTCTGATTTACCCTCACACTGAACTACTCACCTTCAAGTGTGTTAAAGATCCCATTTAGAATAATTTAAGCACAACTTCAAACATCCCTTAGACACTCTCAAAATTCCAAAATGTATCTAAAATGCTATCCATCCATCTCTAATGAGCACAACACAGATGAACAAAACAGCCTTAAAGCTTTGCATGGTTCTTGCGCTTTAGAACCTAGTTTTCCAAACAATACTAATAGCCTAGCATGAACCTTCATCACACTTTTTATTTATTATGAGCAATGTACTGGCTGCTGCAGTCCTTGATTTCATTGCTCATGTTTGGCCAGGAGAGTACATTTCTTGCCTTAGCGAGTTTTGAGAAGATTTGTAGCTCAGGTTGAGGTTCTGAATGTAAGTTTGCTTGCTGAGCTGGAAGGTTCGTTTTCAGACATTTCGTCACCATTCTAGGTAACATCATGAGTGAGCCTCCGGTGAAACACTGGTGTTATGTCCCGCTTTCTATTTATGTGTTCAGTTCAACTCTGTATCTTCAAAGTGCTTGTGACCAAAGGAGTGGTATTGATGTTTTGGGGCCATCCTTTTATCACTACTACTTTCAACATTTGGAGAGTTGCATCTTGTTGGTCGGTTCACTTGATTTTTAATAAGGTGCTTGTCCCTTAGATTCAATGTCTCTGAGCGTTGATAGTTTCTAAAGCATGTTGAGCTGCTGCTGCTTGTTGCATCGGGGAGATTTCACACTCTGTAATAGCATTCTCTGGTTTTTCGTGGGGTGTGCAGCCCTCGAAGACGTGCCAACGATATGCATATCTGTTGCCAAAATGCCGTGCCCAGATGATATCACTCTAATTGGAGTAACATTCTTTGCAAGACGCTATGGAGGAGATAGTAGTGGCCTGAGGAAAATGCTTTGAAGTAACTTGTGCGTGGAACTCCACAGTGTTATGATCGCAGCTGATGCTACGACTGAACAAGTCAGATTCTAGATAAAATCTAGCTTGATAGATCAGTCTTTCAAAAAAGTAATGTGGTGGTCTTTTCCTGAATCAGAGCATATAATGCTACAGATTTGGTTTTAACAGTAAGTTAGAGTTTATTACATTAAAAAAGCTATTTAAATAGCTTGAAAGTTTGGAGGATTTCAAAACACAAGGCAAAACAAAATCATGTCTACTCCCCAACATTATCAGTTAACATTTAATAAAAATCCACAGAAGTTTCTTCTGTATCAAATTTGAATGTTTGTCTGAACTATTTCTTCTCAGTTTTGTCCTGAGACTACAAAACCTATTTCTTGAATCCTCACACAACTGAAAAATGCTCTTGGAAATTTCAAAAGTTAACTGTTTCACCAGCCTAATTTATTTCCTTAACTGTTCTGAACAACATTCTTTGCAAAGAGAAACCATAATTGCATCACATTCAGTCAGGTCTTCTTCAAACTGCTCAAAAGATTTTGAGCTAAATTTTTAAAAACATTTGCTCATCTTAGCTTCTGCTAATCTAATGGCTTAGTGTTTTATTTGTCTAGTAGCAAACTCCCATAATAAAGACAAACTTCCATTAACATTCTAGATCATGGTTCTGAAAAGACTGACATAATTAATTTTTAAAACTCATCACAAAAGTAGTAGACCAACACACATCCACCATTAGACTGAAATTCACCTGTTTAAAAAACGAACGTTATTAATGTATATAAATCGCACATCTATATCACAGTGGTCACTTTGTCTGTTCCAAGTGATTATTGATAAAAATGTACACAAGCAAAGACAATGGCGAGACATTCTTCCTGGAACTGAAAGTAGCATCATTTTATTTAAGAAAACACACTGGATATAACTGTAGCTGCACTAGAGTTGCTCCAAGTCATGTAGTCACAGTGTATTACACAACAGAAACTTGCCCCTCATCCCATTGTGCCTGTGCCACTCCGAGAGCGCTGCTGTAATCTCATTCCCAGCAGTTTCTGCGCATCCTTGTGTGCATTGATATTTCAAGTGTTCATCTAAATAATCATTGTTGTCTTAATTCCTGCTTCTACCATCTTTTCAGGCAGTGAATTCCAGTGGTGACCTATTGAAACTTACAAGATTCTTAGGGGACTTACCAGTAGATATGAAAAGGTTATCTCCCCATGTGTGAAAGTCTAGGCCCAGAATGCATAATCACAGAATAAGGGGTCAGTTATTTAGGACAGAGTTGAGGGATTACCTCTCTGAAGAGGTAGTGAATCTGTGGAATTCTTTACTGAAGGTGACTGTCAAGGTTGGATCATTAAGAATATTCAAGGCTGAGATAGACAGACAGATTTTCAATTGGTAAGGGAATCAAGGTTAAAGGCAGGAAAGTGGCGTTGTGGATTATCAGAATAATAACTTCTTTGAACAGAAGAGCAGACCCAATGGGCTGAATAGTATATTTTTGCTTCTGCCTTATTTGGTCTTACGTGCTTCCGCCAATGGCCATATCTAACAGTCCAGTGGGAATAGTCCTTAGTCCGGTCTGTTTTCAGTCAGGCAGACCTCCCACAGTCATTCAACCTTGATCAAAGTCCTGTTGATAATAAAATGTGAGGCTGGATGAACACAGCAGGCCCAGCAGCATCTCGGGAGCACAAGAGCTGACGTTTCGGGCCTAGACCCACCCAAAACTCATCGTAAGTGTTGTTTACACAGTTGGTTGTTTAAGCAGTAAGTGGAAGCCTGTTTACAGATGATTTCAGGCCAGGGGGCTAAATAAAAAAGGAGATTTGGCTGGTTACTAGTCCAGAGATGAGTTATTGATGTCAAAGTCCTCTTCCCTTCCAACATCTATGAGATTGGTGCCCAGGTAGCTGAACAACTTGGGGTGTAAATGTTTGGTGCAGAAGCAATTGGACATCCAAAAAAGAAGAGACTGTATTTCTGCTCTGCAGTAAAAAGCAACTCAAACCTTAAGATAATAAAATGTGAGGCTGGATGAACACAGCAGGCCAAGCAGCATCTCAGGAGCACAAAAGCTGACGTTTCGGGCCTAGACCCTTCATCAGAGAGGGGGATGGGGGGAGGGAACTGGAATAAATAGGGAGAGAGGGGGAGGCGGACCGAAGATGGAGAGTAAAGAAGATAGGTGGAGAAGGTGTGGGTGGGGAGGTAGGGAGGGGATAGGTCAGTCCAGGGAAGACGGACAGGTCAAGCAGGTGGGATGAGGTTAGTAGGTAGCTGGGGGTGCGGCTCTTGCTCCCCAGAGGAGCTCGAACAGTTCATCCACTTCACCAACACCTTCCACCCCAACCTTCAGTTCACCTGGGCCATCTCCAGCACATCCCTCACCTTCCTGGACCTCTCAGTCTCCATCTCAGGCAACCAGCTTGTAACTGATGTCCATTTCAAGCCCACCGACTCCCACAGCTACCTAGAATACACCTCCTCCCACCCACCCTCCTGCAAAAATTCCATCCCCTATTCCCAATTCCTCCGCCTCCGCCGCATCTGCTCCCACGATAAGATATTCCACTCCCGCACATCCCAGATGTCCAAGTTCTTTAAGGACCGCAACTTCCCCCCCACGGTGATTGAGAACGCCCTTGACCGCGTCTCCCGCATTTCCCGCGACACATCCCTCACACCCCGCCCCCGCCACAACCGCCCCAAGAGGATCCCCCTCGTTCTCACACACCACCCTACCAACCTCCGGATACAACGCATTATCCTCCGACACTTCCGCCATTTACAATCCGACCCCACCACCCAAGACATTTTTCCATCCCCACCCCTGTCTGCTTTCCGGAGAGACCACTCTCTCCGTGACTCCCTTGTTCGCTCCACACTGCCCTCCAACCCCACCACACCCGGCACCTTCCCCTGCAACCGCAGGAAATGCTACACTTGTCCCCACACCTCCTCCCTCACCCCCATCCCAGGCCCCAAGATGACATTCCACATTAAGCAGAGGTTCACCTGCACATCTGCCAATGTGGTATACTGCATCCACTGTACCCGGTGCGGCTTCCTCTACATTGGGGAAACCAAGCGGAGGCTTGGGGACCGCTTTGCAGAACACCTCCGCTCAGTTCGCAACAAACAACTGCACCTCCCAGTCGCAAACCATTTCCACTCCCCCTCCCATTCTCTTGATGACATGTCCATCATGGGCCTCCTGCACTGCCACAATGATGCCACCCGAAGGTTGCAGGAACAGCAACTCATATTCCGCCTGGGAACCCTGCAGCCATATGGTATCAATGTGGACTTCACCAGTTTCAAAATCTCCCCTTCCCCCACTGCATCCCTAAACCAGCCCAGTTCATCCCCTCCCCCCACTGCACCACACAACCAGCCCAGCTCTTCCCCCCCACCCACTGCATCCCAAAACCAGTCCAACCTGTCTCTGCCTCCCTAACCGGTTCTTCCTCTCACCCATCCCTTCCTCCCACCCCAAGCCGCACCCCCAGCTACCTACTAACCTCATCCCACCTGCTTGACCTGTCCGTCTTCCCTGGACTGACCTATCCCCTCCCTACCTCCCCACCCACACCTTCTCCACCTATCTTCTTTACTCTCCATCTTCGGTCCGCCTCCCCCTCTCTCCCTATTTATTCCAGTTCCCTCCCCCCATCCCCCTCTCTGATGAAGGGTCTAGGCCCGAAACGTCAGCTTTTGTGCTCCTGAGATGCTGCTTGGCCTGCTGTGTTCATCCAGCCTCACATTTTATTATCTTGGAATCTCCAGCATCTGCAGTTCCCATTATCTCTCAAACCTTAAGATAGCCTGGTTCTTTCCTCTGATCAGTTGCTGTAAACTGTGACTTTTAAATGATAAGTCAGAGCCCTTTATACATGTGAATGAGTCACCCGCAAACAAGTGGAAGTAACCAGAGGAAAAAAGATTGAGAAACAGCATTCTGTCCAGTTAAAGGATCCTCTGAACAAACCTTTCGAACAGAAACCCCTGAACTACCTTCCCAGTCTTTCTTCCATTCATCATACCACCTTTGTGCCTGCAATATGTGGATGAGGTGGGAAGAAGTTTCAAAGTGGGTCGGAGTTTTAATCAGTAGAGTTATTGGTGATGCATATTTGTTTTCTCTAGAATTAGAACCTATTTATTTGTGGTAAAGAGTCATTCTCGTTAGGTACGAAAACCTGGTCAGTACTCCTGTCAACTTAAAAGACAAATAAATTTGGGAATCCTGTGCAGTTTTAAAATAATCTTTAACTTCTGTGATGATTCTGGAAGTAGTGAAGCTTGATTTCCAATGCCCTATCCCAATGATGTAACATTAATTTCCAGGGATTGTGTCACAGATACTTCTGCAGATTGAGCCAACCAGCCTGAGGATCAGAGATAATAGGAACTGCAGATGCTGGAGAATCCGAGAGAACAAGCTGTTAAGCTGGATGAACACAGCAGGCCAAGCAGCATCATCGGAGCAGGAAGGCTGACGTTTCGGGCCTAGACCCTTTATCAACTGCAGATCCATCAGGGAGTTGCACAGAAATCAGACAATGGCCCAGTTTGACCTCAGGGCTGATCTGACACGTCAGTCTGGGGGGTAGGGATGGTCCATGGTCAGTATTGGGGGTTGTGCAACAAATGTCAAGAAGGTTGTTGTGGGGAATTGTTGCTCTGGGGAAGCATGGGAAGTCAAGTATGGAGATTGAAGCCAACATGTTGAAATGGACAGGAGATAATCATTGTTAAAGAGACGCAGCTTTAGAAAGAAGAATGGAAGTCATGGGAGGGAACAGGGTGGCAGGGAAGGAGAGAGTTCATCAGTGGTCACTACTTGGGCTTCAGTAGGTGGACATTACTTCCTGATGTTAGCTATACAGTCAGCCTGGGTCCAAACTCAAGTGGGGAAATGAGCAGTTCAGTGAAAAGTTTGAGTGGGAACTTTGGGAAGTTCAAAACTGATGGAATTAATGGGGACTGCAATGCAGGAACGGATACGAAGTTTGAAGGTTACACCTAAAGTAACAGGTGGACCCTGTAACTCTCTTGAGTATGATCTGAAAAGGCTGCCATTTTCATTTGATTCTCAACTGTGCCATAAACATGGGAAATGGCTGTCAGTATATGTAGAATGCATGTCATAAATTTGTTTCATTTTGTCTGTGGAAGTGGCCTGCATTCATGGGTGATGTAAGGCCTATCAATTGCCCAATGTCTTTACATTAATCAGGCACTCATAAATTGAAGATTGAAGACATCTGCAGTCACAAAATGCTGTACCTCATACATTGACTAACTATGTCGATTACAAATCCTGGGCTCAAACAGTTTTGACCATGTCATTGATCATTACAAATTAATTATAGTAATATCTGTGAAGCAGATGATCACAAGCAGTCTTTAAAGTGTCACTAGTGATCAACAATTCTCAAATGCCTCATAGGATGCACAAGGGTGTGGAGCTGCTTTCCTCACACATTGAATTGCGTATTAGAATATGCACTTAGATAAAAAGTTGCATTTTCTGGGTGATGGTAAGATTGGGGAGCAAGGTTTCAGTAATCCCACCACACCTAAAATCACCATATGTATTTGAATGACACAATTGTGCTGCATATATCTGGATAAAGCCTACTATGTCAAATATCCATATAGAGATATTTCATAGACCTCCTTGTTGGAGGCCTTCACATGTATACTGAGAACTATGATAAACTTTTATTTGTGTGTGCTGGGATTGCTGACTACTCACCTTACAAAGGGACAGTTTTAAATTCTGATGTTCCTCACATAGGTTCATTGAAACCATAAATGGATCCAGCCAGAGCAATTGATAGTGTTGTTGTGTCTTGAACAAAGGCAGAAAGAGATTGAGGAGGAGCAAATGCCTGGGACCAGCAGCAGCCTCTGGCAGCTGCTAAATAGTCTCCAGTGAACAAGTTGTGGTAGAAGGTCACTTCAGGCTGTAGAGGAGTTTGCGGAGGGCAATGGTTCACTGACTTTGCTGCCAAATTGTCAAGGCAAATGAAGTTCATTTCACCGAATGAGGATGTTCTGGGACACCATAACAGAATTGTGTCATTTGCTGGGGCTGAATTTGTACTATAAAGGGGTGAGTGGCCATTCTACCTCAGTGGCCATCAAGGTGACAGTTGTACTTAATTTTTGTGTGACCACCTGCTTCCAAGAGTCCACTGGGAACCTGTGTAGGATCTTTCAAATCCTCAACCCACAAATGTATCTTGGCTGTTCCCAATGAAATTCATGCTAGCTCACACCACTTCATATTCTTTCCCTACGACAATGTCAGTTTTACAACCTGAGTGGTAGACTTTGGCAATTTAGCTGGCTTGTCCAGAAGCAGGGAGTTTCAAAATGTAAGATAACAAAGTGTGAAGCTGGATGAACACAGCAGGCCAAGCAGCATCTCAGGAGCACAAAAGCTGACGTTTCTGGTCTAGACCCTTCATCAGAGACCCTTCATCACCTCTCTGATGAAGGGTCTAGGCCCGAAACGTCAGCTTTTGTGCTCCTGAGATGCTGCTTGGCCTGCTGTGTTCATCCAGCTTCACACTTTGTTATCTCGGATTCTCCAGCATCTGCAGTTCCCATTATCTCTGATCCCAGTTTCAAAATGTACATAGGTTGTGTTGAGAGTGCCTTTTTGTAATATGGCTGACTTCTTCAATAGGAATAGGTCCTATTCAGTCAATGTAAACGATATTTTTAATCATCGTTGCCACATCTTGGAAGTCTGCACCAGGTACCCTGAGAGCCTGCCACAATGACTACGTCCTTGATAGCTCTCAGTTTCTCGCTTTGTTTCAAAAACCATAATCTTTACGAGCGTGGTTGACTAGGGCTATCCTCTGCAGCCATGGTTAATGGCTCCAATACACCATCCCCTGATTAAAACCAAGTGTAGATAAAATATGGCCCATTTTTCAATCAGGGCAATCTTGTTATTTAATAAAGGTCAGTATTAACAACTGTCTGAAGGATTTGCGAAATCTGATGCTCCCACATTCAACAGTGACAATGCAATGTCAAGATGGGCATTAGGAAAATTGGTAACATGTTTTCAGACAGGGTTCTGTTTCTTGTGGAGCTTAAAAATGGGTAGGTTCTGTGCTTCAGTCTTGTAGCTGCATCTGCAATGACAGACAGGTGATGATTTAATATGCTAATATAGCCACGGTATTCTGTGTATAATAAAATGCCATCTTGATCACCTGTGTGTTAGATTAGATTCCCTACAGTGGAATCAGGCCCTTCGGCCCAACAAGTCCACTCCGCCCCTTGAAACATCCCACCCAGACCCATCCCCCTATAATCCACACACCCCTTAACACTATGGGCAATTTAGCATGGCCAATCCACCCTAACCTGCACATCTTTGGACTGTGGGAGGAAACCGGAGCACCTGGAGGAAGCCCACGCAGACATGGGGAGAATGTGCAAACTCCGCACAGACAGTTACCCGAGGCTGGAATCGAACCCGGGTCCCTGATGCTGTGAGGCTGCAGTGCTAACCACTGAGCCACCATGCCGCCCCGAGTTCTTGGCAGGTTTCCTTTTTCCGTGCTCTCCATTATGTCCAGTCGAAACCTCTAGGTACACAGCTGGGGTGGAAGAGACTTGGCCCATAGTGGACCCAGTAGGCCTTGAAAGTTTGAATGGAAGATCCTGAGGGCATTGTGGCTAGATAGCCTGGACATGGTGAGGGTTCCCTGCCTAATTGCAGGCTCATCTTTTTCAGCTTGACTTCTTCAGGATTGGACATGGAGGGAATATGTGCATCTCAAGTGCACTGAGGGGAGACATCTGTGTGGGGCGTGGGGTCTCTATGTGGTTCTTTCTGTGTCTGAGTGCCTACTGGCAACACCCTATCCCTTTGAAAAGTAAGGGTGCCTAAAATGAGGTCCTTGACCCCCTAATTCCTTGCCTTGATGCTGAATACCACCATCAGAGGCAAACAGGCATGGTACTAGTAATGTTGACGGACTGCTCCAACCTTCGATCCAGTTTACTGAGTGTCTCCAACAAACCTGCCTGCTGCTCCTGTGTATGTGTATTTACACAAGGTTGTTATTCACTGATACCATCAAGTCTTCTGCCTGGGGCAGGACAGGTTCCTGTTCTTTGACTGCTGAGTGCCAACATTCTGGGGCATTACTCTCTTGCTAACAGAAACATGCTAGTGATATGCTCGCCAGAATGGGCTCCTGACTCTTGTTTTGCTAAAGCACCCACTGAGATGAAAGCATCTGAACTGGTGGAGTGTGTGTGGGAATCTTTGCCAAAGCATCCACAGAGAGATCTGTGGCTTCTTCCTCCGAGGTGGGGGAGGACCTGATGGCTGGAAGGGTGGACTCATTCTGGGCAGAGGCTGTGTGGATGCCACTGGTGCTTGCAGAAGACCAAGAAGGAACAGGTGATACAAATGGGGTGGAAGTTTGAGCATCTTTAGGAACACATTCACAGTGGTGCCAATAGAAGATCAATGTAGCATGTCACAATGAACTTGGTTTCTGGGACATGCGGGTCTTGACATCCCCACATGAATGGTCTTGATCTTCTACCACTAATTCAAGGATCTTGTCCTTAGGGGGGGTAAGCAGATGATTGTCATGTGTTCCCTGCAATCCCCTGAACCCCACACCTACCACTGCTGCCTCACCAGCTGTCTTACCCTACTCAGCTCTAATGTGGGTATTTTTCTCCTGAAATTGGACAAAGGGAGAAATTGAACAAGATGAAAGTGGCTGACACAGTTTTGGTGCAGGTACAGGAAAGGTGGCGAGACCAAAGCAAGTGAGAAGTGAAGAGGACCAAAAAGCTTACTAGTTTCGGGAGATCGGATTAGTACGAGCCCTCGAGGGAAGATGCAGTTTGCAATAGAGAGAGTGGTGGGAGCTGTGTACAGTAGAAGAGAGTGTGTAAGGCAGCAGAAAGAAAGTGGAGGCACTTAACCAATGGATGTACAGAAGATCATTAACCTTGTGGCATTACTGTACATGCCTCCAGACCCTGGACTGTGCATTGACCTAGGTGGCTACTGGGGACGAGACTTGCTGGGATTGGGTCATCATCTGAAGAGGATGCCCCTCCTCTTCATCACCACATCTTCCAGGTCCATGTCAGTAAACCAGTCTGCCTGGGTGTCTCTCTCAGTCATGGACTTACCAGTCAGTTGTACAGCAAGACTCTGTGAAGAGCAATTCCCTGAGTAGAAGATTGATCCCATGTCTATGATACTTCATTTGCTCAATGGTAAATGAGGTAAGGAGTGGGAAATTGCATGAGAAAAATCACCAGGGCTCACAGAAGAGAATCCTCCATGAAACTCCCTGAAATTGACACTTAGTAAAATATGGAAAATTAACCCGTTTGTATGCTTTGGCCACATATAAATATAGGCACCAAATATACATGTTTAGACCATTCAATTTGTGTTAGATTTCAGATCAAACATATTTGTGTAGACTTTCTGCTTTGGACACATTTGATGCTTGAGGCCAAAATTATGCCCAAAATTCTTATACTTTTGAGAAGTGTGTTTCTTCATCTAAAGCTACCACTTGAACATATTTGCATTTCACCAATTATACAATTTGTAAAGAACCAGAATAATCTGCCAACATTTAGAATATGGATTTAAAATCATTGGTTGATTTAAACTCTTGATTTATTTGAGTGGTAACCTTGTTGAAGTTTGACTAATACAGGTGAAATTAAGTTTATTGCAAAAAAGAACTTTTATTTAATCTGTCTATTCCTCGACATTTGTGTAACCTGATGGTTAATAAATAAACATAACTTTTGAAAATATATGGAGCTACTTACTAATTAATTTGGTATATAGTAGGTAGTTTTTAATGAGCTAAAAACAAAGTGCATTCAAAAGCTTTTTAGATGTGCCTATTAGTTTCTTTGCATTCAAGGAACCACCTTAAATTGAAACATTTTCCAGGCACTCAAAACTCTCAGTGGTGATTCATTCGATCAGGAATGCAGCCAGCTTTATGGATAGGGCTTGCTTAAAGTACTAGATTTTTAAAACTTGTGAAGAAGGTTGCTCTGGCTGTAACTTGCACTTGAAATTCCTCCAGTTTATCATTTGTTTGGGCAATTTTGGGGGGAATAAACAGCACAATGTGGTGAAAACTCCAAGCCTATATCTTGTAAATCTAGATTTTAACATGAGTTGAAAATTAGTGAGAAAAACAAACTGGAAAGAATACTTAGAAATCCTTATGTTCTGCCTGAAGCAACAAGCTTGCTGACAAACCTAGATAGTGTGCGACATTGACATTTCTCAAGGAGTAGATTAGATTCCGTACAGTATGGAAACAGGCCCTTCGGCCCAACAAGTCCACACCGCCCTTTGAAGCATCCCACCCAGACCCATTCCCCTATAACCCACAGCCCCTTGAACACTATGGGCAATTTAACATGGTCAATCCACCCTAACCTGCACATCTTTGGACTGTGGGAGGAAAATTGGAGCACCCGGAGGAAACCCACGCAGACATGGGGAGAATGTGCAAACTCCACACAGACAGTCGCCCGGGTTGGGAATCGAACCCGGGTCCCTGACGCTGTGAGGCTGCAGTGCTAACCACTGAGCCACCGTGCCACCCCTAAAAAGAGATCTGAATTTTTCTTTTTGTTGACTGAGAATGTGAAGCTTTAAGGAGGGTAAAGAAAATGGAACTGATTCCAGGAGTGTTCACAACATATCATTAGTAAGTGCACAGCTTTGTACATGTGATACAGACAAGAATATCAAGCCAAATTTATTGAAAAATGAGATAACAAGGTGTAGAGCTGGATGAATGCAGCAGGCCAAGCAGCATCAGAGGAGCAGGAAAGCTGATGTTTCGGGCCTAGACCCCTCTTCAGAATTTCAGAAATTATGAAGGATGGTCTAGGCCTGAAATGTCAGCTTTCCTGCTCCTCTGATGCTGCTTGGCCTGCTGTATTCATCCAACTCTACGCCTTGTTATCTCAGATTCTCCAGCATCTGCAGTTCCTACTATCTCTATTGAAAAATGAGTTGTTTTTGTAAATAAATTGACAATTCATTCCCAAACATTAACAAAAGAAGTTTAAGGAATGCAGGCTGCCATTATTATTTACTATTCTAAATTACTTAACTAACTGATTTCACAGAACAGATTATCTTAGATAGGCTTGTGTGGGATAGAAGCACTGGCATGGACCTTGTGGATTTATTGGCTTGTTTCTTTGCTTTAATTGCAACAAATTACTTCTTTTGAGAAAAAAGGGTGATGTAATGTTTTAGTATGTGTGAAGTTTCCATCAGTATGCATTAAAATGTGCCATTTTGACTAACTAGAAGAAACATTGAAAAACTTTTGGCAATTGCAAGCTTTTCTGACTTTGTTTCCACAGGATATGTGACTGCCTGCTGCAGAATTTCCTCATCACAATTCACTTCTGCTCACAAGCTCAAACCATTTGGGGTTCAGCTTATAAGATGTATCTTTTGGCAGCACACCTCCTGCTGTGTTGTCCATCCGGCTGTTGTTGGACCATCTTACCCTGTACCCAAGGTACACAGTTATTGACTTACAGTATTATTCTTTCAACAAGACTCCCTGCGGAGTTTTGTGATTACCTGTAAGAGAGGTTAAGGTGAAATGAGAGCTGTGACAAGTTAAGCAGAAATAATGAAGAAGACTCTATGTAATTGTGGATAAGGTCAAAGAAGGGTGCAGAACTGAGCTACACAGCAGAAGTAGTGGATTTTATAACATTTACGTGCTTTAAAGAAAATGTTGTGGAGTACAAAATTGAATTAACATTTTGTCATTATTAAATTTCATGTATTTAAATTTAAGCAGTTTTTGGGTTAAAAGAAAGTGTAGCTTGCCATATTAGGCAGTTAATGATGATGTTTATGATATGGAGCTTAATTATGTACAGCACTTTTGTAGTTCAATAAATGATTGAAATAAATGCTGAAATCAGCTCATAAAACTACAACTTGACATACAACATAGTATGAAAAGATATTTCTGTCAAAGTTACTTGGTAAACTTTACCTGTCAAAATATTTAGTGTATTTCATTGATTTGGGCAAATTTCTTTAACAATAAGTAATATCCATGTCTATGAAAGGTCCTGGCTTCAGTAGTACTTAGGCCTTTGAGCTAAAAAGCCGAGGCATGCTTTCATGTTTAGGTATTTGCATTCTATGGATTATACTGACAATGAATTATTCATTTTGCCAAAAGGAAATGTAGACTAAAAGAAGGCCATGTGCTCCATCAAAATTAGTAAAGATTGCTCAGATTTTTTTAGTTGGTAAACCGACGATTCCTTTTAAACAAAACTTAGTAATTTCAGCCCCAAATTTACTACATTAGAGTGGTTCAGTAAGGGGCTACAAAACAACAAGCTGCTGCTCGATTTAGTCCTTTCAGTTAACAGTGTTCCTAAGAACTTAGAAGTTGGTAACGTTAAGTTCAAAAGGGCATTAGAAGAAATATTGCAGCAGCCTTGGGGTTTGTCTGATGACTCAGGAAGGGTTGACACTGTAACACTCAGGGCAAACTGCCATGAAGCAGGAGTCTCTTTTTGAGAAAATGATCCCATTGTCACGGTCCAGTTTTCTCATCTTCATTTTCAATCTTTTTTTCAAGCACATAAAGAAGCCAGACTATGTGACGACAGGCATTATACCAGACTGGGGGGACTGCGTCGAAATTAAAGATGAAGATCAGATTCAGGGTCTTCGACAAGCCTGTCAGCTGGCTCGCCAGATCCTCCTCTTGGCTGGAAGTAGTTTAAAGGTAATGCATGTTGTTGAAAAGGTGAACTGAAAAGAACAACTTTAACAATTTTTCCTTTGTCTTCATGGCTCTTTCTCTGTTCCGTTTGCAGTAGTTAGAACAATTTTGTTAAATCAAAAAATCTAGTGTTTTAGTCATTCAGTTAATTTGAAGTTATTTGAAATTATTTTGAAAGGTTTCCAGTTGCAAATGTTCACTGATAATAAAGTAATTTCTGGCAGTTACCTAGATCAACATCAAACCTTTATTTCTCTGACTGATTATAATACAAGATTATAACTTTCTCATTGCAAAACAAGAGCACATTTTTAAAGTTTTATGAAGGACATTGGTGCCTGTTTCCTTTTCCCTTTGAAATGATAAATAGAAAATGCCAAATCAAAACTCATGTACATTTCTAAGCTTGTATTACCCCACTAATTATTTTTCTTAATTTCTCATACCTAGTGGCATGCAAGGCAGACTAAGCACATGCTTACATCTGTTTCCAAAGCTGGATTTTCCTGGAAGAGGTCATTGTATTGTTGCCAGAGGCTATAGCTTAAGGGTATTACTTGTTATCAAGCATGGTTAACTAGGAGTCATGTACTCTGACTGCCATTAATAAGCCTATTGAAAGGATTTATAGGCTGATGATCAATCTTGTTGGTCACATTTGAACATGCCTTTCATGGCCAGCAAGTGTTGATGGCTTATGGCCCAGTGGTAGGAACCCTACCACTGCATCATAAAACCTCCTCCTCAATAATTACTAGGTCATAATTCAAATCTAAGTGCAATATTAAATGTTGGCATATTAAATTTTTTTAGCAAAGATACAACTTCAGTTCATTATTTTAGTTAGATGTTGTGTCCCAATCACTATAGTTTACGTAGTATTTAAGTTGATATTTCAAATATCAATTATTTAAAATGATTTTCATTTGACTGCTTAGCTAAAAATGTCCAGAATGAAAGTCACAACTTCCTGGGTGGGCATGGGTTTTGATGGGGAGGGGGTGGGTGTGGTGGATAGATGCGCCATCTATACAAGAAGCAGAGTTACATTCTATATCTGAGATTCTGAATTAATTATATTTGGTTTCACAATACTGTGATCCAGTTGCAGTTTTAGTGTCAATTCATTAGTGATATAATTAATGACTATTATGTCATGCTGACACTCATATTACAAATAATAAAGATTGGATTCTTATATTCCAATTGCTTCTGCATAATTTCAAATTGAAAGCAATATTAGTTTGCAGGTTCATATTTCTACTTTAATACACAGTACAGAGAATGATAAGCTGCTGAGCATATTCCTGTAGTGAGTAATAGCCAGCAATATTTGGCATCTTCTTTTAAGTCAGTCCACCAATGATAAAACTGACTTTAATGGGTCACAATGAAAGTTATAGCTTAAAAGATTTTAGTATTTTTCCCAACTCTGTTGGCTAATGTAAGGTGCATATTAAAGTTTGGAGCACTTATGAATAGTGGTATTTCTTTCATTCCATTATTTTCAATTTTTAGGTTGGTATGACAACTGAAGAGTTGGATTACATTGTTCATCATGAAGCAATCAGAAATAATGCATACCCTTCGCCACTGAGCTATGGAGGTTTTCCGAAATCTGTTTGCACCTCTGTGAACAATGTAGTGTGCCATGGCATACCTGACAGGTATACGTTCATACTCATTTGTACAGATGGTTAAGCTTAGAGCTCTTTTCCTCAAAGTGCTGAAGTTCTTAATGTTGTATTCCCGCATGCATTAAATTTTAAACAATTGGTAGATTATAGTAATTTTGGTGTAAATGCCTATCTTTTAAGTAATCAAAAATCCATCTTAAAATGAGTATCGATTTATACAGTGAGGAAAATAATCTTAAATTCCCGTGCATCTTCATGACATAGCTGATATTACCTGCTTGAACTCTTGCACCTGGTTATGATACCATCAAATATAACGTGTTTGTGGGACAATAAATTGAGACCAACAACAAAAAGTGGATAACATTTAATAGCTGAAAACCTGGATCAATTTAGATTGAGTAGATGCAAAGGTTAGTTTTTGGGGCCAGAAGCATGGGGCTGTCGATTGCGCTGGATCAACTTATACGCCACAATGTACAATATATAAAATTTCCTTTACTGGAAAAGGAAGTATATAAATACTGGAAATTTGAAATAAAATAAAGATTGCAGAAATACTTTACAAATGTGCCAACATTTGTAAAGAGAAAGCATACATTATGAGGTGGGACATCCTATATTCTCCATGACATGGCCTCTTTATCATTAGCATTTTAGCATTTAATTACCACCCAAATGTTTAACTGAAATGTACACTTAAATATTAACCTTGCATTTCACTTTTCAGATGTTGCTGCACTGGTTATTAATATCCAGTGGTTTCTGGAATTTCTTTACTCTTTTTCTTTACTTTTTTTATGTTCACTCATGGGGTCTGGCTTCTGTGGCTTGTTGGCATTTTTTGCCACCCTCGCCTGCCCTTGAGAATGTGGCTGAGAGTTGTTTTCTTGAACCACAGCATTCCATGCACTGTAGGGTGACCCACAATGTCTTTAAGGAGGGAATTCCAGGATTTTGACTCTGACAGCGAAGGAAGGGAGCATATTTCCAAGTCAGAATAGTGAGTGGCATGGAGGAGAACCAGCAGGTGGTGGTATTCTCATATAGCAGCTGTCCTTAGCCTTCTAGATGGAAATGTTTGTGGGTTTGGAAGGTACTACGAATTTTTGGTGAATTCCTACCATGTATCTTGTAGACAGTACACAATGCTGTCACTGAGCATCAGTGGTGGAGAGAGTAAATGCTTGTAGATGTGATACCAAATGAAAGGGCAGTTATGATGAATGAATGGCATCAAGCTTCTTAAGTGTTGTTGGAGCTGCATTCATCCAAGCAAGTGGGCACTGTTCCATTACACTGCTGATTTATGCCTTGTAAATATTGGACAGATTCTGGAAAGCCAGGAGTGAGTTGCTTGCCGCTTATTAACGGTCTCTGATTTGTTCCTGTAGCCACTGTGTTTAACTGGTGAGTCCAGTTGGGTTTCTGGTCAATGACAATCCCCAGGATGTGGATAGTGGAGGATCCAATGGTGGTAACATCATTGAATAGCACAGGGCAGTGGCTAGATTATGCCTTATTGCAGATGTCACTGCCTGGCATTTGTGTTTTGCGAATATTACATGCCACTTGTCAGCCTAAACCTAGATATTGACCAGATCTTGTTTCATTTAAACATGGACCGTTTTAGTATCTGAGGTGTCACAAATGATGCTGAACATTGTGCAATCATTAGTGACTATCCCCACTTCCGACCTAATGATGGTGGGAAGGTCATTGACGAAGCACCTGAAGATGGTTGGGCTAGGATGCTGAGGAACTCCTGCAGAGATGACCTGGAGCTTAAGTGACTGACCTCCAGCAGTCACAACCGTCATCCCATTTGCCAGGTATGATCCCAAACAGCCTCCTTTCTTGTACCTCACCATCATGGTTCGCCTTGTATGAATAAGTGGCCTTGTGATTCCATTGGTTGTTTCTGAGTTGGAAATGCTGGATTCAAATCCCACTGAGGAGATGTTGGCCATGGATGAAAAGTTCATGTTGTGGTCTAACAGATTGATAATTAATCTGCTAATCCTGACCACACACACTTTGTCGAATAGTGGGAAATGATAATGATGTTACTAAACAAACAAATTTAGTGTGAGTGAACTGTAGGTCTGGTTGTAGTGTTCTCTGCACGAAGTTTGAGGGCAGGCATTTTCAGGAGTGACTAAACATTGTTTCCATCAGCCATGGCTTTCAGTGGCCACCCCCTTGCCCTCATCTATATCCTCAATTGCTCTCAGATTGAGGCAAATGAAGCTTACTCCCAAACTCAGGAAACAAGGTTCCCTTGTTTCTCTGTCAAAAGAGTAGCCTGAGTTCTCACTTGCTGGAAATGTAGGTTATTGGGCCCAAGATAAGCCTGTTTAATGGCCATTAATTGATGACTTATGGGCCTTATTGGTGGCAGGTTGCTGACAAATCTACTGCCAAAAACTTAACTACTGGTGCGATAATGGGTTTCATGATAACTAACTAAACTAGGGCAGCACGGTGGCTCAGTGGTTAGCACTGCAGCCTCACAGCGCCAGGGACCCAGGTTCAAATCCCGCCTCGGGTGACTGTCTGTGTGGAGTTTGCACGTTCTCCCCGTGTCTGCGTGGATTTCCTCCGGGTGCTCCGGTTTCCTCCCACAGTCCAAAGATGTGTAGGTTAGGTGGATTGGCCGTGCTAAATTGCCTGTTGTGTTCAGGGTGTGTGGGTTATAGGGGAATAGGTCTGGGTGGGATGCTTCAAGGGGCGGTGTGGACTTGTTGGGCCGAAGGGCCTGTTTCCATACTGTAGGAATCTAATCTAAAAAAATGGGGGCTGAGAAGGGCACTGCCAACTTATTCATAAGAATCTTACAGCCAGTATTTAAGCAAGTTATCAATACACAACGTACAATGATTATAACAAGAATTACTAGTCCATGCAGTAGGTAGGATTCCCAGGATCCTCCCAGTAGCTACCCTCACCAGCCATCTCCCTTTTTAGGACCTTGCCTGAAATCATCTAATTGCTTCTTAATAGACTGAATGGCATGGGTTATGTTAAATGATTGATCCGAAACATGGATTAATACATTTGTCTCCCACTATAGTACATCCTTCCCCCTTGTTGAGCCAACTGATAATCCACAGCATACCTTGTCTGTTGTGCATAGAGCCTTAGTTCTGCCAGTTCCTTATTAACAGCTTAACGACTCCCGCTGCTCCTGCAGGTACCTTACCTTTGAGCAGTCGTCTGATTACTTACCCCTACAGCAAGCTACCCGGTTGCCTCTAAGAGGGCAAATCCAACCCTTTGTCTTTATTGGGAAAGTGATGTGCTAATCAAATTGAGAAGTTGGTGACTAGTTGCAATGTTAGGGAAAGTGGTTTTGGAGGAGGAGAAGCATCCAGTGACAGTGGCACGTGGTGAAATGCGATGAAATATCCAAGAATATATTCAATCAGAGCTGGCTCTTGCACGTGCGTTCTCTCTCTCTCTCTCTGTCTCTCTCTCTCGCTCTCTTTCTCTCTTCCCCACCCCTCTCCTCCCTTCCCATTATTCTACAAAGTGTGTGTTGTAAGGATTAGCAGATTAATTATCAATCTGTTAGATCACAACATGAACTTTTCATCCATAGCCAACCACTTCCTTCCCCCAATCTTTCCTCATCCCGAGAGGTTATATGTTTTCGGTGCAATAGACACTGTATGTATCGTGAATGCGAAGTATTGATGTTAGACACTGTATCGATTAAAGGATTTTCTCCTGATTATCATTGTTTATCATATGAATATTATCATGTTCTGTTGCAATCTACCATCTTTGTGGTCTTCCACAAATTGGCGGACGGTGTGAAATTGCATAGAAATCGCCAACCCACCCCTATACTGTAGGATTATGTCAAAATAACTGTTTCCTCAAGTGGCCTGTTTGAAACTGATTAAATCTTCGCATTGAAGACTTGGAAAAATATTTCAATAACCTAGTAAGAGTAATGATATGAAGCATTTCAAGACAAGGCATTCACATTAATAAAATTGCTAAAATTACCCAACTGTTTAAAACTTAATCCAGAAAGAAAATTTGCTTCTCTCACAGAAGTTAAATGGCTGTCATGCATATATCAGATCTAATATCCTAAAATACATTGTGAACATTGTCCTCTGCTTTGACTTTTTCACTGCTGACATAAAGTGTGAACTTTAACCATCGGAGGTACAAGCTGATAGTGATTGCTTGATTTTTTTTTGTTTTTTTTTCCAGTTTTGAAAGCTTTAACTGAGTTTAATACATGTAAATTGAATGTTCATGTTCACTGGGGACTTGTCCAATTTGAGAGGAGGAAACACACAATTATAATTTTGCTCAATTTTCTGTATTTTGTCACCAAGCAACATGGAATAAACTTATTGATAGTTTCTGCTGTGTCAGAAATGTATTGAAATGATCTGAAAGGAACTATGAAAGATCAGTGTTTATGAAGGACTGCTTAACTTCTGTTAACTCCTTTCATTTCATCCATTCTTCAATTATACTTCAAGGTTCAAAAGCACAGACATAATAATGCTTAATATTTCAACACAGTGCATTTTTCATCAGTTAATTATTTTCTCAAAGCCTAATGCACACTATTAAATTAATCGATATTTTTTTCGTTACTGGCATGAATGGTATATTCAGGCAATTTTTCAGAATTGGAAGTCTCAATGCATATAATATGTGTAGACATGCTGCGGAAAAAAATGTTGCTTCCATGAATTACCAAAGAAAGTCAGCATTTGTATTGTTTCTGCATCACATGGTGTTCCCACAATTTAATATAATTATAGCCATAAATAATTGCTAGGCCAAATCTGATCTACTGCCATTAATCTGTTTATTCTGTTATGCTGATGTTTAAGAAAATTTCTCTCAGTTTCTTAATGTTTATTTTTTTAGTCGACCTCTTCAGAATGGAGACATTATCAACATTGACGTCACAGTAAGTATTTAGTTTGAAACTAATGATGCTTTGACCAGCGTTTTGATACCCAGCAGCAACAGGAAAAACTCTGGATTCAGAATGAGAAACGTACAGATGGGCATGTAATTCACTTCTGGTCAAAAAAGAACAGCTGCTTCCCCTTCCTCTTTTTGTTTATTTCTGTTTGAACAGGGTTGCCTAGATTTTGGGGATGAAGTTAGATGCATTAAGATCAATGCAGAGTGATATGTCATCTCAATCTTGTTACATGTCATCCCCTTGAGAAGGTGTAATTGTTATTGATCCACTGTGTAGTTACTGCAGAGCACTACAGTGTTGGGAGGCTTCTTTGGATGAATGTGAGAGATGAGCTAATGTGCAGAAGGCTGGCATTTTTCCCTTCACTGTGCAGAGTTTGATCTTCCTGTTCCTGCTGATTCTGAGTGGGTCTGTGATTATCATACTCTGTCATTATAGGCTTCAGTGACAGCCATAGCTTGTATGTGTCAGTCTCTTAGGACAGTAATACTGTTGCTACCAATGCCTTTCACAATTATTAAAACCTTGATTGAGATATCCTGCTCCAAGTCTATTCCAATTAGAATTATTTGCAGTTTTGACTTAACCCCATAAACAAAAAAAGTTCCAATTTTCTTAACTTGACCTTGTTACATTTGTCTTTAGCTTAGAGTAAACAATTGGATGAAAATGTTCAATCTATCCTATTAAATAGCTTCAACTTACCATTTTCATTTATAGTATGTTGTAGTATTAGTCTTAAAAATTCCAATATTATCAATGCAATTACTTTGTTATCCATCTAGGTACTGCATTTTACTACAGATCATTCTCTTTGTTTTACAATTATCTATCATTTACTGTCAATGATACAAATATCTAGGATAGAGCAACTTGAGTTAAATGATCTGACACTAAAAGCTATATTAAAAAAATTTGAGATAAGTTATAAATTATAATAAATAATTCTATTCAGCATTTATAAATAGAGAGTAATTTGATACACGGGGTACTTTCATTTTTCTTATTCAGTGAAACAGTATGAAGCTTTGTATATTTCTATAAACCATTTGAGAACTGACCATAATTGGATCTCCTGTGAATTGGTGGGAGGGAAGAATAGGGGGCAATGTGCAGGGATGGGGGAATGACATACCTTGGATTTGCCTCGTTTGTAAATTCAAACATCTATCTTTGAACGATGCCTTCTTGAAAATTATTATTTTGAGATACGGTTAAATCCATCATTGTGTTTATAAATCCTTCAGCAGTTTTGTTTAAATATTAACAGTAAATTATTTCTGCTTTTTTTTTGGTTAAATAGGTATATTTTAATGGATACCATGGGGACACCTCTGAAACATTCTTGGTTGGAAATGTGGATAAATCTGGGCAAAAGCTCGTTGAGGTTGCCAGAAGATGCAGAAATGAAGCAATTGCTGTTTGTAGGCCAGGAGCGCCACTGAATGTAATTGGAAATACAATCAGGTAAGTCTTGTACTGACAATCCTGGGGGAAATCTAATGGGACAGAGGTTATTGGTGGTGTGGAATAAAGTTGATAACATGTTTTATGACATGAGGTCATCATTTTCAGTCTGATAGGAGTATTTGAACTGCCAGACAATAATGTTATTCTCTGAGCAAGGAAGATTACCTAAAGTGACTCAGTCTATATAGCGAGAGTAGGAGGTGTATAAGATACCTTGCACTTACCTAATGTTTAGTTTTCAGTACTTGTTTGTATATATTTTACGTTTCTCCACTTTACACCAAAAATCTCTGAAGAAACATCTGGGTATTTTGTTAACTCAGATAAAATGCATAAAATGTATCATTTTTGAACATTACATTCTTATCAGTTAATGAAGAGTAGCTAAAGTCATGAATTTTTTTTATTAGTCTGATCATTATAACCCTAAAACACGGCAAAATTTACAGCAGCATCAGTCACATTAATTTGATTTTCATTCCTTCCAATAACAGTATGATCTGGAATTTCATGCTTTTTTCGATAAATGTCTTGTATGGATTTTTGTAGCATAGAGTGAGTATATGTGTTGTTACTGTTAATAAAATTTAATCTGCCACAGCATCTGCTAGATCAAACCACTCCTGAGAGTGGAAAATTTAGTCAATATAAAAGTACACTCAGATAGAATAGAAATTAAATGCAAATGCAGTTTCATTTTACAGCTTGGAAGAGTTAAAAGATAAAGCTATTTAGTTTCTTAGAACTCCCAGGGTTTAATGCATCTGCTGGTGGTGTTCTTACATTATATCTAACAAAATTTGTTCAATGATAAAGGAAAAGAAAGCTCCAGAATTCTTATTCAAGCATTCTATCGAGCTCTGCATTCATGACTGTGTCTAAAGGGCATGTCAGTCTTTTGATTCACTTTGAGAGGTAATTATCCTTTTCCTGTCACGGAACAACAAATGATAGCTAACTGAGGCACATTTGCAGTAGTTGCATTCATCAGTTGCTTAAAAAAAATTGAATTTAATTGTGTAACACAGCTGCATGTCAGCTTTTATCACATCTCTGTTGTACTGTGTCTGGTTCTCCTTTCCTCTGTATATCTATTTTCTTGTTCCATCTTGTTTTTCTCTCTACACCCGCTGTCCCCCTCCTTCCCTCTTCATCCCCCCTCTCCCTACTTTCCTGTTAAAGTAATTTTCCTTTGTGAGTCTCATTCTTGATCAAGTAAGGGTCCATGAATGGGCTAAATTATCACAATTACTCATATAATTGAACCTCCTTTGTACCAAGTGCAACTCCAGTAGCCTTTTATCCATCATGAAACTGCTTTCATTATATGGTTTTTCATATTCTCTGACACCATGCACACACAGAAGCAGGCGTGTAGATGAGATGTAGGGGGGGAACATTGCAGATCAGCAAGGTCACAGTGGGAGTAATTAGCTATGCTATGGAAAGAGCATCCAGCCTTTTCTGCAGTAGATGTACAATCTACGGCTTTCAGTCACAAAGAACTTACTAACAAATGGAGCTCCCGCCCATTGCTTTTAAAAAAAAGATTTGTATCAACACTACAATTTTCCATCATTAAGACTAATAATGGAGAGCTCGGTATGCATGAAGGGAAACAAAAAAAATCTCACATTCAAGTGGCTGCTGGGTGCCGACCTCCTTTCCCTTTTTGTCTACAAGTTAACTCTTTACCATAAACCGGCATATATCACATTCAGATATCCTCACACTGCAGTTGGCACCTTCTCCATTTCAAGGCACTTGCTTTGAAAGTGTGTTAATTTTCTATTCTGAAAATTATTATAAAATTCTATGCATTTGGTCTCTCAGTTGATTGTGAAATGTGCCCTAATTGATTTTGATAATGTCAGAAATAATGAAGATAGCTTTTGCTTATTTTTGTTTGTTTCTTTTGTTTTTTTATAATAACGTGTTATTGATTTATTAAAGAAAAAAACAAAAATTTAAAAATGCTATTTGTTGGTTTTATAGCAATTGTAATAATTAATTATATCTATATATTCGCAATTAGTTGTTTTTGAACTTATTTCGACAGTTTCAAAGTTTAAGAATTTTTAACTAAACTTGATCAAGATAATAATCTTACAATGCAAAGAAAATGAGCATTTTTAAGGTGTTTTCTTCAACATCTAAAAACATTTCACAGTTATTGTACAACTAATGATACATTAAGTTTATTTATTTGTGAGGATATTGTATATTTGAAAATGCACATTTTTAGAAAACATACATAAGCTTTCACAACAACATGTTATGTTACTCTGTGATGTCATCTGTGAGAGCAGATCACTTCTAAACCAATCTGAAACTGTCCTTGTCCAGGACCTACCAGCATTCCCACATCTGTCCATGACCTCCAGACCGACTAAGCAGTCCAGCCCCATTATATCAGGTCAACACTGAAATTTTTTAAAATTATTCAAGTCTGATAAATAGTTCACTTTTCACCTGGAACTTGCTGCCTATTAAGGCAGTGGAAACAGAGACCATGAGTGATTTCAAAAGGAAATTTGATGGCCACTGCCTGGAATTTTCTATGGCGAAATGGCATGGCCTTGATGAGCTGAAGGGACTTTACCTGTGCCGTGATGGCTCTGAAACTCTGGGGAAAAGTGAAAATAGTTGCATTATTGAGAATAGAATTTGGTAGGTTTGCTGAGGATTTGCACAAAGTGGTGGCGGACTCGGGCACGGAAGGAGTCATTTGGGAATTGAAATAGCTTCAAATTGTCCTACTGGACCTTGAGAGGAAAAGCAATAATCTGTTCAGTGCCAGAAATGTGTATGCTGACACTGATGCTCAAGCCTCAAATATGGCAACCAGAAGCACATGCCTATTACAAGCCAGAAGCGTGCACCCCACTGTGTTGGTATAAACATAAAAAATCATCTAGATACCACACCTAAAACATTTTCTTTACATATTAAGTAACAAGCACTATGCCTGTTTGAGGCTCCCTGTGCATCATGTTCACCCTGAGGCATCAGCACTGGTGCCAGCTTTATTCAGGGAAACCTGGTCCATATGTGACTTAACAGGCAGTCTTTAAAGAAACTGCTGACTGCCATTGACAAAAAAAGAAAGATTTTAAAATATACATACCTGAGAATAGAACCAAAAGGAGCAGTAAGATACTCCACATTTAAACTTGCTGGGCTACTGCTACCAATCATCTCTTCTGACCGTAATCTCAGCCCTCCAATTGAACACTGCCCCTCACCCATTTAACCCAAGCACAACCTCAGCAGCACCTCCAATGAACACGACTGGCCCCATGAGTCATCTCCCAGTAGCACCATCCTAGCCGACACACATATACAGTCCATTTGCCCCTCTGCCTTCCCATGGAAAGTGCAAGACTAGCCAGCTCATTGGGCTGGATCTGTGTCAATTACAATAAATTCCCCCAACACAGATTTTGCATCACATTGTCAAATGATGCATCAGGACCTGGTAAACTTTCTAATTTTTGCTGTGGTCACACTACTGCCTTAACACGACAATGGTTCACTCTTTGGTGTATTACAGCAACATCTAATGAAACGACATATCAGTCATCATGTCAAGGAAAAGGTATTAAAATACTGTGGATGCTGGTAATCTGTAATGAAGACAGAAGGTCCTGGAAAAACTCAACATTATTAATAGAGAGGGAGCCGCATGAATATTTCAAGTCCAATATGACTGTTCTTTGGAGCTGAAAGGAGCTGGCCAATATGGTTCTTCTGCTGTTGACAGGTAGCGGGGGAGAAAGTGGAACAGATTCTGAGAGTGTCCAGAGCAAAAGACACATGGCATGATGAAAGTAGTAGAGATAGAGATGGGAAATGGGTGTTAGTGAAAGGGTGAAAAGGAGAAAATGGGTCTGCACTCCTGAGAGCAAAATCACCAGGACAGAAGTCACAGCCATGGTAGTGTAGGCTATTTAAGAAAAATGGAGGTTGGCAATCATACTCTGAAGTTGTGGAATTGGCATATGTCAGGTGCAGACAGCAGTAATCGAGTGAATCCCTAGAAGGGTATAAAGACAATAGGAGTATATGTAAGAGGGAAATCAGGCAGGCAAAACGGGACATGAGATACCTTTGGCAAATAGGGTTAAGGAGAATCCAAAAGGGTTCTGCAAATACATTCATGACAACAGTGTTACTAGGGAGAAAATAGGGTACCTTAAAGATCAGCAAGGCCATCTGTATTTGGAACTGCAGGAGAAGGGAGAGATGCAGTAGAAGTATTTTGCATCAGTGTTTACTGTGGAGAGAATTGGAAGATCAAGAACCTGGGGAAATAAATAGCGACATTTTGAAAAGTGTCCCTATTGCAAAAGAGGAGATGCTCGATATCTTAAAATGCATAAAGGTGGATAAATCCTCGGGACCTGTTCAGGTGTACTCTCGACCTCTGGGCAGCTAAGGGAGTGATGGCTGGGACCCTTGCTGAGATATTTGTATCATCAATAGCCACAGGTGAGGTGCTGGAAGATTGGAGATTGGCTAACGTGGTGCTACTATTGAAGAAAGGTGGTAAGGAAAAGCCAGGGAACTATCGACAGATGAATCTGACATTGGTGGTGGGCAAATTGTTGGAAGTAATCCTAAGGGACAGGATTTACGTGTATTTGGAAAGGCAAGGACTGTTTAGGGGTAATCAGCAAGGCTTTGTGCGTGGGAAATTGTGTCTCACCAACTTGATTGAGTTTTTGAAGAACTAACAAAGAGGGTTGATAATGGCAGAGCGGTGGATATGATCCATATGGATTAGAGTAAGGTGTTCAACAATGTTTCTTATGGTAGACTGGTTAGCAAGGTTAGATCACATGGAATAGAGTGAGAACTAGCTATTTGGATACAGAACTGGCTCTAAGGTAGAAGACAGAGAGTGGTGGTGGAGGGTTGCTTTTGAGACTGGAGGCCTGTGACCAGCGGTGTGCCAAAAAGGATCGGTGCTGGGTCCATTACTTTTCATCATTTATATGACTGATTTGAATGTGAACATAGGACGCATGGTTCATAAGTTTGCAGAAGATACCAAAATTGGAGGTATAGTGGACAGCAAAGAGGGTTACCTCAGACTACAATGGAATTTTAATCAGATGGGTCAATGGGCATAGGAGTGGCAGATTGCGTTCAATTTAATAAACAAGATAAATGCGAGAGGTGCTACATTTTGGAAATGCAATTCAGGACTTATGCACTTAACAGTTGTCCTCGGTAGTGTTGCTGGACAAAGATATCTTGGAGTTCAAGTTCATCGTTTCTTGAAAGTGGAGTTACCAGGTAGATAAGATCGTGAAGAAGGTATTTGGCATGGTTGCCTCTCTTGGCCAGTGTATTGAGTATAGGAGTTGGGAGGATGTGTTGTGGCTGCACAGGACATTGATTAGACCACTATTGGAATACTGCATGCAATTCTGGTCTCTCTGCTATAGGAAGGATGTTGTGAAACTTGAAATGGTTCAGAAAAAATTTACAAGGATGTTACCAGGTTTGGAGGGTTTGAGCTATAGGGAGAGACTAAATAGACTATGGCCGTTGGAGCATCGAGGGCTGAGGGGTGACCTTATAGGAGTTTATAAATTCATGAAGGGCATGAATAGGGTGAGTAGACGAGATCTTTTCCTCAGGTGGAGGAGTCCAGAATTAGAGGGCATAGGTTTAAAGTGAGATTGGAAAGATACAATGGGGACCTAAGGGGCAACTTTTTCAAGTGGAGGGTGGTGCATGTGTGGAATGAGCTGTCAGAGGAAGTGGTGGAGGCTGGTACAATTACAACATTTTAAAGGCTTCTGGATGGGCATAATGAATAGGAAGGGTTTAGAGGGAAATGGACCAAATGCTCACAAATGGGATGTGTTTATGATATCTAATCGGCATGGACGAGTTGGATTGAAAGGTTTGTTCCTTCTGTACAGCGCTACGATTCTGTGACTCTAATTCAGTACTGTACCTTAGAAGGTGAAAAGTGTTCAAGCAGAAAATGAGGTGTCGTTCCTCCAGCTTGCATTGAAACACTGTACCAGGCCCAGGACAGAAATGTTAGATTGGTAACAAGGGGGTTTATTAAAACTATATGTTTGTTGACACCAACGATCCTGTAATGATACCGACTGGTTGCCCACTTCTGATTTTTGTAAATATGCATGCACAATATAAAGCTGATTTGTAAAAATTTTTAAATGTTTTCTTCTTTTCACGGCAGTACTCTTATTATATTTTTAAGTGTTTGTTATGGTTTCTTTAATTTATCACTCTTAATTTCAATATATTTGCAAGATTTCACAGCTGGTGTGCATGTTTCTGGGTGACAGCAAGCACAGCCTGGTTAAAATGGCAAACTGGAAGGGCAGGGTCATTCCTGTGCCTAAGTAGAGATGTCCTGCAAAGCAGTCACCCCAGTCAGTATTTGATTTCACCACTGTGAAGGAGCTCACATTGTGAGCTGTGAATACAGTAAACTAGATTGAAAGAAGCGCAAGTAAATCACAGCTTGATTTTCAAAGGTGTGTTTGTGACCTTGGATGGTGAGTAGAGAGGGGGGGTGTTGAATGGGAAAGTGTCACACCTATGCGATTGCATAGGAAGGTGCCTTGAGGGGATGTGGAGGTGTTACGTGATGGAAGAGTAAATCAGGGTGTCATGGAGGGAGCTATCCATGCGGATCGCTGACAGTGGAGAAGAGGAGTATTTGGTGATGGCATCCTGCTGGACGTGGTGAAAATGACGGAGGACAATCTTTTGAATGTGGAGATTGGTGGAAAGTAAGGTGGCATCAACAGAACAGATCCAACAGAGACAGTGAAACCTGGCAAATAGAATGGAGTCCTCTCAGAAAGGAGGGTGTAGTCCTAATAGCTGTGGAAGGAACTGGGTTTGTAGTGGATATTGGAGGACAGCCTATCATCAGAAGTGGAAACTATGAAGTCACAGAAGGGAAGGAAAGAGTCATGGATGGACCAGGTGAAGCTGAGAGAAGGATAGAAATTGGAAGCAATATGGATTAATTTTTCCAATTCCTGACAAGAGCAGGAAGCAGTGCCGAAGACATTCACTGATATATCAGAGAAGGAGTTATGGGTGCGTGACCAGGTAGGATGACAATAAGGAATGTTCCATATTTACCCCACAAAGAGACAGTAACTGCAGGTACCATGGAGGTACCCATTTCTACACCTATGACTTGGAGAAGTGAGACACATTAAAAAAAAGTTGTTCAAAATGAGGACGAACTCAGTCAGACATAGGAGTGTGGTAATGGATGACAAGTGTTCAGGCTGCTTTTCAAGAAGGAAGTAGAGAGCTGTCAGACCATCCTAATGGGAAATGAAACGGTAGAGATATTCACATCCATGGCAAAGTGGAGATGACTAGGGCCAGAAAACTGGAAATTGTGGAACCAGCATAAAGTTCGGTGGAATCTGAAATGTAAATGTGAAGAGGCTAAACAAGGGAGAGAAATATCATCAAGGTAGGAAGAAATTAGTGTTGTGGGAGCAGGAACAGACTGAAACAATGGGCCTGCTAGGGCAGTCCTGTTTGTGAATTTTGGGAGGGAGGTAGAAGTGAGTTGTGCAATGCTGTGGGACTCTGAGATGGAAAAATGTTGAGGGGTGGAATTCCCCATAAGTGATGGGATTCGTAACAGTCCTGGAAATAAAAGTTTGACATTCAGTGGTGGAGTTATGATCCAAGCAAAATATATTGTTTTATATAATATATCCACTGATATTATAAAAATCCATGTTCCAGCTTGAGCCTCAAATTATTCACAGTTTACTGTATACTAATCGTGTGAATCCGGGGGCCAAATATAATATTTCCAAGTAGCAGATGACACAAAGCAGGCATTTCTGAATTGAAGCTAGGTAGGAATATGTCATGTGAGAAAGATAGCTATTGGCTTCAAGAGGATTTAAAAGGGTAGAGGGTGGGCAACAACATGGTAGATGGAATTAGGAAAGCTGATGGACATTAGTCTTAATGCAACAAAATATGAGTACTGGATAGTGAAGTTTTGCTTCAATTAAATAGAATCTTGTGAGACTGCACCTGAGTACTCCATGCATTTTGGTCCCCTTATCTCAGTAAATCTATTATTACTATAGAGCAAGTGCAACAGAGATTCACCAGACTTGTTCTTGTGGTGGCAGGGCTGTCCTATGAAGAGAGATGGGGAAACTGGGCCTGTAGTTTGTAGAATTTTGAAGAGTGAAAGGTGATCTCATTGAAACCTTCACAATTCTAAAAGGGATAGATAGGATAAGTGCAATACGATGTTGCCCCTGTTTAGGGAGTCTAGAACCACTTGACACAATTTCAAAATTAGGCTGTACCACTTAGAACTGAGATGAAATCATTTTCTTTTGCTCAGAGGATTGTGGATCTATGGAATTTTCTATAACAGATGACTATGAAAGCT
The DNA here is from genome assembly GCF_030684315.1 of Stegostoma tigrinum. Classification (NCBI taxonomy): domain Eukaryota; kingdom Metazoa; phylum Chordata; class Chondrichthyes; order Orectolobiformes; family Stegostomatidae; genus Stegostoma; species Stegostoma tigrinum. The sequence continues at coordinate 49,583,359 of NC_081360.1, read as the reverse complement.
CAGCCATTGAGTATGTTTAAAGTAGAGATTTGCAGATTTCTAAATGGCTATGATGTAAAAGGATATACAGATTGTGTAGGAAAAATGCAGTGGAATGGATGATCATGGATGACCATCTATGATCATATTGAATGGCAGACCAGGCTCAATGGTTAATTGACCTCTTTCTTCTATGTTTCTAAAATATTTAGAAAACATATTTTAGAGAATTTGCCCTCAAAATCTCTCGTTCTCAATTAGTTAAACTTTGTAATTGTTTCACTCTGTCTCACATGATGAAATTGTAGTATTGGCTTAAAATAGAATTTTTTTTCATTCTTTTCTGAGCAAACTTTTAAAGAAAATATATTTTTCTCCTCCTTCTTCCAGTGGATTAGTAGTGCTTGCTAATGCTGTTATTGGTGCTGCCCTTGCAAACAAAGCTTTCTTCATTTTTGCTCACATAAAAAGAACCTGAATAATTGCTAAAAACCAAAAGAGCTGCAGATGCTGTAAATCAGAAACAAAAACATAAATTGTTGGAAAAGCTCAGCAGGTCTGACAGCATCTGTGGAGAGAAATCAGAGTTCATGTTGTGAGTCAAGCGTCACTCCCTCGGAATGGTTCTGAGGAAGGGCTTCATGACCTGAATTGATAACTCTGATTTCTCTCCACAGATGCTGTCAGTCTGGCCGAGATTTTCCTGAACAATTGGCAATGCCGTGCTCCAGATGTGCTAGCCTGACTGGCTGACTCCGACCAAAAACTTCAAGGTCGGCTTCCAAGCTTGCTGTGAATATTTTTCTTGGCTAAGGAGAATATCTTTTCACCTTAAGAACAAAGAAACGCTCATCCTAGTTTGTTAACTTAACATTTTTATTCAATGATGTGTATTATATAACAAACAATTACTCTTATGTTAACTGTTACTTATACACTTAAGCTCTGCCACAGCTTGCTGTGAATATTGTACTCTGCAATGGTGAAGGATGTATGGCACCCACAACTCATTATTATTTCCTACCTTTCTTTCCCTGAACTGATTGTCTCACACACTCACTCACGAAGGCAAATTTCTTGCAGGTATTTCTGACATTAATGAATCAATTTTTCAAGTAGACTGAATGACTTGTTTTTTCAGTTGTGCAGTTGATTTTATGCTGTGTTATGAATAATATTTCTTTTCGCAAATTCTTAACTGAGAGAAATATGATGGATAAAAACTGAAAGAAAGAATGAATAACTCATATTTATAATGAATTGGAAGCTATTTTATGACAAGACTAATATGTTATATAATGCATAATATGTATTATAATATAGTCAATCTCCTTATCGTTGTTGACGGAGATCCTGTGGTTCATTTGACTCCACCCCTGACTCTGAGCTAGAAGCTCTGGGTTCAATTCCCATCCAAGATTTATTGACTATGGAGGGAGTGAATGTGATATTGTTCAACTGGTTGATGATCAGCCAACACTTTCCCATTTTCCCCAAAGGAGGCAAAAGTGTGAGTGATTGTATCAAGTAAACATTGTTTGTTGGTATTGTTTTCCCACAGAAAAGTTTTTGTCGTCATCAATTCAATTTCTGCTTCTTTCTCACTCTCTTATTTTTGTGCAGTTTTATTTTTCCATTTTCTCATGTGTTATTCAATGTTTGATTGCACTCTTCTCTATTCTAATGTCTCAATTATTCCCATGTTTCTTATATCATTATTTCTTGAAGTCCCTTTCACCCTATTTCACATTCCTTTATGTGTCTTCATATGTCTTTATTGTAGGGTCCTTTACTGATATATTTCATGATTTGGATTTGCAGCCAGTGGCAAATGAACAGCACCAGCTATTCATACACTGGCACTGAGCTATTGAGAGATTGCTGGGATCTTTGCTGAGATATTTGTATCATCACTGGTTACAGGTGAGGTGCTGGAATACTGGAGGTTTTCTAATAGGGGTGCTTTTTTTTTTAAAAGGTGGTAAGAAAAAGCCAGAAACTATAGACTCGTGAGCCTGATGTCAGTGGATAAATTGTGGAAGGGGATTCTGAGGGACAGGATATACATACATTTGGAAAGACAAGGACTGGTTATGGATAGTCAACACGGCTTTGTGCATAGGAAATTGCATCTCACTAACAACTGAGTTTTTTGAAAAAGTGACAAAGAAGATTGATGAAGGAAGAGTGGTAGACACCTATCTTTTCAGCAAGGCGTTTGACAAGGTTCTGCACAGTAGACTGGTCAGCTAGGTTAGATCACTTGGATAAAGAGGGAGCTAGCTAATTGGATATGAAATTGGTTTTGAGGTAGAAGACAGAGGGCAGTAGTGGAGGGTTTTTTTTTTGGACTGGTGGACTGTGACTAGTGCTGTGTCGCACGGACCGGCACTGGGTCTGCCGCTTTTTGTCATTTATATAAATGACAAGTGGATATCAGAGGAATGACTATTAAGTTTACAGATGACATCAAAATTGTCCACAGACAGTGGACAGTGAAGAAGGGTATCTCAGAGTACATTGGGACCTTGATTACATGGTCCAATGGGCTGACGAGTGGCAGGTGGTGTTTAATGTAGATAAATGTGAGATGTTGCATCTTGGTAGGGCAAATCGGGGCAAGACTTACACAGTTAGTGGTAGGACCCTGGGGAGTGTTGCTGAACAAAGCGACCTAGGGGTGCAAGTGCATAGCTCCTTGAAAGTTGCAGGTGGACAGGGTGGTTAAGAAGGCATTTGGTACACCTACCCTCAATGGTTAATGCATTGAGTACAGGTGTTGGGATGTCATATTGCGGCTGCACACAACATTGGTGAGGCCACTTTTAGAATATCACATTCAATTCTGGTCTCCTGCTATAGGACAGATGTTGTTAGACTTGAAAAGGTTCAGAAAAGAATTACAAGGATGTTGCTGGGATTGGAGGTTTAAGCTATTTGAATTGGCTGGGGCTATTTTTCTTGGAGCGTCAGAGGCTGAGGAGCAATCTTGTAGAGTTTATAAAATCACAAGAGGCATGAATGGGTAAATAGCTAAGGATTTTTTTTTTCCAGAATAGGGGAGTCCAAAATTAGAGGGCATAGATTTAAGGTGAGAGGTGAAAGATTTAAAAGGGATCTAAGGGGCAACCTTTTCATGCAGACGGTGGCAGGTCTATGGAACGGGCTGCCAGAGGAAGTGATGGAGGCTGGTACAATTACAACATTTAAAAGGCATCTGATTGGGGACATGAAGAAGAAGAGTTTAGAGCAAAATGCGGCAAATTCTGGCATATAGGACTACATCAGTTAGAATATCTGATTAGCATGGACGAGTCGGACCAAAGGGTGTATTTTCGTGCTGTATAACTTTGTGACTCTATGACTTTCTCTTGGACTTGCTGTGGACATTTTTTTTGCGACCTGTGATAGTTAGAGATCCAAAGTCTTGCAAAACTCTCTACAGGGGTGGTCTGGGACTTGTGTCAACAAGTCAAGCAAAAATGTGCCTCCTGAATCAATCAGGAGAATCCTTAGTGACATAAGCAGGTTTTGAATCAAGAAGTGAAAGATAGACAATCTCTTTCAATAGCAAAACGTGTACAGAGAGTGAAATTAAGAGAGGGGAGGAGTGTTGTGGTAAAGGAAAAGGGAGAAAAGAGGTAGCAAAGAATATTAAAAAGAGTTAATTCCCCAACAATAATCTTAAAATGGGACTCAGCACTTTTAGAAGTGTAATTTAAATTTACACACCTCCCTTGTCTCTCACAACTGTAGCATTGTTGCTCAGGAAGTATGTTGGCATTCCTCATGCTCTGTGTTGGCATTCCTCATGCTCTGTGTTGCCAAAACCCAACATTTGGGAAATATGTTCTACGATGTTTTTCCATCGTATGCACCTCATTCTCATGCGTAGATTCATGGTTGGGCAGATATATTATGTGCACATTTCTGACAAAAAATGCTAGGCAGCAGTGAGGAATTGGTGAAGTCATGTATGAAGAATTTTCTGGTACATTTCAATTGAGTTTCACTAAGAAACCAATTGAAAGCAGAATGATAATGCGTTAAGAATCCTTTAAACTTTCTCGCAAAAACATAAGCTCCGCATCTCCCTCCCAATCCACCCATCCATTTCCGAGGAATCCTTCCATTGCTCTGTTTCACTTCTTTGAAATGTAGCCCTGAATGAAAATCCACCGATGTTCTGCCTGTCAGAACATGAACAATTAAGAGTGATTAAGAAAAACAGAAAATGCTGGAAATACTCAGCGGATATAGCAGCATTTGTGAATGGAGAAACAAGGTAAATGGGTGTGATATTTTTGAGGTGTGCTGGCTGGAGAGCCAGTGATATTGCTGAACTATCTACCTTTGGGAAAGCCTACTTAACCACAAACCAAACAGACAATGGCAAACTGAGTAGCAGACCCTCCACTAAATCAGGACCCCCAAGGCAGAAGTCCTGCCTCCAAAAGCTGCCTGCCAATCAGAAGCCAATAGTTCAGTTGCCGTGAGAAAAGCCCGGCACTGGACTCCCAGAATTGTGGTTTGAACTTCCAGGCTCATATGTAAGTTATGTGGCAAGGTTTGGTTTACAGCTTGGGGGCCACACAGAGTGGAGTGTGGATGTCAGTGGTAAAAGTTAAGATCACTTTAAAGGTAAAACAGAACATCTCCAGAGTTGATTGAGAACAATTGATGCTGATGACTGAACAGGTTGAGTAAAACTATTAAAAGCTAATTTCTTAACAAGGGTGAGTCGTTGGAGACTTGGTGCAAAAAAAAGAACTAGCTGCTTCTTTGCTGTGCTGTGGCATTGTGGACCATATGTATGTTGGTTGTGGGAGATTAGAACCTCCCTTCCGTTCCCCCCCCTCCCATTTAATTACTGTAAAAATTTAGTCTTTGGTTGCACTTCAGGCACCCACTGTGAGGGCAGTGTCAAATCTGAGGATCTGTTTGTGGGCCTGCTCCTGGACCTGGCCAAAGCTAGCATCAAAGCGTCCAGGCAGCATGCTGTGGAGAGGTTCATAGTTTCTGACTGCCTGCCCCTCTTCTCTGACTGTATTCACACCCATACTGTGTGTCGTGTCTACAAATACTCTTGAAGCCTTCAAAGAGAGGTAGGCATTGTTATTTTCCCCCCTCCATCTCCAGTTTGGAGTAATTCCCACCTGCCTTTCCTACTCTTTCCTTTTGTTATTCCTCAGCGGGCAGTGCTTGTTAATTGCTGATTATTTAAATCTTAACTCGAATGGTTTAGTTAGAAGTTTTATTTTAAAAAGCTAGTTTCACCTCCACTGATGGACAGTGCTTGCAATGTGTTCTTTTAATTGGTAATATGTTTGATATGGCAGTGGGTCATTAAAAAATTACCTAGCTTCATGAGGGCTGTTGTGGTGCGGTGGGACAGAAGGTCTGGGTGCAAGTCCCACCTGCTCCAGAAATGTGTAATAAAGTCTTTGAATAGTTAATTGTAAAAAGAGAGCTAAGTGCTTCCGCAGTAAGTTGGCTTCTGGTTAGGGAAAGAGGCCAGATATGAAATGTAGAAATAGGTGTTTATGCTGTTGTAGATAAACCCCTTGTGAATTTCTGAAAGCTTGGTACTGCATTATTCAACATATGGTTACTAGTCTATGAAATACAAAGCGGAAGATTCACAATCTTTTCAGGTGGACTTCTGACCTCTAGGGGAAGCTCAGCACAGATTGCTGGACTCAATCTGAAGCCCAGTGTGGATTCCCGGCCTGGAGATGAATCCCAGCGCGTTAGCGGACTGCAGTCTGGAGGTGAATCCCAGCGCGTTAGCGGACTCCAGCCTGGAGGTGAATCCCAGCGCGTTAGCAAACTCCCAGCCTGGAGGTGAATCCCAGTGCGGACTCCAGCCTGGAGGTGAATCCCAGCGCGTTAGCAGACTCCCAGCCTGGAGGTGAATCCCAGTGCGGACACCCAGCCTGGAGGTGAATCCCAGCATGTCAGCAGACTCCCAGCCTGGAGGTGAATCCTAGCGCAGACTCCCAGCCTGGAGGTGAATCCCAGCATGTACTCCAGGCCTGGAGATGAATCCCAGCAGACTCCCAGCCTGCAAGTGAATCCTGGCGCGTTAGCGGACCCCTAGCCTGGAGGTGAATCCCAACGCGGACTCCCAGCCTGGAGGTGAAGCCCAGCGCGTTAGTGGACTCCCAGCCTGGAGGAGAATCCCAGTGCGGACTCCCAGCTTGGAGGTGAATCCCAGCGCGTTAGCAGACTCCCAGCCTGGAGGCGAATCCCAGTGCGCACTCCCAGCCTGGAGGTGAATCCCAGTGCGGACTCCCAGCCCTGAGGTGAATCTCAGCACGTACTCCAGGCCTGGAGATGAATCCCAGCACAGACTCCCAGCCTGGAAGTGAATCCTGGCGCGTTAGCGGACTCCTAGCCTGGAGGTGAAGCCCAGCTTGGACGCAAGTTGCAGTGTTGCTTGGACTCGTCTGCTTTTTCTTTCTTTCTTTCTTTGCTTTAGGACTGAAATGCTGAACTTCTTACTTTATTTCATTATTTTTCTAACTTATACATAGGCGTCTTTGTACTTACGACGGCACTGGAAATGACGACTTTGTACACTTTTCACTGTCTTCATGTACCACTGTATTTGAGTACGTGACAATAAAACCTGATTCTAATTCTAATAAAAGAAAAGCAGAAGGTAATCCCTGTCTTTGACAAAAACAATGGTCTCTGTCATCTTCTGAAGTGTAGTGGCTGAGTCATGCTGCAGAACCACAAATTATGATTAACCACTGGTGTTTTTGGAATTGGAGCCATACAAACAGTGGAAGATGGAGGTGGAGATATGGACTCGGGTCACTTCTGTAACCGAGAAGAAAGGTATGAGTTTGCCTGCTCTTTACCAGGAAGGTGTAAAATTAGAAATAAAGTATTTTCAGGAGTGCATGTAACTGACTTGGATACCAAAGAGGAATTGCAGATTCTAGTACTATTTTTGAATAAAGTTTACTAAAAGAATATGCTAGTTGGAAACCAACGAAGTGTGGTTGACATTTTTTCCATTTAAGATGAACAGTCTGCCCATAGAAGAATGTATCATGGAGTTTCAGATGTGAGGCAAAAGACTGAAGAAATTCAATCAAGAGATTCCAGAATCTGTGTTTGTGTTAAAAGCATTAGATTATGAACAACTTTTGCACATGGATAGAGTTTTGGTTTTAGATATGTTCAGTTTTGTGATAATGATTCTTTTTGAACAAATGGCTGCTGTTTTAAAAAAAATTAAATAGACAGTGGGCTGTAACTACCTTTGCGGGACATGTTAGAAGTTGTGCTGTGATACAGAGGAATGATCATTGACTCTCAAAGTCAAAGTGGTGTAGTTGAGGTGCCTGTATAAGGGTGGAATCATTCAAAGATGATATCTTTAATAGATAATAAAATGTCCGCCTCCCCCTCTCTCCCTATTTATTCCAGTTCCCTCTCCCCATCCCCCTCTCTGATGAAGGGTCTAGGCCCGAAACGTCAGCTTTTGTGCTCCTGAGATGCTGCTTGGCCTGCTGTGTTCATCCAGCCTCACATTTTATTATCTTGGAATTCTCCAGCATCTGCAGTTCCCATTATCTCTGATATCTTTAATAGACCCTTGAATCAAGGTAAAAAGCAAGACTGGGTGATAGCTGACAACAGATGAATCCCAGAAATCCCTGGGGAGTAATTTATAGGTGCTTCCAATGTAACCCTAAATATCAGAATGTCAAGAATCATGAGTCAAGTATTTGAAGCAGCTCATGAAACAGATGTTCCTGAGGGTGAAAATGATAAAATGAGCATCAACATGCTGTGTTTGTGGCTGAAGACTTGAATCAGCCCATGAATATCTTAGTTGCTGATTCTTTACATCTTTATGTCATACTAGATAGTGACATTATTTCAACAATGTGTTGTCTAATTGTTATCCTGAAACCCTGGACAAAGCAGACAGAAAGGATGTGAAAGTTCTGCCTGCTTTCAATTTGGCAATAATAATTTGTGAAATGAATTGCAGGGTGCTTCACTTCATAATCATGTCATCCAGAGTGACTTACCATTATTGCTCAGTAAGATTTCGAAGAAAACACAACAATAAAAGTTTGAACATGGAGAAGAGTAAGTATTTTTATGCTTTCAAACAGTAAATTTACAATTCATGAGATCCAGATATTATTTTACTGAGGAAACCAGGACTTTCTCTTTAAGAGGTCTAAGAATGTTTATGACTCTGCATCTGACTACTGATAAGAGAACACTATGGAAATTGCAGAAATAATTTGCTCATCATTCCTTACAAAAATTGAAACTACTGTAGAAGGATTCCAGAATTGTGGATAAAGTATACAAAACCTTCAGAGAACATATTACCTCACAATTTGATGTATGTATTAAAGATTAAAAGATACTGTACCTGGCTGTATGTGTTCCTTTAGCCTAGGAATCTAATGTAGTAGTAGCCATGAATCTGAAGCTATAGGACAAGGATTGGAATGTCTGTCCAATACTTCTTGTAGATGTCGTGTCCAGGTTGAACGTAACCACAGAGATAATCAATAAGTGCAGTTGCACTATAGTGGACAAATTTATGGAAAAGTAAGTCGGTACACACTTTGATTCACCAACAAAAATCTTAATGATTAATGGAGCTGAGGACTTAACTATGACAGTAATGGATACTGCTGAAGAAAGTTCATCACTGACTTGTGTGAAAGTGACCAAATGCTAATTGATTAAATGTTACACAAAATATTGGCAGATCAGACAAATTGTGAGCTACATTGGTACTGGCATGGGCAGTACATGCAAAAAATTTCATACAAGTAGTGAGGTGTATGGTCCGTGTCAATTAATATATTTTTGGAACTCAAAATTGCCTTCATTAATGCGCTTCATTAGGGCGGCACGGTGGCTCAGTGACTAGCACTGCAGCCTCACAGCACCAAGGACCCGGGTTCGATTCCAGCCTCGGGCAACTGTCTGTGCGGAGTTTGCACGTTCTGCCCGTGTCTGTGTGGGTTTTCTCCGGGTGCTCCGGTTTCCTCCCACAGCCCAAAGATGTGCAGGCTAGGTGGATCGGCCATGCTAAATTGCCTGTAGTGTTCAGGAGTGCATGGGTTATAGGGGGATGGGTCTGGGTGGGGTGCTCCAAGGGGTGATGTGGACTCATTGGGTTAAAGGGCCTGTTTCCACACTGTAGGGAATCTAATCCTCCAGAGTAGAAGGCCCCATTTTTTGAATCCATCTAAATATGTTACTTGCTGGTAGAAAAGCTTTCATGAAAGCTGAGACTTCAGAAAAGATTAGGAGATCATTAAGACATTGCATCTCACTGCCCAGTAGAGATTTCAGACCTGGTGACAAGGTTTACGATAAAAGAGAAGGGCAAGGAATGGAAAGGCAAATAAAAGTTATTGCATGTTGTAGGAAACCTTTTCATGAAACATGAATCAGACTATAAAGTGATATTCCTCGTGAGTGGTGGGGATGAGTTATACAGTTTTGAACTCTGACATTGTGGGAGAAGGTGTTGATGCTGTACTTCATATATCCTGAATTTTACAATTGGAATGAGAGTGCAGGACTTAAGAGTTTAAGAAATGCATATCAACACATGTACCAATCGTGAAGACCATGAAAATGTAATCTGATGTGAAACCATTTTCCCAAACTAAGTTTATGAATAGTTTCCTGGCCAGCAATGTCCATAGGACCATTAGATAAAGGAGCAGAATTATGACATTTGGCCCATCAATTCTGCTTCACTGATTGATCATGCCTGGTATGTTGCTTGACCCATTCTCCTTCTTTATGCCGATAACTTTAGATTCCCTCACTAATGAGAACTAAAAGACTGACACATCTTACAATTATAGTTTTGGGATCCATGCTTACTCTGTTGATAAAGTGAGGAATATATGAATGGGCACAAATTGATGTGAAACAGCACACTTTTAGAAGTGAGAGTTCATATATGCCAAATGTTTTGGATTTGATCGAGAGATAGACCTAATAAACAAGACAGAGTCGTGAATATTATCCATTTAGATTTAGAAAACCACTTGCACAGTCCCACATAATAGAGTAATACATGAAGACGAAACTGATGGGATACTGTCGATAGAAATAGATCAACAAATATTTGGACAGTTGACAACAACAAGCCATTTGTATGACCGGTATCTGGTAGGGTAGGTAGAAACAGTGGAATATCCAAATTGCAGTGTTGGAGCCAATGTTGTTTATATTTTTTGAGAGAGAGCAGCACCACAGTGTCCAGTTTCAAAAAAATTCCACATTGGAAACCATGGCAAAATTTTGCATAAATTCTAAAGGATCTTGACAGCATTAATCACAAAATTCACAGTTAGATCCAATTTACATCAGGGAGTTGTTCTTAAATCCATCCTAGGGATGTAAGCACCAGCATTTATTGACCATTACTTTTCAGAAAGTTCTGGTGACTGTCCTTCATGAATCCTGCACTTCATGTAGTGTAAGTACTTAACAACTCTGTTATGGAGGGAGTTCCAAGAGGTTTTAGCCGGTGCCAGTAAAGGAACAGTGATATAATACCAATTCAGGATGATGTGTAGCTTGGTGGCTAACTTGCTCCTGTTCTTTTAGATGGTATCGATTGAGACTCTGGAAGGTACTGTCAAAGAAGCCTTGGTGAATCACTACAGTGCTTCTTACGAATGTTATATACAGCTGCCACAGTGGATCAGTGGTGGAGGCAATGAATGATTCATTTAGATGTAGTACTGATCCAGCATATGCTTTGATATGAATGATACTGAACTTTTTGAATGTTGTTTAACCTATAATCACATTCCTGATTTTTGCCTTGTGGATGATGGGCAGGCTTCAGGAATACAGGAATTGAATTGCTTGCTGCAATAATTTCCAGTCACTAACCCAGCCTTGTAGCCACAAGATTTTATATAGCTGGTCCAATTTGGTTTTTAATATTTGGTAAACGTCCAGGATACTGGTGCTTGGGAATTCAGTGATAGTAATGCCAAGGAGAGACGGCTAATTCTGTCTTGTTGGAGATAGTCATTAACTGGCACTTTTGTTTGCTGAATGTTCCCACTTATCAGCCCAAGCCTGACTGCTGTCCACGTCTTACTACATGTGGATACAGACAGCTTCAGTATTTCAGCTGTTGTGAATGGCACTGAGTGCTATGCAATCACCAGGAAAAATCCCAACTTCTGACCTCTCAATGGAGGGAATGTCATTGATGAAGTAACTGAAGATAGTTGGGCCTGGACACTGCTCTGAGGAACTCCTGTAGTGCTGTCCTGATTGGATATAACCATTTTCCTTTGCATTAGATGTAACTCCAGTCAATTCCCATAGTTTCTCATTTTGTTATGACTCCTTCAGTGTGTTCTTCATCAAAACTGGCATCTACCTGACAATGTAGAGAATTGCTAAGATATGTCCTGTACAAAACGCAGGACGAAGCCAACTCAAACAGTTATCGCTCCAAACTTCTACTTTTGATTATCGTTGACCTGATGGAAGATGTCATCAAAAGTGCTATCAAGCAGCACCTGCTCAGCAATAACATGCTTAGTGATGCCCAGTTTGGGCTCCATGATGGCCAATCAACTCCTGATCTCCATCATTAAGGTCAGAAGGAGAGATGTTTGCCGAAGTTTGCAAGGTGTTCAGTGTCATTTGCAACTCCTCGGATACTGAAGCAGTCCATGTTCAAGTTCAACAAGAGCTGGACAGTATCCAGGCTTGGACTGACGACTGGCATGTAACATTTGTACCACACAAATGCCAAGCAATGACCATATCCAATAAGGGACAATCTAACCCCAGTCCTTGACATTCAATGTTGTCACCATCACTGACTTCCCTCACTTTCAACATCTTGGAGGTTACCATTGACCAGAAACTCAACTGAATTCGCCACGTGAATACAATGGCTATAAGAACAGATCGAAGAGAGGAATACTACAGCAAATATCTCACTTTTTGACTCTCCAAAGCCTGTCTACCATCTACAAGGCACAAGCCAGGATGTGATGGAATACTCTCAACTTGCCGGGATGGGTGCAACTCCAACAACACTGAAAGGTGGACACCCAGCTGGCTTGGTTGGCACCACATCCACAAGCATCCATTCCCCCCACTGCGGATATTCAGTAGAAGCTGTGTACACTGTCTACAGAATGCACTGCAGAAATTCACCAAAGATCCTTAGACAGCACCTACCAAATCCACACCACTTCCATCAAAAAGACAAGGGCGGCAGACACTTGGGAACACTACCACTTGCAAGTTCACCTCTAATACACTCACCATCCTAACATGGAAATATATTGCCGTTCCTTAACTGTCGCTGGGTCAAAATTCTGGAATTCCTTCCTTAAGGGCACTGTGGTCTACTACACCGTTTCAAGAAGACAGTGCACTACCACCTTCTCAAGCACACTGGTAATAAATGCTGGCCAGCCATGTCCCCCAAGTGAATATATGAAACGCTGCCTTTATATCAAGGGTATTCATTCTCCCCTCATTGTTTTATGTCTATGTTTGGACTAAGGCTATAATGAGGTTTGGAGCCAAGTGACCTGATAGAACCCACCGAGCACTGGTGAGCAGGCCACCTCTGAGCAAGTGATATGTGATAGCATTGTCGATGACATCTTCCATCATCTCTGTGATGCTGGACTAATGGAGAGATAAAGATCTGGATTGAATTTGTTCTGTGTGGACAAGACATACCTGGACTCTTTTCCACATTTTTGGGTAGATTCTGGTGTTTTGGTGACAATCAAACAGCTTGTCATGGGTGTAATTATAGCCACAATATTGTCTGTTGATGCATCCAGCAGCTTCATTCGTTTATTGAAACCGTACGTCTGGGTCTGTTATGTTGGAGTTCTTCCAGGAGGCTCAGATGGATCATTCAGTTGACCCATTTGGCTGAAGATCTTTGCAAATGTTTCAGCCTTGACTTTTGCGCTGATGTGTTGGTGTCCCTCCTCCAGTTAACTGTTTCATTGTCCATCATCATTCAGCACTAGATATGATAGGACTTCAGAGCTTTGACTTGCTCCATTGGATGTGGATTGCTAAACTCTGGTTATACACAGATAATGGGAACTGCAGATGCTGGAGAATCCGAGATAACAAAGTGTGGAGCTGGATGAACACAGCAGGCCAAGCAGCATCTTAGGAGCACAAAAGTTTGCTTGGGGCCTGCTGTGTTCATCCAGCTCCACACTTTGTTATCTGGTTATACATATGTTGCTTTCACAATTTAGCACGCATGTGGTCCTGAGCTGTATTTTCACCAGGTCGACAACTTTATCTTTGGGGACGGCTGGTGTCATTCATTAAATGCTCTCCTGTATTGCTAATTACACCAGAGTTTATCCCAGGCTTAGTCTTAATGCCAGATGGGGGCTATGATGTTATAAATTATTGTTGAATGCAGTGCTGCTGATTACCAACAGTGCTTTGTGGATACACGGTTTGAGCTTCTGGATCTGTCTGAATCTATCCCATTCAGCTTGATTGTATTGCCACATTATGCAAAGAAGGATGCTGTCAATATAAAGTCAGGACTTTGCCTCACTAGGGACTGTGCAGTTGTCAGAAGTCAGGTGGCCCATCCAGTTATTTCATTACTATTTAAGCTTTCTGAAGTGATTTGATACGATTGGCTTTCTAGGTTGTCTTAGAAGTCAGATGTAACTTAACCACATTTCTGTGCATATAATGTTAAATAAAAGCCATAATCGAGTAAGGACAACAGAAGGTATTCGAAGAACCGGGTGGGGTTTTCAGACAATCCAGTGATTATGTAATCATCCATTGTTTTGTTGATAATAGTTTTTTATTCTAGATATTGTTAAATTTAAACTTCCCCAGCTGCTGTGGTGGGATCTAAATTCTTGTTTCAGAAACATTGATCAAAGCATCTGGATTATTAGACCAGTAACATTACCAATATGACACGATTACCGCTAAATGTAGCGTATTGAGATTTGGCAACGGTGGTTAAAATGTAGATTATGTGCTAAATGGAAACATACTGGACGGGTGAGAGGTGAATGACCTGAAACACAAACTATTTCTCTGTACCTTTGCTGCCTTACCTGCTGAGTGTTTCCAGCAATTTCATTATTCATTTCAGATTCCTGGCATCTGCAATGACTTGCTTTTGTAAGATTGAAAGATAATCTTTTCCCTCTTGAAAAAATGTCAGAGGACATACGAGTACATGAAGGCTTGGACAAACTCATTTGTGTAAGCTGTCCTGCTATGTACATAATTTGAGCACAAAGAATCATTTTAACAAAATCAGGGATAACAATCAGGAATTGAAAAATGCAGAAGGTAAATTTTTACTAAAAGGATTCTGAGTATCGGGAATGCAAATTACTGGCAGGTGTTTGGGCAATAAGGAACTTTAATGGATTTCCCGAAGGAACTAGACAGGTTCTTGTCATCGAATGGCATTCAGAGTATCCTAAGTACACCGTGGGAATAGTGTGAATGGATAGGCTAGAGAGGCTGAACGTCTTCTCTTGCCTGCGACCATTTATCATAACGGAGCCTTTTAAAATGTTTAAAACTGACTTTTAAAGCTAACTACACTGGATAATACTTCAGTTAGAGATTTCCAACAATGAACAGGTGCTGGGAGTTTTATCCAAAATACCACTACTTTATTTTGTCAAAATATTTCTTCTTCCAAAATATGTACCTTGTAATAATTCATGGTGAAATTGGACTGCTTTTATTTGCCATGTCCAATTACTATGGACAGATACTGTTGACTGTGTCTGATACTAATCATATTTGTTTGGCTAGAGATTCTCAACAAATTTGGTATCATTGTACTGGAAGTACTCTCTCCCATGCTAATTAATAAAGGGTGTAAATTTCCAAGGGAAGAATTGAGCTCCAAAAGCCTATTTCATTCATCTAAATCTGCTTTCTATTCTAAAGCTAAGTTCTCCGTATTGATTAATTTATTATTAACCCATTTCTGGGGTGAACCTTGTTTATTTTTACAAACACCCAAAATACATGGCTTTACCAACTGCCTCCTGAAAATCATAAAAAAAAATTAAAATTCATTTTTCAATCATCATATGGTAACTTAATTATTTCTGAAGTTCTGTTGTCCTTATTTCAAAAACCAAGGTTAACAACTTATGGCCTCTATCTCCTCAAGCTTCTTTAAAATACTGTTGAATACTTTAGTTCCTGTTTATGTTATTTTTAAGAGGATTTTAATTTCCAAATCCACAAATATTGAAATAATGCTTGACATTATTAGGGGTGAGGTTGGAAGGGTGCACTGGTTCCTTTTCTCCTTCTCCTCCACGATGCACAACAACATAAATTTAACCAAGTTTGTGATATGGTGAATTATGCTCACTTCTTACCGCCCACAGATACATGTGCTTGCAAGGCTGGTCCGAGACTCAGTTTTGTTTTCCCATTGATTCGTTTGGTCTGATCATGCAGTCCGTCACAGTTGATAGGGGATTCACTTTGTAGCGGTATCCATAATTTATTATCCTAGGAGTTCCGTGTCCCTATGCCCTGTGGATAACGAGGATTTGATATGTTTCTGACTATGTCAGGTTCAGTATTAAGGACAAAAACAGCCAGGTTTCCTTAAATTAAGAACCTTTGTATTGTTAAAAACAAAGAAAGAAAGATGCAAAAATCATTGACAAACTCTTTTGGATTGTGCAAGTACAAGAAGATGCTTCCATTCCTTCCAAAAAATAACTAACATGCACAAATCGGCGAAGAAACAAAACAAAACTCTGCAGATTATAAGCTTTAAAATAGTTTGGACAAGAAAATAGTTAAAGAAAACTTTGTGAAGGGTCCTAATTCCAAAGTTATTCTTAACACACGTGCAGCTGACACCAGGCTGACTTTCTGGAATGGTTGTAGTTGGATGAATTGCCTTTTCTGGAGATGGAGTAGATTCTGACAAATTCTCTCCTGGAATCTTGCACAAGTGGTAAAGTTAACTTCTGGTGAGGTTTCAGCACATACGTTTCGGTGAAATAAGTTCCAAAGAAAGAAATTTTTCTCACAGATTTCAAAAATGCAATGGTCTCGTCCCTCTCAAACTGGGCAATATTCCTTTCTCTGAAAGTTCTCCAGAGCATGTAGAATCCTTGCTTTTTGCAGCTGAAACATTGTTGCTCTTACAACCACTGCCTTTTCCTTAGCAAAGTGCCCTTTGTTGGAAAGTTCAAGATATATTTATGTGTCCGCATAATTTAAAAAACTGTTTGGATCACGTGTCTCCATCATACCATAATCAAATCACCCACAACATATTCTTAATTTATCACGTTGAATTTTTACTACATAATTCAGAGGAATAGCCTCGTTAAACTGCTGTTCACAATAATCAGTGCACGTAGATTCTTAAACAAGCAGCGAATAAAATACATTTCATTAGTTGTCATGTTATTATTGTAACCAACAAATGCATTGCACTCATCATCCTTCAAATACACTGTTTACATATGTGTTTATGGATGATCAGTTTTTATTAAACAGAACAGGGGAATGGTTATTCAGCTCTGCTTTACTTAGGTTGCAATCAACTGTGCACAGTTACCGATTCAAAACAGTAAGTCAAGAAGAATAGCTTACGTGATGACAGCTGCTGCATAGAGTTTTCTGCAAACAATTGGGGCTCATCAGATACCATCACTGAAATCAAACCACTTATGGAACAACTGAGACCCAGGAGGGTTTCCACATAATCCTGTTTTCAGCAAAACCACCCTGAAAGATGTGAACTCACCTGGATCATGGGACAGTTATCGGATAAGGATCGATAATGGAATGGAGACTGCTATGCAGAATTAATTTGCTCTCTTTCTTTGCAGTATAATCAGCAAACAAACTTCATGCAGCCTATTCATAATGATGGTAGTGCGCAGCTGCTGCTGACTGGCTATATATATCTCAGAAGGCAACCCAAGTTCATCACTTAAAGTTGTTCCCACATCATTTAAAGGACAAGTGCTGTCTAGTTGCAGCAGACACTGGGAATGAGTTCCTGAACATGAAGGGAAATAACTGCAAAGGCTGGGTATCTATCACCAAGTCCCCCTTTATTTATTTGTCCAGTCTTCTGAACTGCAGACATTCTAAACCCCCTGTTTATATTGGTCAGCCAGGGTTCCAATTTGACCCAGCTTACCAAACCCCATCATAGTTAGAGAGGTCCACCTGCTTCCAATCACAACATCCCTCTCCAGTTAAGTCCAGGAATGTAATCCTGGCCTTTCTCTTGCAACATTTTCCTGCAGTGTTTTCACTCTAGGTTCAGATCCTCTAATTTACACTGACACAGGCAGCATGTACTGTATCCAGTCTCTTGCATCTGGAGCGTCTCAGGAGAGTTTCCTCCTTGTCTTCTGGTGGTAACGGTATTAACACTGCATCATCTCGGACTCAGGTTCCCTTGACATTAGTTGAAGAGGAGAACCCTCGGTTTGACAGGTCTTCTGGCTGTTCTGAGGTGCTGGGTGTGTTCTGCCCCTGCCCTGTTTGTGAAGTAACAGCTTCAGGTGATCCACATGTTCGTTCAGGACTGCCTCACCTACCTGAACTTTGTAAGTCACAGGACCTGACCTCACGTCAGCCATGCCTCGTACCCATACAGCGCTATTCCCATAAGTCTTACATCAAACATCGGACCCGGAATTAAATTTACTGTCTCACTTAGAATGGGCACATGGCCGGCATTGGCATTCCTGCTGCTATTTCATCTCCCCCCCACCAATGCCTGGGAATATCAGGTGCAGAGTTTTCTTCCCATCAGCAACTGCTGGAACTACCCCTGTTGTTGAGTGACCATAGTTCTATTGTCCAACAGAAACCGGGAAAGTTTGGGACCTAGTGAAGCTATATGGTGGTTTTTTTTAAACCAACCTTCAACATTTGGACCGCTCTTTACGTCAGACCATTCGAGGATGAATAGTTTACGAGCTGACCTTATGTGCCAAATGTCATTAGACTTCAGGAAATACTCAAATTCCCTGTTGGTAAATGACATTGCGTTGTCCCTGACCAGTACTTCTGGGCGTGCATGTATCATGAACGATGCTCACACCTTCTCAATCCTCATCCCAGACCTTGCGGAATGAACTTTATGCACATCTAATCAGTTTGAATGGGCATCCACAATGACCAGGAACATTGAGCCCATGAAAGAACCAGCACAGTTGACGTGTAATGGAGTCCAGGATTTACCTGGCCATTCCCATGAATGTGAAGGGCAATGCTGGTGGCAATTTTCATCCTTTTTGGCACTCTTGAGCACTGCCCCACCACAGCTATTTCAGTATCTACCCTTGGCCACCAGATATAGCTTCTTGGTAACATCTTCATCTTGGAAACCCCTGGATGACTGTGGTGAATTTCAGGCAGTGACCATTAGTTGGGACAATCACTCTCACTCCCCATAGTAATGTGCTGTCCTCTCTGGTGATCTGGTCTTGCCAGCTCCAGAAAGGTTTCAGTCCTGGTTATGATGGCTGTTCTGTTACCTTCCTATTATCACCAGCTGTTCTAGTTTTGCTAGGACAGGATCTTAGTGTCCATAGTCGCATATGGTCAGTGGTGACTGGAAGGGTGCTAAGGAAGTTTAAAACCAGAATGGACTCTTCTGGGGTGCCACCACCGGTGGAGTATCTGCTGTTGGGGGATGGGTCAAGGCATCCTCATTAGCTACTTGCCTTCCTAGACGGTGTCCTAACTTGCACTTGTAGACACAAAGATAATATAAGGGCCCAACGCTGAATTCTACCAGAAGCAATTGGCAGCATTGTCATGTCTTTCTTCAATAGCTCTGGCAGAGGTTTGTGATATGTTGATAGGACAAATTTCTGTCCATCTGTAAATGTACAGACGGAACACCAAAGATGACAGTCACACCTTCCTTTATCCAGGCATATTTGCGTTCGGCATCAGCCAAAGTCCGAGAAGCGTGGGCTATGGGCTATTCCTGCGGGTTGGGCCACCGGTGAAACATTGCATGTCAGCACCACCTCTCGCTTTGGATCGTAGTGGGCCAGTACCTTAGATGACAAAAGCTGTTTTTTCATTTCCCAAAAGACTACTTCTTGGCAACATGATCATTTCCAAGGCTGACCCCTTTTTCAACAGCAAGTGTAAGGCTGCCAAGATGGAGGCAAGGTTACGTATGAATTTTCCTTAATAATTCCCTAACCCAAGGAAAGACCTAAGCTCCATTACAGACACAAGAGCCAAGGCTCCTTTGATCACCCTCATTTTATCTTCCAGTGGGTGTAATCCAGTTTTGTTGACTCTGTAACTCAAATAGGCTACTTGGGGCACCTGGAACACACATTTTTTCCCCTTCTAATGGGTATGTCTGCCTGGGAGAAACATTTGAGCACTATGCCCAACTTCTCCAAGTGCTGTTTAGTGGTCTTCCCCGTTATTAGCACATCATTCAGATAAATGGCAGCCTGGGCTAGCCCTTGAAAAATGTTCTCTAATGTCTGCTGGAAAAGTGTGCAGGCTGATACCCCAAATGGCAGCCTTGCATATTGGTATAAACCCTATAAGCATTAATTGTGATGTACCTCTGGGACTCCTCATCCAGTCGCAATTGCAGGTAGGTGCGGCTTATGTCCAGCTTCATGAAGCATAGCACTCTCTCCCACCAATTTTGTGTATGTATCCCCTATACAAGGGATTGGGTATTTATCCTGCTGTGAGAAGCTGTTTACCATTTGCTTAAAATCCCCACAAAGGCAAACTGAGGCGTCAGATTTCACACTCAGTACGAATGGTGCTGCCCCGTTCGCAAACTGCACTGTTTTGATGATTCCTTCATTTTCCAGCCTCCTCAATTCCACCTTTACTTTTGCCCATGAGGCAAATGGCACCAGGCAAGTCTTGTAAAATCACAGAATTGCTTCCTGGTCAACATGTGAAGTAGCTTTGACTCCTTTGATCTTCCCAAGCCCTTCCTGAAAAACTCTTGGGTATTTCACTAGGACTTCATTGAGGCAGCCATTTTCTAACTGTAAAATGTTGAGCCAACCCAGGTAAATCCTTCTCAACCAATTCTGCTCCAATGGGCTTGGGCCTGAGCCTTCTAATATCATTAGTGGGAACTGCACCAACTGCTTCTCACACCAGATTGGAGCTGAAGTCATATCCTTAACATGTAGTTCTCCAGTCGATGTTCAGCCTGGCTGAGGTCTTGCACAAACTTAAGGGTTGGAGTCCTCAGCGAATTTTGTCAAATACAGATTCTGCAACCACAGATACAACTTTACCAGTATCGATCTTAGTGGGGGGTAATGGGAACTGCAGATGCTGGAGAATCCAAGATAACAAAGTGTGGGGCTGGATGAACACAGCAGGCCTAGCGACATTTTCAGAGCACAAAAGCTGACATTTTGGCCTGACCTCACAGAAGTAGTCAAGGTTACTAAATTTATCATCAAAAGCCATTTCCTTACAAATAGACGGAAAGGTGTGTTGGAAGAGAAAAATAAAAATCAGAATGGAAATGCAAGAATGGAAATCTCATAATTAAAAAGATGGCTACGCTGTTAGGTACTAATCTCAACTTGCTACAAGTTTAATTACCAATTTTAGTTAGGCTAAATCATCCATCGCCTTGTGGCAATTCAGAATTCATGGCCAATTTTCCCTTGCTGCATCTTATTGCACAATTTGTTTACTGACAACACTAAGCATACTAAATATTTCAACTTGACAAAGGTTAAAGTATGTGCCACTTCAAATATTTTGATCCCACAACATAAAACTCAATGGCAAAGGTGCAAGAGAAATCCTTGGAAGGAGATCGTGGGTACCACTATTTTACTAAAGTTATACTGTCTTCCTTAAATGTACTATTAATCAGATAACTTTGGACTGGGAACTAATTAATTTCAGCTTGATTACAAAGTCTTACAATGTCTTGAGATGATTTCCATTTTCAGAATATGAGTTTACTCATAAAATATATAAAGTAAAAAAAAGGGTGGTTGCAAAGGCAACCTTAAAGAACACTTAACAAAGAAAGCTAAATACCCAGACAGGAGCAAGAGATCTTGTCCTTCATTTAATAGTCTATCGCATTAAAAAAAAATTAAATGGTAATAGTTTCACTGTAAAGCACTGTAAGCCAGTATATTATTGACTAATTGCCAAGAGTTCTAACTGCCGTTATGCCCAGGAACAGAGTGAGAATTCTCTGATGTGGCATAATGACAACATTTATTGTGATGCATTATTTCAAATAAATCATTGATAAAACTATGTGGATAAGAGGCAAAATCCCTAAGTTATTTTGAATCAAAACAGAGGTATAAACACTTAAGAATAAGATTTTGTTTTGTTTAGAACTGAATATACACAAAGTCTATAGAATAGAAATTGGTTATTTATAATCTTCAACACCTGCAACACAAGGAGGCAAGCTTAATCTTTTATTCAATAAGCAGAAGATTGTTTTTCCACTTTTGACATCATTGACAAGAGGAAAAATACACTAACTAAGAGCTGTGTTCCTGACAAAAAAAGGATTGATAGAGGGAAAATAAGAAGTAATTTATGTAACTGCTTACACTTCATGTGCAAAAAGATGCAGTGCAATTTTGATTTATGGTAACTGTCAGTAAAGATTTTAAGACTGATTTATTTGAACTAAATTACTGATTTGTAGGATCAGTTTAATTTTGCAAAAGACTGAGGAAATATCTTTCTTCAAAACAAGGGGATACCAATCAATCAATCGTAGCGTTAGCTACAGGCACTTTATCCTGGGATTCTTTTCATTGACTTTTTCTGCTGCAGACCTTCTAAAAATAGTCCAGTTGACTAATCTTTATCTTAAAATTTCACTAATTGTATGGAATAGATGAGAACAATATTTTATTTATCATTTAGGGAAAATATACTCTGCTGACCTGACTCACAATTATAAACGCTGCAAAAGGAGTTTTCCATACAGTTACCAATGTCTCTCAGTTCTCCAATATTACAGTGCTTCTAAACCAACAAAGTCAAAAATTTGGGCAGCACCCCGAGACACAGCCGATAAGACAAAAACGCGACTTCAAGAGATAGAAACCGGACATGAGCTACACCTTAGGTGTTTTTACTTATATGTTTTAAAGTGTATAAAACAGCAATAAAAGGCAACCAAGTAGCATAAGAAGTGCACACAGCTTGGTTTTGAAATATATGACAATTTACTCGTCACCTCGACGTTTTCATGTTTATTAGTCTCAAAAGGATGGTGAATATTTTTAAAATAATATAAACTATTAACAAACAATACATTAATATTCCTTTCCTCCTTCTAACTATTATTCTTTGGGGGAGAAAATGTCAGTTATATTAAGGGACAAAGCTACTTTCTCTATGGATAAGGTACTATTTGGGAGGTTTTAAGGCGAAGGACAAGGTAGTAAAATGGTTCAATTGGGATTTTTAATGGAGACCTTTTTTTTCTTGGTGGCTGTACTTCCTAGAAGTATAGTTTGTTTCCTGTGAGCTACAAGTTGCTGTTTTACTTTAGACGGTGCTGACAGAACAAGGTGAGCTTCAGGATTAACAGTTACCCAGGTCTTTAATAACGTGCCCAGTGGATGAACCAGCCTTGAGCTAATATAACTCTTCTTGGATTGGTGAACAGAGACAAGTGATTTAGAGGATAAATCAACCAGAAAATTATTATTTGTAGTAATTTACAACATAGAAATATATAATTGACACGAATTGAGGCTAACTATGAAATGTGCAATGGATTAATGAATCCTATCAAGAAACTATTTGAAAAATAATGCAATGGATGGAATGGCAATTTTGGCTTCTTTTTTCAACTTTAATAGGGCTCATGTCAAAGTTTATATAGTGGAACAAAAATAGAAATTGCTGAAAAATATCAGCAGGACTCGCTGCATCTGTGGAGAGATGTGACCCTTCTTCAGAATGGTTCTGAGTTGAATTTTTGAAGTGTAATCCTGTTATCATGCAGGAAATGCAGCCGGTATATGCACAGCAAACTTGCAGAAGCTGCTATGTGATAATGACTACACAATCTTTGTGATATTGTTTGGAGAATACGTATTGGCCAGGATACAAGGAATAATTCTCCTGCTCTTCTTTGAAATAGTGCCATGGAATTTTTTACATACATTCAAGCAGGCAGATGGGAGCTTGTTTTAATATCTGATGTGAAAGATGCAGTGTTCCTCAGTACTGCACTTGGGTGTCAGCCTTGATTTCTGTGCTCAAGCTCTGGAATGGTTCTTGAACCCAGAATCTTCAAAGATGAAGACTGCTACCAACTAAATATTGGCTAACTCTCAACAGAAGGCTTTAGCTACCCTTGGGTCTGACAGGACCATTTTTCTTACCTCAGCCTAAGCCAAGAACAGTGCAAGTATTAACTTCATATTCAAAAGGACATACGTAAGCACATCTGTGGCCTCTTGCAGACAGATCTGCACCCTCAGACCAGAGCAGATTGAATATCACATAATTTTGACAGAAGATTAGGCTTTCCCAGAGGTTTGTTACTTACAAATAAATGGTTTTGCAGATGCTGTATTTAAATACTGAGATAGACCACAACCACAAATAGTTCTCCTTGAACATGCTGTTGGTGAGAGACCATGCTCAGCACATCACATATTTTAGCAGCAGTCACAATTCATCTATTCTATACCAGTCTGCTGGTCTCTCAGCATTTAAACCCTTAAGTCAAAACAAAGGGTGGTTGCTCTACAAAACCAACTGTCACAATATTACTGTCACTCAACTAGGGCAACAGCTCTCTACTCTAAGTAATCAGTTGAAACAAAAGTGGTTGGACTGCTGTCTTGCCCTGAAATCACTTTGTTTGTTGGTATCTATAGCCATAATGACAGCAGTCTTAGCTTGCCTGGCCGCAAGCTATGCTTGCGTGGCAACAAGCTGAGATTTCATGACAACAAAATAAACAGAAAGAACTGCGGATATTGCTAGAAATCTGATACAAAAACAGAATGTGCCAAAGAAACATAGCAGGACCAGCAACACCTGTAGAGAGAAAACAAAGTAAATGTTTGAGTTCAATGACCTTCGTCAGAAATCTCTTGAAACCTTTCTTGTTTCTGTTTGAGATTTCATTGACTTCAGTTTGAGCTTCCATTCTGGCACTCAGATGTTGGATGATTTCTGGTTGTACTGCAATGGAAGCTGAAACAGCGACCATCAAACCAAGATAACAAAGTGTGTAGCTGGATGAACACAGCAGGCCAAGCAGCATCTCAGGAGCACAAAAGCTGACATTTCGGGCCTAGATCCTTCATCAGATGAAGGGTCTAGGCCCAAAAAGTCAGCTTTTGTGCTCCTGAGATGCTGCTTGTCCTGCTGTGTTCATCCAGCTACACACTTTGTTTTCTTGGATTCTCCAGCATCTGCATTCCCATTATCTCTGACCATCAAACCTATGGTTGGGTTGACAAATATTGGTATACAGTTGGCGAGTGGCTTAATCTGAACTTCACCATGTCTCAGGTAAGGGAGAGTTTGAGAAGGAGATTCCTTCATGAACCTCAACCAGTTTGGGAACTGAACCCACGCTGTTGGAATTACTCTGCATAGCAAACCAGCCATCCAGCTAACTGAGCTAACCAACCACTCTACTACTTGGCAGTAATAATAGGCTTACAAGTGCATCAAATGTGTCAAATGTGTTCCAGAGATTTGCCTGTTAATTTTTTCTGTAAGTTCCACGAGGAAACTCTTCATTCACTTCCCTGCTGCAAGTCTAATGTATAATCATGTCTTCCAGGAAGCTAGCACCTAAGCTATTTTCTCCCTGTCCTACTCCACTCGTGCAGTTGACAACACTGTAGGGACGCCCAACATTCTTTCAAAGCCATCTTGTGTTCAGTCTGCATTTGCATCTTTGGTGCCAATCCTGCTCCTCTCTTACTGTTTAAAGTTTGCTTAGTGCCTGTGTATATGCTGGTAGTTGTTAATGTGAAATTGGGTGGTGGTGTTTTTTCATTGTCACTGTTCTTTTTGGGATGTTTTAAAATTCATTCAGGGATGTGGACTTCACTGACTGGGCCAGCATTTAATGCCCATTCACAGTTGCCCTGTAGAAAGTTTGTTTGAGCTGCTATCTTGAAGGCCTGCAATCCATTTGATGCAGGTTCATTGTCAGTCCTGTTAGGAAGTGATTTCCAGGATTTTCGACCAGTGATAGTGAAGGAATGACAAGTCAAGATGGTGAGTAGCTTGGAGGGAAATTTGCAAGTGATGGTGCTTCTGTGTGTTTGCTGCCTTTGTTGTTCTAGAAGATCATGAATTTGGAAGGAAGTCTAAGGATCCTTCATGAATTTTTGCAGTGCCTCATGTATATAGCACACACTGCTGCTGCTGTGTAGGGGTAGTGAAGGAAGTGAACGTTTGAAGATGTGGTGTCAGTCAACAGGGCTGCTTTGTCCTTAATGGTGTTAAACTTCGAGTGTTTTTGAAGCTGCAGTCATCTGGGCAAGCGGGAGGTACTCCATCAAACTCCTGACTTATTCTGTGGATGGTGGTCAGGTGGTGAGTTTCTCACTGCAGGATTCCTCGGAGGAGTCTCAAATAGTGCTCACGTTGTGCAGTCGTCAGCAAAATTCCCACTTCTGACTTTCTGATAGAGGAAGGTCATTGATAAAGCAGTTGAAGATGGTTGGACACAGAATACTACCCTGAGAAACTCCTGCAGAGATGTCCTGGATCTCTGATGTTTGACATCCAACAATCACAGCTACCTTCCTTTGTGCTAAGTTTGACTCCAGCTAGTGGTTGTATTCTCCCTGAAACCAATTGACTCCAGTTTTCCAGGGCTCCTTAAGCCACACACTGAATCAAATGCAGCCTTGATATCAAGGGTTAAAATAGTATCAGAGATAATGGGAACTGCAGATGCTGGAGAATCTGAGACAACAAAATGTGAGGCTGGATGAACACAGCAGGCCAAGCAGCATCTCAGGAGCACAAAAGCTGATGTTTGGGGCCTAGACCCTTCATCAGAGAGCTCTCTGATGAAGGGTCTAGGCCCCAAACGTCAGCTTTTGTGCTCCTGAGATGCTGCTTGGCCTGCTGTGTTCATCCAGCCTCACATTTGGTTGTCTTGATATCAAGGGTATTCACTTTCAGTTTCTCTCATCGGTTCCTCTCTTTTGTCCATGTTAAAACCAAGGGTATAATGACTTCAGGAGCTGAGTAGCCCTGGCAGAACACAAACTGAGTATGTTATTGCAAAGTAAATGCTGCTCGATAGCACCGATGATGGCCCCTTCCGTAAACTTTAATGATGAGTTAGGGTCGACTGATGGGATAGTAATTGACAGGCTTTGGATTTTCCCCTCTTTTGTACACATTATATATATGGATAGTTATCCACAGTGTCGAGTAGATACCTGTGTTATAGCTGTATTGGAACTTGACTAGAGGAGCAGCAAGTTCTGGAGCACAAGTTTTCAGTGGCTTCACTGCAGTGTTGCCAGGGCCCATTGCCTTGCACCAGGTGGTACTGTTGTATGTCTGAAAGGAGAAGGGCATGAGATGGGGTTATTGTGAAGGAAAGGTGAAAAAGCAATAAGTGCACACTTACATTGATTGTACCTCGTAGAAAATCAACTGCATCTTGTAGGAGACATTGAGATATGAGCAGGAAATGGGATGTGAGTAAGTTGGGGAGGAAACTACGGCCATCTTTTGTGGTTTCCCTAGTATCACTGTGCAT
The DNA here is from genome assembly GCF_030684315.1 of Stegostoma tigrinum. Classification (NCBI taxonomy): domain Eukaryota; kingdom Metazoa; phylum Chordata; class Chondrichthyes; order Orectolobiformes; family Stegostomatidae; genus Stegostoma; species Stegostoma tigrinum. The sequence continues at coordinate 49,556,577 of NC_081360.1, read as the reverse complement.
GGCTTTAGTTGCAGACAGTGCAGTGACTGCCTGCACTATCTACTTTAGAAGAGATGAGGATAGGCATCCTTGCCTTTCCCCTGTCAGCTGTCACCTGCTGTTGTGTGCCACCTTGTCCTGTTGAGAGGAATGTATGGCATTGAGTGCTGTGCAAGGTATTTGGACTCATGTGCTTGTCATAGTTGATTAATTGGCAATTTATACAGCTGAGAGCAGGGAAAGGGGTGGTGAAAAGAGAATTCTGTTAGGCTAGTGATTCTTTCTGCACCTGATTTGACTTTGACACTTGCTATTTCCTTCCTCATCATTCGTCTGTTTCTTTCTCAAGCCTTAAATTTGATTAATGAAGGAAATGGATTATTGGCACTGTCATTCACTGAAATCCTTGATACCCCTTTGCTCCCCCCTACATCGTTAACAATTTGTACTTCCACCAATTTGCAGGGCAAAAGGAAAAAGGCTAACTAACAGAACGTACTATGAGATGTCCCTCTCTAGTAAAGTGTAGGGCATTACTAAATGAAATTTGTGAGATTGTTAGGAAAATACAGTTCACAAACCTCTGAGCTTTCAGTAAAGTAGAGCCATTTACAGAAACATTTGCCATTGGAGATAGTAAGAAAGGCTGACTTATGAAGTAATCTGCAAGGCTCAAAGTAGATTTCCTTTTTCTCAGAGGTGCAACTTATAACAGTATTGGACTTCACGTGCTGAGTTAATCTTTCCTAAAAGTGCAAGCTGCTGGAAAATAAAGATGTTACACAGAGCATTCATCCTTATCTGCAGGAGATGAGTAGTTTAATAATGTTTTTGTCCAACAGCCTTGAGTAGGTGTTTCAGTGCTGAAGTTAAAGGTCTTTGGGCTGGTCAATCTGATCTTAATTTCAGTCTCCATAGGAGAGATGAGTGTATTTGGAGCTAAAGAAAAAGATGAACACAGGTATAAAATAGCTCAGTAACAAACTTTTTTTATTGGAACATTTAAACTCCCTTTTCTTTTTGTGTTCTACATTTGCATCACAGTTGAGGTTAACCTGAAAACATGAAGCAAAAGTTAAAACCAATAATACCCCAGTAGTCAGGGAGACTAGTGAAAGAAAACTTTTGACAAACTTTTACAAAGCAGAAAAGATTTCTTGAAGAATCAGAAATTGCTGAAAATACTGACCAATTTGTCAGCGTCCTTGGGCGCTCAGTGGTTAGCGCTGCATTCTCACAGTACCAGGGACCTGGGTTCGATTCCAGCCTCAGGTGACCACCTGTGTGGAGTTTGTACATTCTCCCCGTGTTTGCATGGGTTTCCTCTGAGTGCTCCGGTTTCCTCCCACAGTCCAAAGATGTGCAGGCTAGGTGGATTGGCCATGCTAAATTGCCCATAGTGTTTAGGGGTGTGTGGGTTATAAGGGAATGGGTCTGAGTGGGATGCTTCAAGGGGCGTTGTGGACTTGTTGGGCTGAAGGGCCTGTTTCCACACTGTAGATAATCTAATCTAATTAGACAACAGAGGTGTTAGTCAGTTCACATATTCAGTTGAAGTTATTTACTACTTTGGATAAGTTGTTCAAATTGTTGATTGTGCATTCATACATATGGGAAAAAGACAACTACATTATTGAGATATATAGCAATATTTTGATCCATAAGTCAAAGAAGTAGTATTGAAGTTGATTCCAGATTTTTCTGACCTCATCTGGAGTGCTGTTTTTAATTTTAGTCTACATATTAAAGGGAATTTGAAGAATATTTCTCATCAGTATTTACATGGAAAAAGACATGGAAGTTGGGAACTCTGGGAAGTAAATAGTGATGTCTTGAAAAGAGTCCACATTACAGAAGAGGAGATCTTGGGGGTCTTAAAATGTATAAAATAGATAACTCTCCAGGACTTGATCAAGTGTATCCCAGGACACTGTGGGAAGCTAAAGACGTAATTCCAGGGCTCCTAGCTGAGATATTTGTATCAATCACAGCCATGAATGAGCTGCTAAAAGACTGGAGGGTGGCTGATGATGTTCCTTTTTTTTTTCAAGAAATGCACCAATGAAAAGCCAGGGAACTATGGGCTGGTGAGCCTAACATCAGTGGTGGGTAAGTTGTTGGAGGGGATTCTGAGAGATAGGACCCTGTGCTTCTGGAAAGGCAAGAATTGATCAGGGATAGTCAGTGTGGCTTTGTGCATGGGAAGTCATGTATCACAAATTTGATTTTTTTGAAATGGTGTTCAAGAAGGTAGATGAAGGCACAGCGGTAGACATTGTCTACATGGACTTTAGCAAGGTTTTTGACAAAGTTCTGCATGATAGACTGCTTATTAAGGTTAGATCACATGGGATCCAGGGGGAGCTAGCCAAATGGATACAAAATTGGCTTCACCGTAGGAGACAGAGGGTAGTGGTAGTGGGCTGCTGTTCACACTGCAGGCCTGTCACTTTTGATCAGAATCAGTGCTGGGTCTACTGTTTTGAGTCATTTATATAAATGTTTTGATGAGCATATAGGAAGCTTGGTTAATAGGTTGCAGATGACACCAAAATTGGTGGTATAGTGGACAGTGAAGAAGGTTGTCTAAGAGTACAACGGGAGCTTGATCAACTGGGCCAGTAGACCGAGGGATGATAGATGGACTTTAATTTAGATAAATGCAAGGTGTTGAAGTTTGGTAAGACAAACCAGGGCAGGACTCACACAGTAAATAGTAGGATCCTGGGGAGTGTTGTCAAACAGAGAGACCTAGATGTGCAGGTACATAATTACTTGAAAGTGGCATCAGAGGTGGACAGGGCGGTGAAAAAGATGTTTGGCACACTTGGCTTCACTGATCAGAACATTGAGAACTAGAGTTGGAATATTATATTACAGCTGTACAAGACATTGGTAACGCCACGTTTGGAGTACCTGGTGCAATTCTGGTCACCCTGCTATAGGACAGATGTTATTAAACTGGAAAGGGTGCAAAAAAGGTTTGCAAGGATGTTACCAAGACTGGAAGGTTTGAGTTTTAAGGAGAAGTTGGATAAGCTGGGACTTTTTTTTTCCCTGGAGCATAGGACGCTGAGAAGTGGCCTTAGAAAGGTTTATAAAATCAAGATGGGCATAGATAAGGTGAATAGCTGAGGTCTTTTCCCTATGGTAGACGAGTCCAAAACAAGAGGGCATAAGCTTGAGGTGTGAGGGGATTGATTTAACAGGGACCTCAGTGGCAATGTTTTCACACAGAGGATGGAGTGTGTATGGAACGAGCTGCCAGAGGAAGTGGTAGAAGTGGGTACAATTACAACATTTAAAAAACATTTGGATAGGTGCATTAATAGGAAATGTTTAAGAGTGATATGGGGCAAATGCACTCAAATGGGACTAGTTCAGTTTAGGAAACCTGGCCAGCATGGATGAGTTCAGCCGAAGGGTCTGCTTCCGTGCCATATGACTCTAATTATTCAAGAGTTCAGGGAAGGTTCTGACACTAATGCCTGAACCACAGTTTCTATACCATGAGGATACACTGGTCTGAATCTTTTGACGGGGAGTGACAAACACTCAACTTAAACTACCGTGAGACTCTGAGATAGTCTTAACATGCACAATATGTGTGCAGTCCTTACACAGAATGACAATACTTCCAATTAAGGGTTTTTTTTGCCTGGATTTTTCTTTCGTTCATGGCTATAGATTCATAGAACATTACAGCACAGTACAGGCCCTTCGGCCCTCGATGTTGTGCCGACCTGTCATACCGATCTCAAGCCCATCTAACCTACACTATTCCATGTACGTCCATATGCTTGTCCAATGACGACTTAAATGTACCTAAAGTTGGCGAATCTACTACCGTTGCAGGCAAAGCGTTCCATTCCCTTACTACTCTCTGAGTAAAGAAACTACCTCTGACATCTGTCCTATATCTTTCACCCCTCAATTTAAAGCTGTGCCCCCTCGTGCTTGCCGTCCCCATCCTAGGAAAAAGGCTCTCCCTATCCACCCTATCTAACCCTCTGATTATTTTATATGTTTCAATTAAGTCACCTCTCAACCTTCTTCTCTCTAATGAAAACAGCCTCAAGTCCCTCAGCCTTTCCTCGTAAGACCTTCCCTCCATACCAGGCAACATCCTAGTAAATCTCCTCTGCACCCTTTCCAAAGCTTCCACATCCTTCTTATAATGCGGTGACCAGAACTGTACACAATACTCCAAGTGCGGCCGCACCAGAGTTTTGTACAGCTTCAACATAACCTCTTGGTTCCGGACATAACCTCTTGGTTCCTCTTGCTATGAGCATCATACACTAGGCCAACATTTGCTGTCTGCCCCTAAAAGCTTGTTCAAGGGCCTTTAGCTTTGGACAACAAATGCTGGCTTTGCTAATGACACCCACATCCCATTCAATAATAAGGAAATAAAAAAGTGGTGCTGAGCCTTTTCCATGAACTGCTGCAGTCATGTGTTGTAGGTACCCCTAAGGCATTGTTACTGAGGATGCTCAAGAATTTTGACCCAGAAATAATGAAGGCCTGCTGCAAGATTCCCTCCCATAGTGGAATCATGCATACTTCAGCTGTTTGTCATATACCACCCTAGTTTTACACAATTACTTGTTAAAACATTCCAACACAATGACATTCCTAACTGTATTTACTTCCCTCAACATTGCTCCCCCCAGCTCATTACTGGTAATTTTCACTGCATCCCATCCCTCGCTTCTTCCAATAGTACCCCTCCCCGCCACCGATGTTCAGCTTCTCTAACAATGTTCTCATATTCTTCATGGCAATGCTCATCACCTCCTGTAAGTCTTCTTCACCAGCAACCTCTCTAGGTAATGTCCAGACGCCTGTTGCATTCCCATTCCACACCTGCCTTCTGAAATCCCTGGCTGCTGGTACAGCATTGCCTGTTCGTTGATTTGGCAGTTGTGTGGTGTGAACCTTCTGACTTTGCAGGAGCTGCCATTTGCAGACAACCGAGGCTCAGGCTGTCCTGTGAGCAGTCCTGCTGGCCTCTGCATCTCAGCCTCAAAAGCAAGAGAGGGGAGAGGCTGTAGGGAGTGCATACAGTGGAGAAGAGCTCAATGATAGGAGAGAGACCCCAGAGGGGCAGATAGGCTACATGGGAAAAGAGGCTGTTAAAAGAGAAAGGCTGCAATGGAGAGAAGCTGTCCTTGGTCAAATGGCTTCCTTCTGTACTGTAACAATTCTGATTCTAACTAAGGGAGGCTGCAAAGGAGAGAGAACAGTCTTAAACCTGTTACAAAAGAGTACTCAGCTAATTTGATCCAGAAAAACTTGAAGACGCCAAGGAAAGAATTACAGAATGGGTGCTGAACCTGCGCCAGTTCCTACAACAGCCAAGATTCTTGACAGCATCCAGAACAAACAGCAGCACAGCAGGCCAAACAGCATCATAGGAGCAGGAAGCCTGATGTTTCGGAAGAGTCTAGGCCCGAAACGTCAACCTTCCTGCTCCTCTGATGCTGCTTGGCCTGCTGTGTTCATCCAGCTCTACACCTTGTTATCTCGGATTCTCCAGCATCTGCAGTTCCTATTATCTCTAGCTCACTTGATGGTACCACATCTATCACCTTAAACAACCAATCCCTTTAACGCTAATGCACAGAGGTGCAGTGTTTGCCATTTATTAATTCCACTGTGGTAACACATCGAGGCTCCTCTGACAGCACCTTCTAAACACACTACTTCTACCACTAAGAAGGATAAAGGCAGCAGATGCATGGGAACACAAGCTTCCCATGTTCCCTTCTAAACCACACTATCCTGACTTGAAACTATCACCGTTTCTTTAATATAAATAATTAAATATCCTGGGATTCTTTCTTGATTGTATTATGTGTGTCCCTAAACAGCAAGGACTACAGGTGTTCATGAATGTAGTTTACCACTGCCTTCTCCCAGTGTAATTAGGAAAGCAATAAAATCTGGCCTAGCCAGCAATGCCCACATCCCATGAGCGAACAAATTTCAGATTTTGGTTTTATGACAAGCAGTGCTTCTAACCAAGCTGCAACACAGACATCTATCAAATAAAGTGGATAATGGAATAAAAACAGAAAAAATCTGGAGACCATCAACGGGTCTCAGAGCAGCTGTAGTGAGAGAAACAGTTAACATTTTCCTTTCAAGTCCAGTATGACTCCTATTTAGAGATGAAAAGAGTTATTGAGATGCTATTGAGAAAGGTGGTGAGGAGTAATCGGGACCAAATGGAAGATAAGAAAGAGTTTGGAGTATGAGGGAGATTAGAGATTAAAGATGTCACAAAACTAAAGACCGTGGAAAGGCAGCATCCCACAGAGAGAAAGCAAGCTAATGTTTCATGTCTAGATGACTTCTTCAGCGTTGAAGTGTGGAGAGCGCGGCATTTATACAATATCAAAACCGAACGAACTGCAGATGTTGTAAATCAGAAACAAAAGCAGAACTTGCTGCAAAAGCTCAGCAGGTCTGGCAGCATCTGTGAAGAGAAATCAGACTTAACTTTTCAGGTACGGTGACCCTTCATCAGAAGTGATGGTAACTAGGAAATGTAAGGTGCAGGGAGGGGATAAGAAGTAAACAATAGGTGGGGATAGAGCCCAAAGAGAGAGAAGAGCAGTTGGACAGACAAAGGAGTTGATAAAAATCTGGCTAGGTGGATGAATAGTTGTTAATAGGTACTGTTAGTGGCCAACAATAGGTATTGTGTATTGGCAGACAGTGTGATAACAAGGCCTGGTGCGTGGGGTAGGGGGCAAGGACATGGGAGAGTTCAGGCCATAAAATTATTGAAATCAATATTGAGTCCCAGAGGCTACAGGGTCTCCAAGCAGAAATAAGGTGTTATTCTTCTAGCTTGCACTGAGCTTTGCTGCAACACTGCAGCAAGCCTGAGACAAACATGTTGACCAGGGAACAGGGTGGGTTGTTAAAGTAGCAGGCAGCTGGAAGCTCAGGGCCTTTCTTGTGGGTAGAACGTAGATATTCTGAGAAGCGGTCACCCAATCTACACTTCGTTTCTCCAATATAGAGGAGACCACATTGTGAGTAATGATTACAGTAGACTAGATTCTGGGAAGTGCAGGTGAAGTGTTGCTTCACCTGGAAGATATGTTTGGGCCCTTGGGTACTGGGGAGGGAAGAGGTAAATGGGCAGGCATTGCACCTTTGCCACTTGCAGGGGAAGGTGCTGTGGGGCTGTGGAGTGCTGTTGAGGGGGAAGGAGGAGTGCACCAGAGTGTCCCAGACGGAACAGTCTCTACAGAAGCAGACAAGGGAGGGGAGGGTAATATATGCCTGGTGTTGGCATCTCGCTGGAGGTGGTAGAAATGGTGACTAATGATCTTCTAGATGTGGATGCTGGTGGGATGGTCAGTAAAGTCAAGGGGAACCCTTTCGCTGTTGCAGGAGGGAAGAGAGGGAATGAGGGTGGAGATATGGAAGACGGGTCAGACCCGGTTGAGGACCCTGTTGACAATGGTGCTGGGGAATCCTTGGTTGAGGAAGAAGGTGGACATTTCAGAGGCTCCCTTGCCAAAGTTGGAATATATGAAAAGTTGAAGATGGAGGAACTGGGAGAATGCAATAGTCAGCGGGGCTGTTGGTTGAAGTGCTGGGAGAGAAATTATGTTGATGGCTCAGATTAAGTGACCATAATGTGAGAATGACAAAACAATGGTGTGTCTAACTGCCAGAACTACTGTAGTGGGAGGAGGGGAGAGAGGACATGGTGACAGAATGTAAAAAGCAAAGCTAAAAGAAAGGGGAGGAATGCATTCAAAGTCTGAAGATGTTGAACTCAATATTGAGCCCAGAAGGTTGTAAAGTACCTCCATAGCCCACCAGGATGGTCTCAGAACTCTTCGATTAGAGGCCTGAACAATTCCCATCCTCCACCACTTCCTCTGCTTGACTAAACTTGTTCTCTAACTGAACAATTTCTCCTTTAATTCATCACACTTCTGCTAAGTCAATGGGCAAGTCAAGTGGCTGTGGGTACCTGAATGGGTCTCAGTTATGCCTGCCTCTTTATTGGGTATGTGGAACATTCGTCATTCCTGTCCTACACTGGCCCATCCCACAAGTCTTTCTCCGGTATATCGACACCTACTTCACTGCCACTTCAAGCTCCTGCCTGGACCTTGAAAAATTTATTTATTTTGCCTCCAATTTCCAACCCTCCATAACTTGCACATCATCCATTTTTAACATTTGTCGACCTTTCATTGGCTTCTCTCTCTTTAGGGGAATAAACTGTCCACTGTCATTTACTACAAAGCCAGTGACTCCCATAACTACCTTCACAACAGCTTTTCCTACCCCACATCCTGCAAGGATTCTCTCCAGGTCTCCCAGCTCCTTTGCCTGCATCGTATCTGTTCAGATGATGCCATCTTCCAAAACAACACTTCTGACATAGTTTCCCACCCACTGTGGTTGACAGGGCCCTCAATTGCATCCAACCTATCACCCGTGCTTCTGCTCCTACCCCTTCCCATCAGTAACAACAGCATGGTCATAGATAATAAAATGTGAGGCTGGATGAACACAGCAGGCCAAGCAGCATCTCAGGAGCACAAAAGCTGACGTTTCGGGCCTAGACCCTTCATCAGAGGGATGGTCAGGTTTTCCTTGTTCTCACTTTTCATTCCACTAGCCTCCGCATACAAAAGATCATTCTGTGCCATTTCAGAAAACTCCAGCAGAACACCAACACCATGCACATCTTTGCCCCATTCCCCCTTCTGCGTTTTGCAGGGATTGTTCCCTCTGGGACACCCTAGTCCATTCCACAACCACCAACGCCATATCCCCTTATCTCAGCACCTTCCCATGTAACCACAGAAGGTGCAACACCTGCCCCATCACCACCTCCCCACTCACCATCCAAGGGCCTAAACAGTCTTTCCACATGAAGCAGCATTTCACCTATACTTCCTCCAGGCTTGTGTATTGCATTCGCTGCAGCCAATGTGGCCTACTCTTATTTAGAGAAGACAAATGCTGGTTCATGGTCGCTTTACAGAATACCTCCAGTCTGTACACAAGCATGACCCTGACCTGCCCATAGCCGGTCATTTTAACACAGCATCCTGCTCACATGTCCACTTGCCTGTTGTTAGCATGCTGCACTGCTCCAGTGAAAAGTGGAGGATCAACATATCTTCAAACTTATGACCTTCTGGGCTCAATTTGGAGTCCAACACCCTCAGATAGTGAACACATTCCTTCCTTTTTAGCTTTGCTCCATAGATGTTGCTTGATCCGCTGTGGTCTCCAGCATTATTTGTTTTCAGTATAGATGCTAGCATCTGCAGTAATTTGCTCCTACGCTGGTGAGTGATAATTGCTGCACAGATTAGGTAAAACATAATTCCAGAGTGGATGTTAACAGTTGGTGTAAAAGGCAGAATGTAGGTCAGCTGTGACTGAAACAAAGCCACAAAAACAAGATGCTGGGGAAGTAACGTATATACATTTATTAAAATGGAGGATAAAGGTCACAGTCTGAAGTTATTGAACTCAATGTAGAGTCGTGCAGCAGGCTTAGGACAGAACTTGAGCATGAGAGTAAGATAATGTGTTCAAATCACATGTGGCTGGATCATTTGCGGACAGAGTAGAGGTGTTCCATAAAGTGATCACTGAGTCTACAAGTGTAGAGGAGACTATGTTGTGAGTAACAAATACAGTAGACCAGATTGGAAGCCATACCAATAAACTGCTTGTTTAAAGTCCAGTGGAAAATTGCAAGGTATATCCTAATTACAAGAAATGGGATAAATCCAATTTCGCCAGTTACCAGTCATGCAGTTTACTCTGTGATTAACAAAGTGATGGAAAGTGTCATTGACAGAATGATTAAGAAACACTTATTCATCAATAACCTGCTGACCAAAGCTCAGTCCCAGAAATAAGAAACTTCAATTATGCAAATAGATTGAGAAGTTGAGACTGTTTTCCTTGGAGAGGAGAAAGCTGAGAGGAAGTTTGATAGGAATATTCAAGATTACAAGGAGCCTGAAAAGAGTGGCTAGGGGTAACATTGTTACCAATGGGGAAGGATCAAATGTGGTGCAGGCATCTTCAATTCAGGCATTCAGGAGGAAATTGGATTGTTATCTGAAAAGGAAGAAAGTACGGGAGTATGTGGAGAAGGTGGGGAGTGGCAGAAAGTAAGTTATACATATGGCAAGCTGGTGCAGACTCAACGGATGAGAAGGCCTCATCATGTACTCTAACACTTTTGTGGGTCTGTCATTGGGAAAATGCTGGAATTGATTATTCAGTGATGGGAACCAGAATTTATAAAATTATATTGCATTAATCAGAATCAAAATGGTTTTGTGAAGGGAATATCACATGACAAATTCACTTGAATTCTTTGACAGTTTAACAGACGGGGTGATTAAAGGGACACCAGTAAATTTAGTTGGATTTCCAAAAGGCATTCAGTGAAAAGGCACATCAAAGCACAAGATGAGCTCAGTGTTTGGGTGATATATTAGCATACGTAGAGGATTGGTTAATTAAAGGGAAATACAGAGTCAGAATCATTTACAAATTGTCAAAATTACTTCTGGGGCACCGACTGTTTATGATCTACATTAATTCGATGAAGGGACCAATTAGAATAGAATATCGTTTATTGTCACTTGTACTCCAATAATGAAGCGTAGGAGTACAATGAAAAAAATTTAGAATGGCTGCCTTTTAATAGTGCCATTCATAAGTACAAATACCTTGGTACAAAACTTACAGATTGAAAAGAAAGTGGTCTTAACACGTAGAGGATAAAGGAAAGCTTAAGCATTACTACAAGAGGTAGTTACAACACAGTAAGAGGTTTTAAATTATAGTCCAATAACAGTAGCTCAGCATGTCACGCCAGGCCCCTAGTCCCGCATTGCTGCAGCCTCCAGCCCTCTCCTCAGCAGCACTCAGCAGCAGCCAGATAAGTTGCACTGTACCGGGATTCATACCTTGGCCCCTCCATTGCTGTGGGACTCAGCCCCTTGGTCGCCGCCTCGGGCTGCCCGCTCCCGCCTGCTCCTGCTTGCTCCATCAGCTTGGGCTTGCTGCCTGCATGATGCTCCGGGGCTCCTTCCCCATGTGCCACTGTGGGATTATTCCCTGCACTGCTCTAGGGCTCCGTGCTTAGGGGAGTGAAGAAAGAAAAAGAGGGGGAGAGAAAAGGAAAAAGGAGGAAAAAGAACAGGTGGAGCAGGGGAGCTCCGACAGGAGCATCCTATTTTATTGCCATCTTGCTGAATTGTAACAATAATGCAAAGATCAATAGGAAAGCAAGTTGTGAGGAGTATACAAAGAGTCTCGAAAGGAATAGGTTTAGTGATTTAGGCAAAGAACTGGCAGATGCAGTTATGAAATCGGGAAATGTGAGATTGTCCACTTTGACAGGAAGATTAGAAAAGCAAAATATTGTTAAAATGGAAAGGGGCAGCATAATGCTGCAGGACAGGGATATTTAGGTATTCTGGGGCATGAATCACAGCACATTAGCATACAAGTACAGCAAGTAACTGGGAAGGCAAACAGGATGTTGCCCTATAATGCAATGGGATGGTGTATAAAAGTCAGGATCAAATCTGGCTATAACTGTACAGTGCAGACACACTTGAGATTTTTTGCAGAAACTTTGGTCTCCTGACCAAAGAATTTTAGTTTGGAAAAGATTTACACAGGTGGATAGGCGATGCCTAGTGGTATTATCGCTAGACTATTAATCCAGAAACATAGCTGATGTTCTGGGGATCCGTGTTCGAATCCCACCGTGACAGATGGTGGAATTAGAATTTTAAAAACAGTCTGGAATGAAGAATCTAGTGATTCCCATGAAATCATTGCTGATTGTTGGAAAAACCCATCTAGTTCACTAATGTCCTTCAGGGGAGGAAATCTGCCATCCTCACCTGGTCTGGCCTACATGTGGCTCCAGACCCAGAGCAATATGGTTGACTCTTAACTGCCTTATGAAATGGCCTAGCAAGCCACTCACGTGTACCAATTGCTACAAAGAGTCAAAGAAATGAAAGTGGATGGATCACCTGGCATTGACCTTAGCACTGGAAAAGACAATGGCAGAACCAGGCCTGTCAACCCTGCAAAGTCGTCCTCACTAACAACTGGGGGTGAGTGCCAAAATTGGGAGAGCTATCTCACAGACTAATCAAACAATAGCCTGACATAGTTGTTACTCACAGAATCATACCTTGCAGACAATGTCCCAGACACCACCATCACCATTCATGGATATGTCCTGTTTCACCGGCAGGACAGACCCAGCAGAGATGGTGGCACAGTGGTATACAGTCAGGTGACTGTTGCTGTGGGAGTCCTCAACATTGACTCCAGGCCACATGAAGTCTTACGGCTTCAGGGTAAACATGGGCAAGGAAACCTGCTGATTTCCACATATTGTCCTCCCTCAGCTGTTGAATCAGCACTCCTCTATGTTGAACAATGCTTAGTGGAAGCACTGAGAATGGCAAGGGCACAAAATGTACTCCAGGTGGGGGATTTCAATGTCTATCACCAAGAATGCCTCGGCAGTAGTGCTACTGATTGAGCTGGTCGGGTCCTAAAGAACATAGCTGCTAGACTGGGTCTGCGGCAGGTGGTAAAGGAACTAATAAGAGCAAAAAACATACTTGACCTTATCGTTACCAGTTACATCTGTCCATAACAATATCGGTAAGAGTGACCATCGCAAAATTGTTGTGGAGACGACGTCCTGCCTTCACAATGAGAACAACCTCCATCATGTTGTGTGACACTATCACCGTGCTAAATGGGACAGACTTCATACAGATCCAGCAACTCAAGACTGGGCATCCATGTGGCGCTGTGGGCCATCAACTGCAGCAGAACTTTACCCTAGCACAATCTGTAACCTCATGGCCCGGCATATCCCCCAACTCAACCATTACCATGAAGCCAGGGGATCCACCCTGGTTCAATGAAGAGCGCATGGCAGGAACAACTGAAGATGTGGTATCAACCTGGTGAAGCCACCAAACAGGACTACTTGCATGCCAAACAGCAAAAGCAACAAGTGATATACAGAGCTAAGCAATCCCACAACCAACGGATTAGATCTAAGCTGTGCAGTCCTGCCACATCCAGTCATGAATGGTGGTGGACAGTTAAACAACTCGCTGGAGGAGGAGGTTCCACAAATATCCCCATCCTCAATGATGGAAGTGCCCAGCACATCAGTGCAAAAGATAAGGCTGAAGCCTCAGAGCAATCTTCAGCCAGAAGTGCCGAGTGGGTGATCCATCTCGGCCTCCTCCACTATTCCCTAGCACTAGAGATGCCAATCTTCAGCCAATTTGATTCACTCCACATGACATCCAGAAACAGTTGGAGACACTGGATACTACATGGCTGCGGGCCCTGACAACATTCCGGAAATAGTACTGAAGGCTTGTGCTCCAGAATCTGCCGCTCCCCTAGCCATGCTGTTCCAGTACAGTTACAATACTAGTATCTACCCAACAATATGGAAAATTGCCCAAGTATGTCCTATACACAAAAAGCAGGACAAATCCAACCTGGTCAATTACCACTGCTTCATTCGACTCTCAATCGTCAGTAAAGTAGTGGAAGGTTTCATCAACAGTGCTATCAAGCAGCACCTGCTCAGCAGAAACCTGCTCAGTGATGCCCAGTTTGGGTTGCACTCAGCTCCTGATCTCATTACAGCCTTAGTTCAAACATGAACAAAAGGGCTGAATTCCAGAGGTGAGGTGAGAGTGACAGCCCTTGATATCAAGGCTGCATTTGACCAAGTGTGGCATCATAGAGCCCTAGCAAAAATGGAATCAATGGGTTTCACGGGGCAAACACTCCGGTGGTTGGAGTCATACCTGACACATAGGAAGACGGTTGTGGTTGTTGGAGGTCAGTCATCTCAGCTCCAGGACATCGGAACAGGAGTTCCTCATTGTATTGTCCTCAGGCCAATCATCTTTAGTTGCTTCATCACAGACCTTCCCTCCAACGTAAGGTCAGAAGTAGGGATGTTCGCCGATGATTGCACAATGTTCAACATCATTCATGACATCTCAGATGCTGAAGCTTGGAGCACCCCCCCAGACCCATCCCCCTATAACCCACACATCCTAAACACTACAGGCAATTTAGCATGGCCAATCCACCTACTCTGCACATCTTTGGATCGTGGGAGGAAACCCACGCAGACACGGGGAGACTGTGAAACTCCGCACTGACAGTTGCCCGAGGCTGGAATCGAATCCGGGTCCCTGGCGCTGTGAGGCTGCAGTGCTAACCACTGAGCCACCGTGCCACCCACATGTTCACATGCAAAAAGATCTGGACAATATCCACCTTCGGGCTGGCAAGTGGCAAGGGACAAATTGCAAGCGCCACACAAATGCCAGTCTACGTCCATCACCAATGAGAGGCAATCTAATCACCATTCCTTGTCATTCAGTGGTGTTACCATCATTGAATCCTCCACTAACAACATCCTGGGGGTTACGATTGACTAGAACCTCTATTGGACTCACCACATAAACACAGTGGCTACAAGAGCAGGCCAGTAGCTAGGAATACTGCGGCAAGTAACTCACTTCCTGACTCCTCAAAAGCTGTCCGCCAACTACAAGGCACACAGGACGCTGATGGAATACTCCCCATTTTCCCGGATGAGTGCAGCCCCAACAACAACCAAGAAGCTTGACACCATCCAGGACAAAGCAGCCCGCTTGATTGACACTACATCTACAAGCATCCACTCTCTCCCCCACCAATGCTCAGTAGCAGCAGTGCGTACTATCTGCAAGATGCACTGCAGAAACTCACCAAAGATCCTCAGACAGCATCTTTCAAACCCATGACCACTTCCATCCAGAAGGACAAGGACATCAGTCGTATAGGAACACCACCACCTCCAAGTTCCCATCCAAGTCATTCACCATCCTGACTTGGAAATATATTGCCATTCCTTCAGTGCCACTGGGTCAAACTCCTAGAATTCCCTCCTTATTAGCTTTGTGGGTCAACCCACAGCAGGAGGACTGCAGCAGCTTGGGAAGGCAGCTCACCACCACCTTCTCAAGGACAACTCGGAATGGGCAAGAAATGATGGCCAGCCAGCAACACCCATATCCCTCAAATGAATAGAAAAAAAAAACACCTCGGGATTAGGGAGCTTTCTTATCAGGTAAGGTTCAGCAGGTTGGATTTATACCTGCTGGAGTTCAGAAGAGTGAAAGGTGATCGTATTGAAACGTAAGATTGTAATGGGACATCACAGAGTGAATGCTGAGATAATGTTTCCCTTGTGGAGATCTGGAGAAGGAGGCTGGAGGGTAGGCTCAATTTAAAGTGTCTCCCATTGAAGATGGAGATGTGAAAGATTTATTTAACTCTCTAGAGGTTCATTAGTTATGGATTTATCTTTCCAAAAGAGCAGTGGCTGTTGAGTCATTAAATATATTTGAGGCCAAGTTATGCAGATTTTTGATCTATGAGTGAGTTAAGGATTGTGGAGGTAGACCAGAAAGTGGAGTTGAGCTCACTATCAGATCAACAGTGATCTCAGTAAAAAGTCCAACTGCCATCAATCGAGATATCAATCGCCTCAACCTCTCCACCCCTCTCACCCACTCCAGCCTCTGCCCTGCAGAACATGCAGCCCTCCGCTCCCTCCACTCCAATTCCAATCTCACTATCAAGCCCGCAGACAAGGGAGGCACAGTTGTAGTATGGCACACTGACCTCTACATCACCGAGGCCAGACGCCAACTCTCCGGCACCTCCTCCTACCGCCCCCGGATCGTGACCGCACCCCCGAGCACCAAACCATTCACAACCTCATCACCTCAGGTGACCTCCCACCCATAGCCTCCAACCTCATTGTTCCCCAACCCCGCACCGCCCGCTTCTATCTCCTTCCCAAAATCCACAAACCCGCCTGCCCTGGTCGACCCATTGTCTCCGCCTGCTCCTGCCCCACCTAACTGATCTCCACCTATCTGGACTCCATTTGCTCCCCTTGGTCCAGGAACTCTCTACCTACTGTCCGTGACACCACCCACACCCTCCACCTCCTCCAGAACTTCCAATTCCCCGGTCCCCAACACTTCATTTTCACCATGAATGTCCAGTCCCTATACACCTGCATTCCTCATGCAGATGGCCTCAAGGCCCTCTTCCGCACCTACACTGGCCCTAAACCCCACCACTTCTTCTGTTACATTGATGACTGTATTGGCGCTGCCTCATGCTCCCAAGAGGACCTCGAACAGTTCATCCACTTCACCAACACCTGCCACCCCAACCTCAAGTTCCTGGACATCTCTGTCACTATCTCAGGCAACCACCGAGAAACCGAAGTCCATTTCAAGCCCACTGACTCCCACAGCTACCTAGAATACACCTCCTCCCACCCACCTTCCTGCAAAAATTCCATCCCCTGTTCCCAATTCCTTCGCCTCCACCGCATCTGCTCCCAAGATGAGGCATTCCACTCCTGTACATCCCAGATGTCCTCGTTCATCAAGGACACCAACTTACCCACTGCAGTGGTCGAGAACTCCCTCAACCGAGTCTCCCGCATTTCCCGCAACTCATCCCTCACACCCTGTCCCTGCAATAACCGCCAACAGAGAATTCCCCCTCGTCCTCACATACCACTCCACAAACCTCTGGATACAACGCATCATCCTCCGACACTTCCGCCATCTACAATCCGACCCCACCATTAAAGGCATTTTTCCATCCCCACCCTTGTCTGCCTTCCAGAGAGACCACTCTCTCCGGGACTGCCTTGTCCGCTCCACCCTCCCCTCCAACCCCACCACATGCACCTCTTCCTCCTGCAACCGCAGGAAGTGCTACATTTGCTCCCACACCTCCTCCCTCACCCCATCCCAGGCCCCAAGATGACTTTCCATATCAAGCAGATGTTCACCTGCACGTCCAACAATATGGTATACAGCGTCCGCTGTATCCATTTTGGTTGCCTCTACATTGGGCAAACCAAGTGCAGGGAACTGCTTTGCAGAACATCGTGCTCGGTTCGCAATAAACAACTGCACCTCCCAGTCGCGAACCATTTTAACTCCCCCTCTCATTCCTTAGACGACATGTCCATCTTGGGCCTCCTGCAGTGCCATAATAGTGCCACCCAAAGGTTGCAGGAACAGCAACTCATATTCCGCTTGGGAATCCTGCAGCCCAATGGTATCAATGTGGATTTCACCAGCTTCAAAATCTCCCCTCCCCCCACTGCATCCCAAAACCAGCCCAACTCATCCTCGCCTCCCTAAACTGTTCTCCCTCTCACCTATCCCTTCCTCCCACATCAAGCCGCACCTCCATTTCCGACCTACTAACCTCATCCCACCTCCTTGACCTGTCCGTCCTCCCCGGACTGTCCTATCCCCTCCCAACCTCCCCACCTATACTCTCCTCTCCACCTATCTTCTGTATCCATCTTCGGTCCGTCTCCCCCTCTCTCCCTATTTATTTCAGAATCCTCTCCCCATCACCTTTTTCTAATGAAGGGTCTGGGCCCGAAACATTAGCTTTTGTGCTCCTAAGGTGCTGCTTGGCCTGCTGTGTTCATCCAGCTCCATACTTTGTAATCTGGTGTTGTGTTTTGTTTCATGCTGAGGATGTCAATATACTTTCCAAACATGTGAATCAGGACCAGGAGTAGGCCATTCAGTACCTCGAGCCTGTTCCGTCATTACTTAAGATCTGATTGCAACTCCAAATCCACATAGCCTCCTCCTTCTGATAACCCTTCACCCCTTGCTTAACAATAATCTGTTTACCTGTGCATAAAAATGTTCAAGAACTGTGCTCTCACAGATTTTTCAGAAAGGGTGTTTCAAGGACTCACAACCAGTTTTTGAGAAAAGAAATTCACATAATCTTTGTTTCAAATGGTTGACACTGATCTTTAAACAGCTGCCCCTAGTTCTGTTTTCTTCCTCAAGAGTTAATATCCTCTTCTCACCTACCCTTCAGGATTTTACATGTGTCAATTGTCTTCTAAACAACGGCCAATACAAACCTAGCCTTTCCTCAAGACAACTTGTCCATTCCAGGTAATAGTTTCATAAACCTTCTCTGAACAGCTTCCAATTTATTTACATCCTTCCTTAAGAACTGTGCTGTCCACCAGCTCCCTGTATAATTGAAGTATAATCTCCCTACTTTTTGAAAACATTCTGTTACTTACCTAATTACTTGCTGCACCTGTGTACTAGCTATTTGTGATTCATGCACAAGGACATCCAGAACTCTTTGAATCTCAGACCTCTGCTAACTCTCATTATTGCATTTTCTTTTCTTCTTCCTGCTAAAATGGACAACTCCACTTTTTCTCACATTATACTCCATTAATCACATCTTTGCACACTCACACTGCACTTTTGAACTTATAGTTGAGGGAAGATCTTTAATGAAGCAGCTGAAAATGGTTGAACGTCAGACACACCCCTGAGGAACTGCAGAGATGTCCTTGAATCAAGCTGACTGACCTGCAGTCACAACAGCCATCTTATTCGTGCCAGATATGACTCCAGTCAGCGGAGAGTTAACTCCAGGAGACAGATTTTGATGCAATATATGATGCCATTGTTTTCTACTATGTGAACTTTTTCAGGTTATTTTGTTTATTTGTTACTGAGAATTACTTTCGTACAGTTTAACATGCAAATCAAAACTGAAGTATCAGTTCATAGAATTAAAAATTATTCCAAGCCTTTGAGGTAATTTTTAAAATAGCAATATATCCAGTAATTGCAAGGAATATATGTTATCTTTGCCACAAAGAAAAATGCCAATTTCCTTAAACGTTTTTGACATGTGAAAACATCCATTGTCAAAACAGTGAAAACTGTAGCAAAAACCTTACATTATTAATCTGAATTGACATGCTATCCTCACTATTATAAAAGAAAAAATCTGTACACATACTGGCTCACATTTGTTCAGCTTCGCTCATGGGTAGTGTCATCTCTGTGTGAGAATGTTGTACATTCAGTAATCACTCCAGGGCCTTGGGTGCACGATTTCAGCTGATTCTTAGTGCTAACTTTGGCTTTATTGCACTGTGAAATCTAGGGGAAGAGACAGAATTCATGGCCCCAGTAATGTTCCTAGCCCAGGGCCCAGCCCCCCATCCCCACCCCCCCACCCCCACGCACCCCCCCATCCCTCGACATCAGGCATTCTCAACATCTGGGCCAGCTATTCAGCCCTGATCTATCACTCTGACCCTAGTCAGAACTGCTACCTTTCAGGTGACCCGATAAACCTCCCCATGTCTGGGTGGGTTTCCTCCGGGTGCTCCAGTTTCCTGTTACAGTCTAAAGATGTGCAGGCTACCTGGACTGGTCATGCAAATTCGTCTGTAGTGTTCAGGGATGTGTAGATTAGGTTTGTTATAAGGGGATGGATCTGGGTGGGATGCTCCGAGGGTTGGTGTGGACACATTGGGCTGAAAGGCCTGTATCCACACTTGTAGAAGTTCGGTGATTCTATGAAACCATGACCATAGGTTCTCAGCTCAATCTAAAAGACTTTTGGCACCATTTGAAGAATAGCTCTGCTGCTGTTCTGGTGATCATTTATCTCTCATGCAACACTTGAAACAAATGATCAGATCATTTACTTAACTGCTATTTGTGAGATCCAGTTGTCCAAATTGGCACCTTCATTTTCTGCAATAGTGACTACATTTCAAAATAATTGGTTCTAAAATGTTTTGGTATATCTTGAGTTTATGGAAGTAATAATGAAAGAACAAGTTATTTTCCTTCTTTTTTTTCATTCTTGCATCCCTCTTCATGTTTAATGTCCCAAAACTGCAGCCTTCTGTCCCAAACTGGTCTGAGTTAGTTGTTCTGAACGAAGAGCCACTTGGTATTTGACAACTGATCTCTGCACTTGTGTGAGGGAGTGTACACTTACCAATTTTTACCCACTTAAGACCTACTGTAAGGCTACAATTTTCCCCACTTTGAGGTAATGAGAATTGTGATAAAGCAAATAATTGAGTGCGTGCCACCTCAATCCCTATCAGCAATTAAGCACTGGGCAAGAACTTCCATTAGCTATCATCTCAACCCGCCAGCAATAAGACCCCAAGTGATTAATTATGAGTTACTTAAGGGCCTCAACTAGCCACCAATCTGATTATCTGCCTTTCCAGCAGGAGACAAAAGTGGACGATACCCCCGCTCAGAAACCAGGGCAATATGACTGCTGAGTTGTGTCGTGAGTAGGCCCTTGAAGGCTAACACCTCAACCTTGCTGGCAACAACCCTGACTCCCTGTCCTTGCAGCCCTCACTCTCAAGACCTGAAAGTACTTACCTTCTTACCATGGTATCCCCAGAAAACTAGGCCCACAGCCTTGATCTCTGGCACCCAGTAGTTACCAGGCTGTGATTGGCCCACAAGTTCTGGTGAGGCATGATTTCAGCATTACGGTCTGTGACCAAAATGATTGGAGCATGATCAGCTCAGCTTTCCCATTGATGGGATTTGACATTATCCCAGCAGCTGGTACTACTGGCCAAATCAAATCCTAGAATGAAATCTGGCTTGATAAATCATAAAGAAGATAACACGGTGTGAGGCTGGATGAACACAGCAGGACAAGCAGCATCAGAGGAGCAGGAAAGCTTGACGTTTCGGGCCAGGACCCTTCTTCAGAATCTCTCTTGATAAATCATTTTTCTTTTCAGAGCTCCACTTGAAAGATTTCTTCAGTTTCTTACCCCACAAATACTGCAACACATGCTGAGTTTCTCCAGCATTCTCTGTTTGTTTCAGATTTCCAGCATCCACTGTATTTTGATCTTACACATTTATTTTTAATTATAGTTGATGTGGGAGTGAGTCATTGAAACATAGTAATACCAGACTGCAGAGCTTCTTTAACAACAGGACAGAAATTTGTTACACAAGAGATGACTTACAACTAAAACAAGCTATCAATGTATAGAACCTACTTAGAAAAATATCTTAAACACCAAGCAAATCAAATTTAAACCTATTTCCCAAAACCATCAATATACATTGATTCAAATCTAAAGAAACTACACTTCTTTGTTAAATCTTTAAGTTCAATTTAGCTAATTCTCCCTATTTTCTGTCCTGTGATCTGTGGCGTGTTCTTACATGAACGCTTAAAAAAGTGAGAGATTAGACTTTCTCCACTTATAATAACTTGCAGACTTCTGGTCAAACACTCCCAGTCTGGAAACTGTAGAAAATAAACTTTGCTGTTGAAGCAACCCATTCCCTTTCAGTGATCTGGAAAAGCTCCATTCTAGAAGAGAGACTACACTTGCTTCTGACTCCAGTCAGGTCTCCTCAGAACTGACTGTCTGGCCTATTTTATTTTAAATAGCCCTTCAGAAATGTAACCAACACACATTACTTGGAAATCTAAATTGCAAAAAATGGATAATGTATATAAAAAGTCACACACTTTTCATCAGAGTGACTGCATATTCATGTTATCATTAGGAGCACCTTTTCCCATGTCCATAATATTGCTGAAATTCTTCTTTCTGTCAACTTAATTGCTGCTAAAACCTTTTATATCTTTAATATTTCTTTAACCAATTCTATCCTATGTCTCCCACAATCTATCCTCCGTAAACACTGAGTTATCCAGAATGCTGCAACCCAACTCTTAACTTAGACTAAATCCAATTATCTATTTCCTCATGTGCTCATTGACTTGCATTGACTCCCAGCCAAGGAGGACTTACTTTTAAGATTCCTACCTTTGTTTTGAAATGCCTTCAGGACCTTATCTGCCCCTATCTCCGTTATCGTCTCCACCTCTCAACATTTCAAGATATATTGAGCTTATTTAAATTTGGCCTATTGAGCTTCTCTCATTAATCACTCCATCATTTTGGCTCAACCTTTAGATCGCTTAGGATTAAAGCTCTGGATTCCCTCCCATCACCTCTTTGCCATTCCAGCTCAGTTACCAACTTAATGATATTCCTTAAAACTTACATCTTTGACCAAGCCTTTGATCATCTGAAGTGATATCTCTTTATGTGTTAAAGGCACTAAAGTAATATAAATTTCTTTATAAATTGCATGTTGTGTTATTTAATGCACCATAATTCTGTTGGTGGCATACATAATGTGCCACACATATAGCATACACTAAGCAGATGAGATACAAGTATAAACTTACACCTTTGTGTTACAGATTTTCGAAAACCTGAACAAGGCCAGAAAGCATAATCAATATTTGCATATAAGTCTTATCCTAGGAAAGTGAAACATTAATGTGTTCTCCTAAATGCCAATGAAGCACGTTTCTGAACTCAGTAGTCACATAAAATGATGCTGCATGCAATAGAAATGTTACCATTGAGGAAAAAATGGGGGAATATCAGAACCTTATCAACAAATGCTGATCTTATGTAACTTGGATGCCCATTTTTTTATCGCAGCAGTTGGAAACTAGTGTGCAATTCTTTGCCATGCTGTCTGGTCTGTAATTGTCAGTAAAGATGTTACAGAACTCCCTATTAGGCAAATCTAGAAGTTCCCAATTGATATTCAAAGTAAAACTCAATGTCCACGTTTCCATCATTACCAAAAAGTTGATCTGACAGAGACCTGAGTTCTGAGGAAAGGTCACGAGACCGGAAACGTTAACTCTGTTTTCTCCCTCACAGATGTTGCCAGACCTGCTGAGCTTTTCCAGCAACTTTGTTTTTGTTCCTGAGAAAATATTACTGTTTCTGGCTAGAATGCACCAAATTCAGTGCCAGATTCATTGCCTGTACCTGAAGTTCAGTGAAAGACACTCTTTGGTCTGCCCAAAACTGGTTGGTCTTCCAGCACAAAGAGTTGACCCTGACCAAGAGTTGCAGACTAGCACATTCCAAAGCCTAGGACTACATGCAGAGAGATGCACTAAAGCTTGGGGCAACCGTTGGCCAAGGTTCAGTGGGGAAAGACTACCATGTAAGGTCTTTCACTTAAAGTACAATGGGGCTCTGTTCAGTTATCAGACCCTCCTGGTGCCCCAAACATCTGTAAGTAGTATTTTGCACGAGTAAGAACTCCAATGATTTTTTGTTTCTCCAAATGCAAAGACTGTACACCGAATTGATTTAATGACTCTCTGTGTATATTAAAAAATGTATTTATAAAGTATATTTTAGAAATAAAAAAATTCATGTGATATTGTCAGAACAGATTATTTCTTCGTTATTGTTTACAGTCAGATAGCAAATGCCGTTGGACTGCAAGTATGTCCTCATTTCATCGGCCATGGGATAGGCTCTTATTTTCATGGACATCCTGAAATTTGGCATCATGGTAAGTTCTTACACCTTGATTCCTGCATTAGAATAATAATTTTCATTAATACTTGTAAGGTTCCTTTAACTAATTTGTTTCTTCTTGTTATTTCGTAATGTCTTGAAATACAGAATAGAGAGCATTAAATAAGATTCCAAGTAATGTTTTACATTGCTTACTTATTGCATTCGTCTACAGGTATGTGTTACATTATAATGTTCTGACCTATTTTATTAGATATGAACTAATGGACAGGCAAAGATCAAGTCAACTGCAGATCATCATCTGCCCCATGATATAACTTATGGCAGCGCAGGTTCAAACTAGAAAGATACTTTTCTAGGACTGGCAGCAAGATGTTCTTCCTTGCACATGTGATCAAAACACAGAATTTTCTGGTTTGTTACTAAAGGCAAAAGCGCTGGTACAATTTTAAAAACAGCTCTTTAGGTGATAGGAGCATAGTTGTGTGCGTGGGGGGAGGGTTTTGGCAGAAGTAAGGGACTGTAGTTGCTTTCTGGACACACAAGCTAAGATGGACTAAATGGTCTTCCTCGTCTTGTATTGGTTATTTCTGTTTCTTCGTATTTAAGTAGTACTTAGTACCAATTCTCTAAATATTTACATCCTTCTGAATTTCTTAAAGTCTTTTTGTCATGGTCATTATGCTTGTGAAGCATTTTCTATGTATCTTAATCTTCTTGTTTGTCTCATCTCCTGCAAGATGGACTAACACAGAATTAACCAACGTCTACTGAGTATGTAGCACAATCTATATGCACCTGGTGTGTCAGTGTGTCGATGAGTATGTCTATTTCTGTGTTCTTTGTTTACTTTTCTGTCTGTTTTTAAAAATTTAACACCCCCAACCATTTTGTCCTCATGTCTTAGTTTCTGTAAATCTACATTTTGAATCTGCAAATTTGAATATCAAAATTTTAATATTTCTTAAGAGGCAAGTTGTTCTGGTTGGAAAGTCATCATATATGTCTATGCATATATACTACAGCCCAATTTTAATTCAAAGGTTTTGAACTTGAAGAATTCAACGGAGATAAACTTAGCATCTGAAAGTTGTTGGAGGTATGTGAAGACTATATGCAAATATTTATAACAATAGTTTGTATTTATATAGCAGCTCAAACAAAATAAATAAAATCCCACAACAAACCTAATCAAACAAAATTTGAAATCCAAACACATAAGGAAATTATACAGTAGGTGTCCAAAAGCTGTGTCAAAGAGAGAGTTAAAAGTGAATAGAGGCAGAGAAGTTTGGCATGGAACTTCGAGAATTTAGGGTCTGGGCAACTGCACACATAACTACCAGTGATGGGATGAAAACTGGAAGTAGGAATTTATGTTTCTTTTTGAGAATTATTATCTTTTAATATCCTTATTATGGTTTAACCCTAATTTTAGTACATTGTACAGCAATTGGGGAAGCAGTATGCCTGCTGTAAAGTTTTATTTTCACAAACGTCAGTAATTCATTTTCATGTTTAAAACTTTTTCTGAAAGATAATAAAAGAAGCCTACTTGTGCTTGATTCAAATCTCATGTTTGTCAGAAACAAATGTCAGCATGCTTTGCAACTTGTATGAATGTACTAGCTGCAAAACTGCTCACTTTCCATTCTACTCACTAAACACAGATCCTGTGCAAAAGCTAAATATTTTATCAATTCAACTATTTAAAATATCACAACTCATCATTAAAATTCCTATCCTGAGAAAAGATTTTGGTGAACACAAATCTTCTCCACCACCAATTTTTTTTAGAAACAACATGGACATGGATTACGCAAAACTACTAAACATAAATATATTAAAGGACAACTTGTCTTATTGCTTTCCATCAGACTAGTATTTGATACCCTTTACAGCTTTGTGAACCAGATAATGAGCTTAGTCAAATAACCTGAATCACATTTGTGAGCGATTAAATAATATAGAATCAAATGCATTTGTGTTAAATTCAGAGAAAATGAATTGTTTAACAAAGTCTTGATTCTCTATGAGCAAATCTTAACTTGAACCTTGTTTCCATGATTAGTGTGGAATGAATTTGCATCCTGCTGACGCAAATTGAAATCTTCTGATACAAATTACAATATGTTTACACACAGCAAGCCAGCAACTGTAATTCACAGTAGATGTTATTGGGAAAGCCAGCACATGCATATGCCAGAGGCAGGTGAAATTTGTTTACTTAGATGTCTTTGTAAAAAACAAAATGTGCAGTTTTGGCAATTTAAGAGTTGTATTGTAAAAGGTAATTTGTTTTCAAGACACTTACTAGAAGCCCTCCCCCACAAATCCTTCTGTCACCTCCTGATGAGGACATGTTGAACAGCCTAGCCACTGCAAAGCACTCTGCATGAAAAATGTGATTCAGCAGCACCTGGCATTTTACTCAAACTTCTAATTACTTCGCTCCAGAACAATATTACATCTGCACCCTGGAGATAGGAGATCTGTTGCTGCCCTGTAGCTTACATTGAAGGAAATAATGACATAGAGATGTAGAAAACCAGAAGCTCTATGTTAACTGAGTATTTCTCAATTAACTTAGGATTTTTCAATAATGTTACAGCTATTCTCATTATATGAATGACATAATAAAAGAAACGGCAGAAGGATCTCTAAACAGGACATTAGCTTATCTTACTTCATTTTAAATGCCTGTACATCTGATGTGCATTTTCAGAATTCTGTGTTTTATTTCCTGTGAATTGTATGGAAGTCTGAATAAAAGCTGGAATTGTGTTTTTCTTGCCTTATTAATGACAGTAGTATAACCAGCAATATATACTTTGATTTACCCGTTACAAATGAACAATGAAATAATCTACTGTAAGAAGCAACACACAAGTGCAAGTAACAGAGTAATGTTTTGAGAAGGAGAAGACCATTAGCCCATCCAATCTACCCATCTAAGCCTTATTGTTAGCCTAAAGCTAATAATTTTTGTATCCTTTGTTGACAATAAGACCATAAGGTATGAGCAGAATTAGGTTCTTTGGCCCATTGAGTCTCTTCCACCATTCGATTATGGCTGATGTCAACACCATTCTCCTGCTTTCTCTCCATAAACCTTGTTCCTGTTACCATTCAAGAATCTATCTACCTCAGTATTAAACACACTCGACAACTTGGCCTCCACAACCCTCTGCATCAATGAGTTCCACAGTTTAACAGTCCTTGGGTTGAAGAGATTCCTCCTCTCTCAGTTCTAAAGTATTATCCCTTCACTCTGAGGCTGTAACGTCAGGTCCTCATCTCTCCTATTAGTGCAAACATCTCTCCACATCCACTGTATCCAGTCCACTCAGTGTTCTGCAAGCTTCAATCAGATCCCCCCTTTATCATTCTGAACTCCATTGAATACATACCCAGAGTTCTCAACCACTCCTTATTTGATATCCTCAGGATCATTCTTGTAACTGTCGTATGGACCCCATTCAACACCAGCACATCCTCACTTAGATAACTGCTCATACTATTCCAACTGCAATTTAACCAGAGCCTTATCCAGCCTTGGTGGTTCATCTCTGCTCTTGCATTCCAGCCTTCTTGAAATGAATGTTAGCATTGCATTTGACTTCCTAACTGCCAACTGAACCTAGATGTTAACCTTAAGAGAATCCTGAACTGGGACTGTCAAGTCCCTTTCTGCTACAGATTTCTGAAGCCTTTTCCCATTTAGAAAGTAGTGTATGCTTACTACCAATGTGCATAACCTCACACTTTCCCACATTGTATTCCATCTGCCACTTTATGCCCACTCTCTGAGCCTATCCAAGCCCTTCTACAGTCTCCCTGTTCCTCAATACTACCTGTCCCAAACCTACCTTTGAATCCTCTACAAATTTAGCAAAAATGTCCTCGGTTCATTTGTCCAAATCATTCATGTATAATGCGAGTAGCTGTGATCCCAGTACATACCTCTGAGGAACTCCACTGGTCACTGGCTGCTATCCTGAAAAAGACCTCTTTATCTCTATTCACTGTCTTCGGCCAGTCACACAAACCTTTATCCATGTCAGTATCTTACCCGTGGCACCATCTGCCCTTATCTTATTTAGCAGCTTCTTGCATGGCACCTTGTCAAAGGTCTTCTGGAAATCCAAATCTGTCATATCCACTGGTTTCCCTTTAAACAACTTGCTTCATTATCTCCTCAAAGAATTCTAAAGGATTTGTCAGATATGATCTCCCCTTTACAAAGCCATTCTGACTTAGCCTCATGCACTTCCGACTACTCTGTAATCTCAACCTTAATAAATGGACTTTAAAATCCTGCCAGCAACTGAGGTCAGGCTAACTGGCCTATTTTTCATAGAACCCCTACAGTATGGAAACAGGCCCTTCAGCCCAACAAGTCCACACCCGAACCTAGGAGCATCGCACCCAGACCCATCCCACATAACCCACCTAATCTACACATCCCTGAACGTTATGGACAATTTAGCATGGCCACTCGACCTAACCTGCACCTCTTTGGATTGTGGTAGGAAGCCGGAGCACACAGAGGAAACCCACGCAGACATGGGGAGAATGTGCAAATTCCACACAGTCACCCAAGGGTGGAATCAAACCCAGGTCTCTGGTGTCGTGAGGCAACAGTGCTAACCACTGAACCGCTGTGCTCAGTTATATAGTTTCCTGTCTTCTGCCTCCCTCCCTTATTAAACAGGAGTTTTACATTAGTTATTTTCCAATCTTCTGGGGCCCTCCCTGACTCCAATAATTCCTGAAGTATCATCAACAATACATCCACAATCTCCTTAACTATCTCCTTCAAGATTCTGGGATGTTGTCCACCTCAACAGGTGACTTGTCCACCTATACACCTTTCAGTTTGTCTAACACGTCTTCCTTACTGATAGCTACTAAACTCACCTCTATCCTCTGACTCTTTTCAAGTTCTGGTATGCTGCTGGTATCTTCCACGGTGAAAACTGATGCAAATGAACAAAAGAAAAAGTACAACACAGGAACAGATCCCTCGGCCGTCCAAGCCTGTGTCGACCATCATGCCCAAATTAATCTAAAAACAAACCTGCCATTTTTCAGTCAGTATCCCTGTATTCCCTCCCTATTCGTATACCCACCCAGGTGCCTCTTAAGTGTCTCCAATGTGCCCACTTCCACCACCACTTCTGGTAGTGCATTCCATGCTGCTACCACTCTCTGCGTGAAAAAACTTCCCTTGCACATCTCCTTTAAACTTGCCCCCTCTGACCTTGAACCTGTGCCTCTTTGTCATTGAAACTTCAACCGTGGGAAAAAGTCTCTGACTATCCAGTAACTATTCAGTTCCTCTGCTGTGACTAACAAGACCTCATCCATTCATTTTTTATAAAAGAAATTTTCCTTGGTTTTCTTTTTCATCTTTATCACAAATAATTATTTTCTAAAATATTGGAGTTTGTGGCAGGTAGTGAAACAATGCACTGACTGCTGAATTTAGCTTCACTAATGAATTTAGCAGTCCTGCAGGTGAGAATTTCACCTCTATTACCATGCAATGGTTACTTCAGTTGATTTCCCCGTTCATTACTGAGGAACGCTCAGCGTAGAGCTAGGCTGGTGTCATTAAAGGATTTCCACAGAGACACAAGCAGGAATCAAGAAGCATTAAAACTAAGTCACTTCTTAAAATGTTCCCAGGTTGAAAATTGAGACATAGATGAGGCAAAGTTTAAGTTAAAATATTTGGAGAAAAATTATTTCTTTTAAAAATTAGCTTAGAAAATCACTAATTAATAATCTAATAGCACCCTGCATTTATTTTTTTTCTTAATAAGTTTTGCTGTTCGTCAAATTTTATTAATCCCATCACCTTTAGAACCTGGTGATAACTAGTCCAACAAGACAATTAAATAAGTACGTGAATAGGAAAGGTTTGGAGGGATATAGGCCAGGATTTGGCAGGTGCAACTAGTTTAATTTGGGAATATATTCAACATGGATTGGTTGGACTGAAGGCCAAGCTTGTCCTGCAAACTAATGAAACAGCTTGGCAAGCTAACCAACCACAGCACCCACTACCCGAGCTACAAATCTACTCAAGAACCTGAAAGGGTATGTTTACGTGCTGTATGACTCTAAATCATTTTATGGAATTCTAACAGTGATGTGGGAATAGGAAAGTTGTTTTCACTAATGTCAGTGAGTACTCCTTCCATGAGAAGAGCGGGGGAGTGCATAGTGGCAAATTCAGTGCAGCCTGTGACAAAGCACTGACTGTCAATGGCAACTTAAGGATTTCTGTGCCAATCTACATATGTGCTAAAGTTGTGTTCAGTTTCAGACGGGTAATGATCATGTCAACCCTACCTTCCAGTCCTCAGCAATACGTTTGTATTTTTCTTCATCCCTCTAAGTGTCTCCTAAAGTCTATAGCTTTATGCCTGATTTTTTTTTTCTTAAATCCAAATCTGGAAATCGTTTAAAATTGGGAGAAAAAAGTTTCATTGTGTCCCTGTTCTTCTCCTGACAGTGAAGTTGCAGGATGGAAAATTTTTTCTCATATTTCAGACTTCTTACTTCTGGAATCTACCATGTTGTTTCCTCTGGATTTTTTCCAGTAACACTATGTATTATGATGGCCAAGACTATATTCGGTACTGTAAATAGGGCATCATTAAGGTCAGATGTAACTTTAACATTGCCTCCTATAACATAAATCACACCTTAGGTGTACATCTCAACATTTTATTTACTTTCTTGACCACCCAGGAATGTTGATCTGACAGCTTTAATGACCCAGCCAACAAAACTCCTAGATTTCTTTGCTCCTTTGTTTCCTCAAACTGCCGAGGTCATCTCAAAAGATCCAAAGGACTTGCACATATTAACAGATCAGATGTTTCTGTTTTCTGATTGCTGTAGAAGTTAATGGTGATGTCTGTTTTGATTTTAAAATGTGATTTCACTGTGATTACAGTGCCAAATTCGCACCGGTGCCAATTTTGTAGTGTAGCATTGCTAAATTGCAACTTGGCACTCATACACCATGTTGGCCTGACCCACTGTGTCAGGCTTTGAATACATGTTTTGTTAGCTGCAGTATAATGCAAGAAGTTGAATGTTCATAAGGTAACTGCTCAGACTAATTTCCAGATGCCTGTATCTTTGTGTATGATGTGAGGTTTCTGTTTTATTTATTTATTATATTTTGTGAAATCGATATTCAAACTATATTTACAATTTCAATCAACTATTCCTGTGATTCAAAATTTTCTAGCTCAACTGCCCTATCCTGTTCTATATTTATTGATCTATATGTGAAGGACTTCAAAACATCAGACTTAAATTTGCATTGTACTAGTTTGATCTGCTTTCATGGTTTAACAAGGTAGATTTCCATATTTAGCTTTTCAGTACAATTCACGATCATGCACTTCAGTGAGCTCCCCTCTTAATCACCACCTTTCAAAGGTTAAAAAAACCTACATTTCTCTAGATTTTGTCTTACTCCCGAGTGTCATCGTGATCAATTAACATCATGAATCTTCTGTAACACTTCTAGGGTGTCTCTTTTGTGTATCCATGACTAAAATTGTACTTAGGGTACGTTAAAACAGAGCATTGTACAATTTAGGATGACATCCTCCAAATTGCACTTCATTGATTTGATAGTACAGTCAGCTTTTTTCTTTCTATATGAGTTACTGTGGTGAAATTACAGAGCATACTGTACCAATGCCAGGACACGTAGGAGCATTGATATATGAAAGGATCTTGGGGTACAAGTCCAAGGTCCCTGGAAGTGGCAATGGTGGTGGTAATGAAGGCATGCTTGCTTTCATTGGTTAGAACTTTGAATATTAGAGTTGGCAAGTCATGTTGCAGCTGTATACGACTTAAGTTCAGCCACATTTGGAGTGCTGTGTGCAGTTCTCGTCATCCTACTTTGGAAAGGATATTACTAAACTAGAAAGAGTGCAGAAAATATTTATTATGATGCCACCTGGACTGGAAGGTTTGATTTATAAAGAGGTGCTGAACAGGCTGGGACTTCTTTTCGTGGAGTGTTAAACTTGGAGTGGTGACCTTATAGAGGTCTATAAAATCATGAGATAGATAGTAAACAGCTTTTCCCATGGTAGGGGAGTCTACAACTGGAGGACAGAAGGGGGAGAGATACAAAGGATTCAATGGGGCATTTTTTTCACACAGAGGATGATGAGTGTCTGGAACAAGTTGCCAGGAGTGGTGGTAGAGGCAGGTACAATTTTGTTATATAAGATACATTTGGATAGGTAATGGATGAGATAGGTATCGAGGGATATGGACCAAACACAGGCATATGGGACTAGTTTAATAATGAAAATTGGGTAGAATGGACAAGTTGGACCGAAGGACCTGTTTCCATGCTGTAAACCTCTATGACATGAAAACTCTATTGATTCTTTGCTGGCTCACAGTTCCTTGGATACCCTCCATTACATCAGTCAATTAATCAAGCACATTCCAGTTTTAACAGTCTGTTTTAATGTGGAAGGGTTCCAGTATGGCCTTGTTGTGCTCTCAAGTGAAGTCTGCACAAATTTGCTCCTAACATGAGCTTGTCAGCAGTTACCAGGCACAGAAACAGTGGTTTGTTTTACTTCAGAACTCAGCCTACAAGTTCCTTCCTGAACCTGAAGGTGAACAGACATCCTACCAGTATTGGCATTATTGACTTATCAACTCAAATCACCTGACTCAAACCTGGGAGTTTTCCACGCTGAGTACTTTTCTTTATTTTCCAGTGATTGTAGATAAACATTTTCCAAAAATCATATTACCTGCTGTGCTTTCAGCTATTTTGTATATATTTCCCTTACGAATATTCTTGCTGACTATTGGCAGTTTAATTTCTTAGCTCAACTAAGGATAGAAACAGTAGACCAAATTGTGTCCTACACAACATAGAAATCTCTGAGGTGAGGACAGCTGGGAGGATTGCTTCACAGATCTGTGTGGATACTTACAGTGCTCAAGGAGGCCTTTTGGCCTATCCTGTCTTGCCCAGCTCTTTGAAAAAAGCTGTTCAATTAGTCTCATAGGGCCGTAAGATTATAAGACATAGGAGCTGAAGTGTGCCATTCAGCTCAGTGGGACTGTTGTGCTCTTCAATGAGATTATGTTTGATCTGATAATCTCAGCTCCACCTTCCAGCATACTTACCATAACACTTAATTTCCTTACTAATTAACAACGCTATTTCATCCTTGAATGTACTTAACAACCCAGCCTGAAAGGCCTTCTGTGATAAGGAATTCCATGGAAACATAATCCTCCGAGAGAAGAAAGTCCTCTTCATCTCTGTCTTATTCTGAAATTATGCCCTCCGGTCTTAGACAGAGGGAGAACAACCTTTTCACATCTACCTGTCAAGCCCCTGAAGACTCCTGTACGATTTAGTAAGATCACTTTCTTGCTCTTCTATATTCCAGTGAGTACATGCCTAACCCCTCGTCATGAGTTAGTACCTCCCTGCCCAGGTTCAGCCGAGTGAACCTTCTCTGGATTGTCCCTAATGCCACCATGTCTTTCCTTAGATGAGGGACCCAAAGCAGTTTACAGTATTCTAGCTGTGATCTGACTAATCTCTTTTGTAGTTTTAGCAAGATCTCCCTATTGTTATACTCCTTGCCCTTTGCAATAAAGACTAACATTCTATTTACCATCCCTGTTTTCTGTTGAACTTGTATACTAGCTTTTTGTGATCCAGTTCTTTCCCTAAGGGCATTATGGGTCAACTAACAGCATGTAGACTGCAGTGGTTCAAAAAGGCAACTCATCATCACTTTCTCAAGGGCACCTAGGGACAGAAAATAAATGTTGGCTAACCAGCTATGCCCACATCCTAAGAGTGAATTAAAAAATACATGTGGACTCCCAAATCTCTGTGTTCTTTGGCTTTCTGCAGTCTTTCTCCATTTAAGTAATATTTGGCTCCTCTGTTTTTCCTATCAAAGTGCATAACTTCACATTTGCCCACATTATTATTCCATTAGCCAAGATTTGCCCACTCACTTATTTATAACCCTGATTAGACTCTCTGAGTCATTCTTAGCACTTGCCTTTATACTAATTTTATATCATCTGCAAACTTGGCAATAGTACATTTTCTTTCTTCTTTCAAGCCATTAATATATATTGTCAATAATTCCCTTTCCCTAATTCTTTTCCTATAGCCATTTCTAAGTGCTTTAAATCCTTTTTGAATGTTACTATTGAATCTACTTCTACACCACTTCAGATATTGCATTGTAGCACACAACTTGCTGTGTAACAAAGAAGTCCTAATTTTGCATCTGATTCTTTCACAATTTGTAGAATAGAACAGAAATTAGACTAACCTAATCTTAAAAGTTGCTTTGGATATTTTAATGAAATATTTCATGGTATTGGTCAAAGTGTTTAATTGCTTAAATCATGTTTACATGTTTAGATTTGATGCCGTCCCAGTGAAAAGCATGTATTGTAACTAAAACCAACCTTCATTGTTTGGTCAATTTAGGCCCACGTTTGGAATTAGTCATCTGATTTATGAAAAAAAAATATTAATTTGATGTAAGCTTTATCATCCACTGCTTAAATCAATCATGTTACTTACCAAATAAAAATATATTGCTGAAATTGAGCCATTAGATTATGTTTGACACAAATTGCTCAAGAAACCATAAGCCCAAACAACGAGAGTTCTGTGGTTTAAACAAGGATATTTTAAAATTCATTTGTTTATTATTTCATTAATGGAAATGAGGAGAGGAGAAGCATTAGCTTATTTATCCTATATGAATACCGCATTTTCCATAATCAACTGTTTTCTTATGAATAAACTTGAAGTTCTTTTGATACACGTATGTTGTAAATAGAATCCACATGCTGTGTTATGAGAAGCTTCAGAAAACAAACAGAAAATTAATAATTGAATTATCTTATGCAAACCAAGCATTGCAGTTCAGTTTTGAGTGATCATGTGATATTAACTCATACACAATTGAATACAGATCTCTCTAAGAAGGGTCACTGCACTCGAAATGTTAACTCTGATGTCCCTCCACAGATGCTGTCAAACCTATTGAGTTTCTCCAGCAGTCTCTTGTTTCAGATCTTCAGCATCAGTAGCTCTTCGTTTTGTTATAGGAATACAAATAATTTGTTTAGATTTTAATTTTGTTAAAGGTCATTACTAAACAGGTGTAAGTAGGTCTTTAGATAAATGCATTATAATTAGTTGAAAATGTTCAGCATTGTATATTGTTAGCCATGATAAGCCTCTCAGATCACCAGCATAAGCTCAACAAGCTTTGTTTCTGCCTTTAAAACAGCTAATACCAATGACTTGGTGATGGAAGAGGGAATGACATTTACAATAGGTAAATATTGGCATCACTACAACTGATAACTTTCACTGTATTATCTGCCAATTGGAAATGTATTTTGTGCAGAAATCTCAAAGTCAGGAAACTGCATTATGTTACTGAGATAGTATCAGTTCTATTTAAGCTCTGCAATTCTGATTAGGATGAAATTAATGTAGATTGTATGATGTTTATCTGCTATAATATAACTTAATAGTAAAAATTGCATTTGATTTTACAATTATTAAACATTAATTTGCTATATGAATGTTGTAAAATAATTCAGCACAGTTTTCCCTATTTTGTCGTTGTATTTTTGTAGAAAGAATATTTTGAGTCAGTGTTTGTGTTATCATAACCTGTACATGAGTGAATAATTTAACCATTTTTAACACTTTCTCCGTTTACTTAATCAGTAATTTTAATGTTTATATGTAATCAGTATTTTTCATAAGCTTATAAAAATGTGAGGATTGGAAAAGGCCATTAATTCATTGAATGTAATCCCTTATTACAGATTAAGGGGAATCTGATTGAGATGCTTAACATGATTAAAGGAGTTGATAGAAAGACGGAAGAAAACCATTTCCACTAGTG
The DNA here is from genome assembly GCF_030684315.1 of Stegostoma tigrinum. Classification (NCBI taxonomy): domain Eukaryota; kingdom Metazoa; phylum Chordata; class Chondrichthyes; order Orectolobiformes; family Stegostomatidae; genus Stegostoma; species Stegostoma tigrinum. The sequence continues at coordinate 49,521,276 of NC_081360.1, read as the reverse complement.
GAGGAGGCGGCATAACCTTAAAATTAGAGCTAGCCTGTTGAAGGATAATGTGGAAATCTGGAGCTCTGGTCTCAAAATCTGGAACTCTGTCCTCAAAATTGCTATTGAGACAATTGAGAAATTTTCAAAATTGAACTTAATAGAATTTTGATAGGAAGGGGTACTACGGGTTGCAGAACAAAGTCAGGTAGATGGAGTTAAATACAAGTCAGTCATAAGCAACTGAACGGCCTACTCCTATTTCTGTGTTCCTCCTGTCCTGGCTTTCGCATTCAACGATATTTTATACGTTGATGCCTGCCAATTTAACTGGTTTGGCTGAACTGAGGCCATTACATTGCAGTATACCACTATCAACCATTATAATGTCATTGACACAGCATGGAATAGAGTCAAAATTCTGACAAAAGGGCAGTTAAGAGAACTACATTACACTGATTTATATAACAGCAGTTTTTGTGTAAAGTTGTAAAATTAGCCCTAAATCTTTTAATAAACTATGAAACAATTCACTTAATGTTCTTTGAATAGCCTTAATACTATGTCTCTCAAGCTCTAATTAGAAGATTGCGCCTAATATTTATCAGGCATTACATAAAGAAGTTCTTGCGCGTATCTACTTTAACTTTATTTGTCACTTATTTAAATCCCTTGCAGTCCTACTTTACAGACAGACTATTGTAAGTCTTTCAGTTCTATCACTAATTTTACCATTTAAACTTCTAACTGCCTCTCTAACCACATTTTTCCTTTGTTATACTACACTTAAGTAATCATAAAAGAGAATATATTTTGATATCTGTGACTCAACTTCTTTTGATAGCTGCCTAACTCCTGGCATATATTATATGAATTCTAGAGCCAATTCTCATGGAGGGATCTACCGAATTCAGGATCTTGCAGGACGGCTGGACTGCACTATCTGCTGATGGCCTTAGGTGCTGATATTAACTTTTTTAGTTCTTTTTTAGAATTATGTTTTATCTTATCTTTCAGTAATTGTCTTTTCAATATAATCGATATATTATTTCCCATGTACTGTGTATGTATTTGCTAAAATTTTGTTATTTTTAAGATCAGCGCAGTTCGAACATACTATAGCAATTACATCAAAAGGAGCAGAAATTTTAACTAAGTTGCCGGAGGAAGATCAAGAGTAAACAGGAAAACCAGAGACCCCTTGCAGATACAGCAGTAAAATGACTTTGCATCCAGAGTGTTTCAAGTCCGCACTGCTAGCGTCGCTGATGAATAGTTTTCACTGCAGGACGGACATTTGTCGCACTTGGAATTTGTTACTCTCACCCTTGACGGTTTTTTCTTGACAATTCATATTTTGTGCTTCGTTTTAATAAATGTTTTGAAAATAATGATCCAATAAATGTGTTACGTGCATTTGGTATCAGAATTGCAGCTGATCGGACAAATCTGACCTGTCCTCTGCAGCTTCCAGTGGCGTTGTGTGTGTTCAAATGTGTGGAGATGGATGTGTTGTAATTTGTTTGCTGGTGGAAATGAACGGACCATATGAAACGGTTTAAGCAACCAAATTACAGCGTTCCCTAGCCTCCTATTTGAGTTTGAGTTTGAAAGCTATTTTTAAAGGAAATTACAACTTCTGCTTACACTTAGCAGAAGAATTGGGCTGGTGTTGACCCTGAGCAGCGAAGGAAGGCTTCCTTATATTTACGCAAAACCAGAAAACAAGTGTAAGGCAAGGATAACCGTACCGGTGTTTACACATTACAAATTAACATCATTCACATTTGGTCTTGTCAGGATTACGTCAAGGTGGATATAACTCTTTCGAGAATAACTTAGATCATTGTCAAGTAAACTATTGTCGAAATTGTGTAACGTGGAAATAAGGATTAATTTATCCAGTTGATATCTTTCAGTGTAACATAATTAACATGAATGGGTGAATATCTAAGTTGAATGTCTACCCGGGACGGATTGGTTGAAAAGTTTGTTTCACTGCATCATGAAATATGATGGTTATCGAAATGGGTAACAGGGTTGATATAAAACACAAGGTTCTCAAAGAAAACATATAAATGTGGAATGGAGATGTGACTCTCAGCTCCCAATTATTTTCTCTACCGTTCTGAACGATAGAGAAATCTGCAATGAAGTTGATCACGGCGGGATTTGTTTGTCCTGTTACAGTGATTGGCAGTCTATTAGAGAATGGGATGGCAAATTCGTTTCAAATACACCATTATCTGGTGCTTTCAAGAGTGCTGATTAAAATACTGATTACCGATGAGCTGCATTGTAAAGAGTTCTGAATATAGAGAAAACAGATGACATAAAGATATAGTTGGTGGATAAATATTTGAGAACCAGTATGTTTATATTTGAATCGCCATCACTTTCACTTTGTAATGAAACTGAATGTAGTCCGCCAGTTATCTTTAGTGCCTGACTTTTGTATAGCGGACTCTATCACCGTATCGTTACGTTTAACATTATTGTTAAACCCTTTAAAAGCTGAAAGAACATTTTCTGCAATTGCAAAATCAATCGGGATATGATCACGAATTTACTTTTAATCCACTCTTTTCAGGGGTTTCTTTTTGTAAAAATGCACCAAAAATGAATAACGAATTTCAGAAATCGCTGATCCCCGGCCCTGACTGTTGAAACTTCCAGGGTTCGCTCTGCCTGTAATTAATGTTAATCGTAGAATGATTTAAACACTATCACTTTGATGTATCTAGAGATGGTGTTTAATACCTGTTTTGATCAATGAGCAGACACACAAACTGTATTTCCAAGAAAAATGTAAATATTATCACTGACCCCAATTACGACATATTGGGATTTGCCTATCGTAAACCTAACCCCTGCCGCATCGGAAAGAATGGAATTGTAGACCTGAGGCCATTTCAGTAATTGATCATTTGTTATATTGTGTGTTGTACATTTACATTTGTAGTTTGTAAAATCCTAAGTACTCCGAATAATGCTGTACCTTTTTTAAAGCAACCTAAATTCAGTAAGACTGAAACAAAATAAGCGATTATTACAAGAGGGAAGGGTTTCAGGTGAAAGCTTTGCTCAAATCTTAAAACCTTCTCGCCATAAACCGGAAAGAGCGAATGTCTTAGGTGCGTTGACGTCTAAAACAGTAACTGTACTCAGCAGGAAAATAATCACCGATTATTGTGCGCAAAATGGTTTGGCTGGTTCCCCTCGCCCCTATTTTACAGTTTATTTACAGGTTCTCTTTCACAGGTTAAAATTGTCTCGCTGAAAGTTTACGCCATTTTGTTTCCAATTCCTGAGTGCTCACTGCCGTCGTTTTTATTTATTGGGAGAAAGAAATCGAGTCACTGGTTCTTCAAACCAAACAACTTATCATCTTTTTAGCTCGCTAGAACATTTTTATAAATATTAATCCTTTTTACGGCTAGACTAAAGGTCATAAAGCATAAACCTGTAGATATGAGATTTGTCACTTAAATTGTGTTATGTAATTAAATCATTAATGGTATTAACGCGCATGCAAGAAGAGTCATCTTACGTGGAGGTGTTTGTTAAACGTTGACTGTTAAAGATCGTACGTAAGATCGTGTTCGGTTCGCTATGAAACATGTCCATTTGCAAGTTAGGCTGGCAGTCTTCTTCGGGTTATTTGTGAAATTGGAACAAGTAAATTTGACAAGTGCTCCTATATTGAATATACTTTTGATGTTATAAAAACAGCGCTGTGATTAGCAGCCCTCGGGATCAGACATTAATTGGTCAGCGATCACATAGAGAAAGAAACACGTTTAAAGTTTGACTACAGTGCTTCAATGCATCCCTTAAATGTGTAGATTTGGTGGACTTTAGATTTTTCTCGCTTTAACAAACTTGAAAAAATAGCTATTCGTTCTGTTGGGATTGGTGTGGCATCTGGAGACAATCACGCACACGTCGGAAGAATTAAGTAAGATTGTCACGTTAGCCCCGAGTGGATTTCAGAGCAGATTAATTCTGCCTGTTTACAAGATCTTTAGATAAAAACGTCTCTGTTCATTTTAAATATTAGAAGAATTGAACCAAATCGACACCTCAACTGTTGGTGGTGTAAGTTTCATCTGAAACAGGTGCTGTGTTCTTTCTGTTCTAGCTGGCGATAGATTCAGAGACAAGTTTTTTCGATCTAGCTCGAGAAGTGCATACCTTGAAATCCTTGCTAAGATGCAGTCGTCTTCTAGCTATTCTCCAACTTACCTCAGTTATTCCTGCTCCACCCAAATTATTTGGAGCAAATAGTTATATCAGTTGTAATTCAATTAACAATTGAATCATGTCAAAATTATTTAAAATCGGTGAATTTGCTGTGAAACTTTAAATAATAAGATGCAAATTTAAGTAGTTTATTGCATTATTATTGAAATGTGTTTAATCAAATATGAAAGTAAACGTTTTAATTGAGAATATATGTTGTATAGCTAGACGTTCTCAAGTTTGGAAAAATTCGTAGCCGTGTGTGTTTTCTTGCCTGTTGACTCTTAAATTAATATATTTACACTTTTCCCTTCCTGTAAACAAAACTCTCACTAATAAGCTTCATTGGCAGCGAGAGATGTTGAATATGCCTGCAATACAAATATTTTTATGAACCTAACACATGAATAAATATGCATATCAATTTGTGGAGCCGTAATTTTAGTGCCTAATTGGCTTGGCCAAGGACAGACTTTCTCAAAATACAGAATAGACCTAAACAGTTGATTATAATTAAATATTTCATTCAGGGCTGGGCACCGTTTCTGCAGCTGACATGTAAATTTTCACGGTCAATCCTTCAGTGTTTTATTGCAGTTCTCAGTCAGTGACGTTAAGTGAGGCAGTGGGTTGGTACGTGAAAGAGTTTTCACTTACTGTTAATGTTCGAGGAATTTATTAACAGCAGGACAGCGAACACCTGAATTCATAGAATCTTTTGAAACTGTTGTTCAGTAGCAAGGCAATTACTTCATTGCTGAGAAGCGGTGTTTTTTTTATTTTCGCAACCTATTCAACAAAATGCTAAAACATATTTTTTATCAATTTGAAGAAAACGTGCATTTCCTCTAACTGTTATACTTTGTAAATACCGAGTTCCAATTGTTGAATTACTGCAAAGCGTGATTTACTGAAGAACCAAATGTGCCACAACTTAGATTGTGAGTGTGTACTTCACCTTGAAACGGTTATTTGGATACAATAGCGGGCATATATTTATGTTGTGAATTCTGTTTTGCAGCACCCTTCCGAAATTGCTTTTTAATTGATTTATGTAACAGGACCTGCGTTAACCGTGTCCGGGCCTTGATAAGTAAATCCTTTTCTTGTTATTACGTGCATCGACTTTGTTACGTTGAAATATTATGGAATTATTCCCGTTAGAATTATAAATCGACAGCTCATTAAATCGGGCACTGTTTCAATTCTGTGAAAACACAAATAATTCGTTTCTCCCCCCATGGAAAAGGAGGGCAGTCGTATAAAACGAATCATGGAAATAAAATGCTTCGAAGATGTTCGGTGCATGTTCAAAAAGCAACATTTGTTATGTAGAAATGTCTGTGCGTTAAAATTACTTAAGCTTTAAATACTCTGTATTCCAGATGTATGCATTTGTATTATATCAGCTTTGCCTTAGACTTACTGGCCGCCAGCATCTCATCAGGATTCAAATTACACCGTTTATCGCTGTGTGTGAAGTATTTAAACCTGAAAATGCATTTTAAGTACCTTTTATTCGCCCTTCAAACAAAACAGTGCAATTAATCTCCCACATTGAAGTATGCTTTCTAGATATTTTATATCATTTTCGGGTCGCATGTGAAATGCAAAAATTTCCGTGTACCATCAATATGCTGCATGATTTTTTTTGAAACCTGATGCCGCACACAGACATCTCTATGCTATAGTTTGGCTCACTTGTTAACGATGAAAGGATTGGATGTTGCAATTGGTGTTAAATATATGGCTAATTATGCGTATGAAAATTAAGCCTCCGAGTTATGCTAATAGGAGCCGCCTTCAGCTGTTTATCAGCGCTCTTGAGACTGGCATTTAATCAAATGAATCAGTAACTGCTGTATACGCACGTGTGGTCTTTCACCGTATCACTTCATGATAGATGCAGTTGTGCTGCATTACAAGCGTTATCTTGTTAAATACTACAGTAAATGCTATTTAAGTGAGTACAACGTTGAAGAAACGTTTTAATTCTATATTAGTTGTTGCACATGCTTGATTTTATTGTAAATTGCATGTTTGTTAGTCCTTACAATGATCGAACAGGACTAGTTCGGCCGTTTGCTAGATTTGCCATTTTGCCTATACTTACCCCATCCGAATTTAGTTTTGAGTTATGGAAAATCGACGGGTAGGCTTCTGCTATAATGCATTTCAACGTAGGAAACGAAAATATTAGGTCAGTTGCGGCTTCTTTACAAAACGAAATTATACCATACATAACCTATTTACATTGCCAAGCTCTTTTTAAATACGGTACCTGATGAGCATTCTGCATTTATATCACTACATAAATCCTGAACATCATGAAAACTTTCACAGCGAGTTACTTTGTGGAGTGCAGCGACTGTTGTTAAGTCGAAGATAATGCATGAAGTTTTTTAATGTCATTCTTTAATACAGTATCGAAGTGCACTCAGTTTTGAAACATTTGTGTAAAATTAACAAAAGTAATATCTTGTCAATGCTGTCATTGAAATCATAATATCGTAATTTTTGGCAGCACTGTTTTGGATATTTACAAAACGGATCACGTGTAGTATTGTGCAGCGGTTATGAGTCATTAAAGCCTCAGCTGAGATCATCAAACTAGGACTTTATAATGTCTGCAATAAACCGTTTCAAACTCGTTTGATTTTGAGATGTTAGCCAGAGCGTTGACTTGGAAATGCTGAGAAACTCTTTGGGCCCATCTGTCTACATGGTGTCAGGCCCCTGGGTCCTTTAGGCTCGGCCAATCAGAACGGCACGTGGTGAAAAGGGACCTATCAGCGAGCTGCATTCCTGAATATTCATTAGCTATCCAGTCAAACCTTTCAGGCGAGTTAGTGTGTATTCACAGCATCATGCCTCGACTTTGTCAACCCCAAAACTCCATTTTCTTATGAATGGAGAGTGAAAAAAATCAGATTCGCTTAAATTGGGATCCTTTTCGGCCGGTGGGAGTAGTGGAAGGAAAAGAAGTGAAGTGACAAGCTGGGAGGCGAATGATGACCATGACTACAATGTCAGAAAACCTCAACAGCCCCGTCTCAAGTAAAGCAGTTTTTATGGAGTTTGGGCCACCAAGTCAACAAATGTCGCCTCCCATGTCTCACGGACATTACTCCATGCACTGTTTACATTCCGCCGGCCACTCTCAACATGACAGCTCCTACAACACTGCTTCATCCTTCTCACGGTCTCTGGGCTACCCCTATGTCAATTCAGTGAACAACCATTCCAGTAACCCCTACATCAATTCAGTGCAGTCGTACCAAAACAGCTCGAATCTGGCACACACAAGATTAGAGGACACAGGTAAGAACAACAGAATCAGTCAATTCCTAAATCCTGTAAATTGCTGTAAACTCCATGAGGAAGTTTTTTTTTTCTCCCAGCTGTTTTTGAACAAGCCCGGTGAGGAAATTTGTAGAACAGGAGTTCGCATCATTCTGCCTCTGATCTTTGTAATTATTTATTGCGTAATGCTATAAACAATGCATGCAATTATGGGTAATTATACGTAAACCATCGCTAGTAAAAATAGACAAACTTTTAACTGCTGTGTTAAATACGTTGGTATTCTGTGGTAGGTAATTATATATTGGATTTGCACTGCTATGTCAATTTTTTTCCCCTTTTAGGAGCAGAATCAGATAAAGGTACCGTGGTGGAGAGTGGAGAAGTCAGGTTTAATGGGAAAGGGAAAAAAATCCGCAAACCCCGGACCATTTATTCCAGCCTACAGCTGCAAGCTTTGAACAGACGGTTCCAACAAACTCAATACCTGGCTCTGCCTGAAAGAGCCGAACTTGCTGCTTCTCTGGGGTTGACACAGACACAGGTAACAGAGATATTAAACTAAAATGCAAAGCACCTCTGTTGGTCCCATACGTTACATCGAATAAAACACACAGCCGAGCAAAGACCAGGTATCGGTAACACAAACCCTGGCGACTTCACTTTAACGCAGAGTTCACGAGAAATATAAGCCAAAAGAGCAAAAGTGTGCGTTACCAGGCATAAATCCAAGTATTTGTTTACACCACTGGAAGTTTGAAGCGTTGCAGTAAAATGCAACTCAAATCCTTAAACTGTCACAGACATGACGGGACGGTTCATATGCACGCACCAACTATCTGCTCATTAAAAGGGCATGCAGTATGGATCGTATATCTTACACCAAATTGTTTGAGAAACAATTTCAACAAGTCACCACAAGAAATGCGTCATGTTGCTCAAATTATAACGTTATAATTATCTTCTGTTTTCTGAATCGTTGTCCCCGTATAGAAGAGCTCATCAGTTTGGCTGACTATGACTGCTTGGTAAAAGGGGGTTATTTTTAATACTTTGGGATTATTTAAGGTAACAAGACATAGGAAAGAATATGTTCAACGCCACTAATTATAACCTTTCAAAATGTGTCAGTTTAGTATTTCACTTCTTGTATTAAGCTATTTATAAATATATGGGTTTATTGAAAGTCTTGACCCTTTATTCTTTAAAGTCTGAATGCTTAAAACATGTCTGTTATATTATGCAGGTAAAGATTTGGTTCCAGAACAAGCGTTCTAAGTTTAAAAAGCTGATGAAACAGGGTAATGGTGCATTAGAAAACAGCGCCCTTGCTAATGGTAGGGGCCTAACCGGATCCTCCCCTCCAGTTCCACCCGTCTGGAACCCCTCATCTGCCGGCAAGAGCTCCACGGGGACCCCGGGAAACTACATCCCTAGCTACACATCGTGGTACCCTCCAGCGCACCAGGAATCTATGCAACAGCCCCAACTGATGTAAGATAACCACCCTCGCCCTGTTTAAGCAAGGACATTAATCCAAGAAAGCAATTTCTGAAGTGCACCATGCCCTTAGCAGACACGCACAGATGTGATGCGGAGCGAGTTCCCAATTCTGCCAGCTGACAGCTCGGCGAAATCTCTCTCAGATCCCGGTTAGAACAGACCGCCAGCACCAAGACTCTTTGGCGTAATCCCTGGGACAGTTAAAAAGCCTTTGTTACAAATTCCTTGTATGCATCCTACTCCAAAAGAGGCAGGCTTTGTATCCCCCTTTAGGATTTTAGGTCTGTAATCTGAAGACTGGTTAATGCAGCGCAGAATTCACAACAGCAGGAAGTTCTTACTGCACGCGGTCACGGTTTTTGTATATATTATTATTTAAGTATGTTGCACAGATTTAGCGTTTTTTTTGTTTTGTGTGGAGTGTACATGATACATTGTGAAATGGGATCTTAATATTTACCTGTGAAATGGAAACGTGATACTGAAAAACACTGTGTCTAGCGTTCTAAATGTAAAGGTTTAGTTTTATATTGACGATGTTAACTTATTGCTTTGTATCTTTGAATCTTTGTAAATATATTATAAAGTCCATTCAAGACAGTAAAAATATGATTTTAAACAGCAGCTGTTACATTATGAAAGTCTCCGTGTGCTCATTCTAGGTGCATCAATACAGAACTGTGGGAATTCATGGCAATGATACATTTATTAACATCACACTGATTGTAAACCACCCATCTCCTCTGCTTACATATTGAAATTACTAGACAAAGTGATGAAATCTCACCCGCAGTCTGCGGATATCCGTGAAATTGAATGAAGTTTCCAGATTCTTTGTCGGACGCCAGCAACTCACATTTTTGTATTTAAAGGCATACAGGCCCTAGGGTTATCCTAAAGTTACTTTATGAATTTCTACCTCTTGTCTAGTTTCGTTGTAGTTTACTTGCTGGATAGCTCAAATGAAGAAGTGCTTCCAAACAGTATAATTTCGCATTGTATCTGACCACCCCTACTGCTCCTGGTGTGGGGCCGGATTATGTTGTTACAGTCAAACATTAGTTTTAGTGTTGCGTCTAACCCATTCTACTTTAAATTGGACGCAATTATTTTCGCGGCAATTAAAGCACTTACTGCTTTTCAGACTTGTCTATCGCTCTCATACGCTCTTTTATATATTTCTTGAGGCACAGTAAATCTCTTTTTCAGCATTGAATGACAGGAAGCCACTACTGTGTTAACTAAATAATGGGTAAGAGAAGCAGGTGCTGTGGGGGGGGGGGGGGGGGGGGCGGGGGGGGAACACCCCTGCGGTTTGTTCAGAGTAGCTAAAAGCGCTGTCATTTCTGCAAGGAACAAATTGGAAACTTCAAAGGAACTGTTCTTTGGGAGATGATGGGCTAACTGCGCTTTTTCAGCAATCTGTCCTCGATTCGCTTTCATCGTCTTTGGAGAACTCGAAAAACGCCAATATCACCGAAACTTGTGACCTTTGAGATGTCGTTCAATCAGACCACGTCTCCATTAATCTTCTAGCCCCACTACTTCCAGATATATAGCTGCTTCTATTAGTATATGCCTGTGTCCATACTATACAGGCGCACAGTATGCGCTTATCGTCTATGTACACGTGAGCCAATTATCCCAGATCACAACGAACTCGTGCCCAAAGTCGCCTTTAAAATAGTGAAGCAGCGATACTGTACAAGGTAAACACGTACTCGAACGTGTAGAGATTGCACGGCGTTTTGTTTTTCGAAAATAATATACAGGCTCAGATAAGTTTTGCGACAGCATTTTGCTGGTGAATCCTAGTGCATATTACAAATGTATCGAAGTGGCAATCTTACACGTTTTAATTTAAAATAAATTGATCAGCTCTTTGGTTGAGAACTTTACAAAAATTAAAAGGCATTGAGCGAGATCTAACGTCCAAGTTTGTCCGCTTATACCTTTGGGAAAGCTAAGATCTGCAAAGTGTGGTGCGTAGCATTTTGTCCAAAACTTTGCTGAAAACAAGCTTGCAGTTTAGCGAGCAACGAATGAATGTATTCTGTCAAGAGCCCCAAATGCGCATACAGCTGCAACGAAGAGGCTCGGCATTATTGCACTGTATTCTCTACTTGATTACAAGCCGAGGCCATCAAACGGACTATAATTACAGTAATTTTGGGTTTATTTATTCTAATGTAGTTTCGTATCATTGGGGTAATTATGGGCAATTTTTTCGCCCGGGGAATCTTTACATTAACAAAAGAGCTTGCAGTGAAAGCCAAATTTGAACAGCATTGAAAAAAGAAGCACTAAACTAAAATACGTGTACTTCCATCTTTGAAATTCCGAACTACATTTGTCATGAGGTCTGCAAATTGCATGCAGGTGTATAGAATTGTCATTAGGAAACTCTTTAAAATGACTAAGACACAATGTTGGAGTAATGAAGGTGAGAATAAAAGGAATTGCCCAACGAGAGATCTCTCTCCTCGCCTACTGATCTTCTACCTACAATGCCTTGCTTTAACATTTAATGACCAAAGTTGTACAGATGGCAATCTAGTTGCAAAAACAAGCAAATAAACATTATGTAACATCCTATTTAAAAGTAACTGATGTGTTACTGACGCATATTTATAATTTGCGCAACTGGAATTCGTGTGTCTATTCCACGTTTTATGTTTTCATTCGTATTTCGAATTTTTAAGACATCTCCAAATATTTTAGTTTTCCTTTCGGTCCCTGGAGGGGAAGAAATCCATTGACAATCTACAGAAAATTCCAAAATGTAAATTCTATTTTTAAACGGATGGCGATGTAATAACCGTGATACCATACACCACTAAAGATCGTTCCATTTCACATGTTAAGAATGACTGTTTATTCTTCCCAAATATGCCATGGTTTTAGTGTGTTCAAGACATGTTTGTTCGATATAAACCACAGAAGTACCAAGACGGAGAAGACGGCTGTTTCGGAACATGCAGAGACTGTCAAAATAAACACGAATTTGTTCAAAATTATGAGTCAAATTGTAAGAAACTCTTGTAGAATCAAGCCTTTGACAGTATTTGCTGCAATTATTATTACTCCAGAATTTTTGTTTTAGTTAGCGGATAGAAGTCGTTACCAGAGGAAAAGTAAATATAAAAGCGCCTTCATTCATTTACTTAACGATTGACAGTTCCTAGTCATGTTAAATATCTTAATAAAACGACTTAGTTGCATACTGTCATCGCACGTAGTTTTCGATTTCACACGGACCGAATTTGACCAGAATTAGCCTCAACACAAGAATGTAATCTATCCGTGAGCCCACCTGTTTACAACGGTCCAGTTCATTCTACGGACCACACTTTTTCAATGCTGTTTAAACGTACTGATTAGAAATCGTATTTTGGACCCTTACCTTGATCTTTTCAGACAACCCGGTTGGTTTTTACTAAGTCACGATATCAGGTTTTGCTATTAGGTTAGGAAAAAAAACCTCGAGTGCCTGCATTTCCGCCAGTAGATCCACTAAAGCCTCCACTAAACGGCTCAAAACCAAGATGCAGCTGTCGAATATGACTGCATTTCTGCTATAGCCTCTGTCTTTATAGCTGATGAAAAAATTGCAGATTATTAGCATAAATGTTTACTCTTCATTACGTTGATGACATTCTGCTCTCGAGAACTTGGTAATCTTTCGAAATTATGAGCAATTTTTAAAAAAAAATTTAGAGCACAGCGTTTACCATGCAATTCAAGCTATTCTGCGTAGGCTCCAAACGGATATAATTATCGAGGAGTCAAGATGTTATGCTAAAACTATGCATTGATATTCCCGTTTATTATGTACATACAACTTTGACAATGTTGATGCTTGAAATAGCAGGAAATTGTCTTGCGCAAAAATTACAGTCCATATTAGGACATCTGAAATTGCGAAGAATTATATAGTAATTGCAGGCTTTCAGCTCCGAGACCCAGAAAGCTCAAACTCGAGCGAATGTGGATAAAATTGCAGTTGTGTTTCGGTGCAAAGTTTAGAGAGGAAATCCTAAAATGTTCTAAATTGACTATTCAGGATTCCGGAAGTGACTATACCACATGACATAAGATTGAGGGTGCGCCTGTATTGAACAACTATTTGAACTTCTTGTAACATTTCTTTCCCACTCATCAATGGAAACCCACATACACAATCTATAGATAGGGATAGATTTGTCAGCTATCAAAAAGGGGTCGGGCTGTCTGGGAGTGCGGATATCCCTAGTTATACCATCCCAGGGGTATTCTTCTAAGAGTCTCAACGTGCCAGCCCGAGGGAAGGACATCTTGTAGTGCAGTAAACACAGATAAAAAGGACAGTATTTCTCAAAAACGGTCCTACTTTTAATAGCCACTGGTGCCTTTTCGGGCGAGAAATTTCGCAGATTTTCAATACAACGGAATTGATAACCAACTCGCACAAAATATGAGACTCATTCAGTTGATGTTTCCTGGTTCGGACTGAGGGTCTTACCTTATCATTGTTGATAAGATCTACATAATGGGCACAACGCCCCCATCTCTCTTTACAAGGTCGATTTTGCAATTCAATTTTACATTTTATTCGGCTGTCATGGCAAACCGAATACCTCCAAGAAATTGTTCCACCCCGTACTTGTGTACAAAGGCAGAGCCCCTTCCATTACTTATAAATAATGGTTAACTCCATTGCGTAGCAACCCTTCTTCAAATACATTGGATTTCTCGCGGAAAGTAATTGAGAAACGTTCTTCACATCTGAAGGCAACAGTATTAACGTGCTTCTATGCAGTCTATTCGAAAATAAAGGAATCCTTCCCGGAGATTGTACAAAAGTGCAAAATCGAAAAAGTGTTATATTGACAAACATTCCTGGCCTGACTCTAGTCCCACATTTGAACTTTGCTAGTTTAAATAAATGGTTACTAATTAGCTGAACACTGTTTTAATTCTTCTGATATATATTTCTAATAGAAATGGTCCTGTTTCTTAAATAAAACACAGACGTCTCGATTACATCCACATGCATTAAACCAAACAGGAAATTATATTAAGTGAACGTAAGCGCTATTCAGGGGATCCTTTACTTCAGTTATTTTTGTGTTATCTGGTCCACTAAAAGGTAATCGAAATGGATATTCTAAGAATTATGTTTTAACTCACATTAGAGACCCGTTTGAGAAAGCCGTTCAAATCAATTTAAACTGAAACCGCTAAATTTGCTAGTATCACAGATTAGTTAAAAATTAATTGTCTAATCCGTCCCGATTTCCCAGCATCCAGGCACCGATCCTAGTTACTGGTTTGCTTTAGTTTTGACAGAAGATAGTGGAGAAATGGAAAAGGCATTAGTCCCCTTGACACAAATGTTTGGATATTCGACAATGAAACATGATAGACGCCGGCAATTTCAATGTTTCATCATCGAACATGTCGCAGTCGTCTCTGCGCGAATTACGACGGGTTACCCTTGATACCACGATGCTAAATATCCTGGTGTTTCGCAAACTATACAACTTTGTTACACAGTCGATAACTTTAATCCAGGGGTTCGTTGCGTAGATTTACATTGTGATTCAATTTATTTCCAGTTCGTGTCATGTACATTGTTTCAGTGTTGTACATGATGATTTCAAGCCCCATGAAAATGACAGCCCCTATTTCAGGCCAATCAGATTGAATCAATGGGGTTTGCGATCGCTTGCAACAAGAACGCACATTGCGGTCTAGTTTGAGTATATGCGACTATTCTTTGTGTGTGTGTGTGTGTGTTCTGATCGACTCTAATATCCGTTAATCGTTTGTTTCCCAACAGCAAAACCTCTCAAGAAGACAACGCTCCAAATGGATCAGAGACGTCTGTTTCCGTGCTTTCACTGTTACTGCACTTAAAAGTGGTTTGCTTGGGGCGATTGCAGCCAGTTTGTGCCTCTCGTGGTTAATTAAAAAAATATCTAGAGAGAGGACTTCTGTCTCCAGTTTGTCTACTCGCTCCTGAGCCAAACTTGCCTCTCTAAAGTCATATGCCAAGGCGCTTTGCGTGCTTTTAACAACTAGTTTAAACCTTTCGCCCGAGGCAAAAGAACCGGCCCTGTTAATCTCTCGCTGCATGCGAGTCCCGAGAACAGAGAAGCTGCCTTGTTAACAAAAGTCCAGAGGGCGAAAACTTTTCAAACGACTTTGTCATTCATTTAATTTCAGTGACAATGTCGTCTTCTTCAAGAATCTTTCAAGTAATGATCATATACATAAATTATTCAGTCCGGTCTGAGTTGAAAAGTTGCTTCCAACGGCCGGCGAGTTGGAACTAAAATGTGAAAACAAGACGCCGTCCAATCATACAGTATTTCTGAATGTTGTTTTGTCTGAGTGTTAGCCCAGGAGTAAGAGCAGTAACAATGACGGTATTAGCACAACTCTCGCAGGCTGTTACCATCAACACTACCCGTAGTACATAACCTAAAACTGGTCAATGTACAATTCACATGGTACTATTAGAGGGATGAAATACTCTCTCCTTAGGCCATTATTCTCCTAGCAATGGGGTCGCCAACAGTTACGTCAGAGGGAATATTTATGAGAGGAATAGACCCGGCGCCAGCTCTCCGGAGGGCAGAGCAGGTTATAATGTTGACAACATGAAACTGATTGATGCATGTCTGCGCGAAGCCTTTGCCGCCGAAACACATACACATCTTTAATCTGTAAAACAAGTATCCAGTTGTAACAATCGTCTGTTCTGGCGCCTGCACATTACCTAATTGCACCCTGCTAAACTAGAGCACTGTACGCCTTTTCTAAACGGCAGTATCATAGCTGGTAAACACTTGGATAGTATTCCAATACAATCTGGTTCTCGTATCTCTGATTATTACCGGCTGTTTTCCTTGGACATTTCAATAAAGCACTCAACTAAAACCAAATGAGAACATTTTTAATTTAAAAATGGCTTTACTCAAGAGTTTGCAATTAAACTAGCGACATAGAAATAACAATTAAACAATATTTATTTAAATAATATATTTCTTTTCATAAAAAGCAACACTGTAAAGGAGTTGTTTTATAGAATAAATAAAGAAAATAGTTATGTTTCCAAATCTATGACTTATGGAAAAATCAGTAGCACAATTTAACTCATTGCCCAGAAGACTTTAAACGTAGGATTGAACCAACGGATACATATCAACAGTACAGTAACTCAGACATCATTGGCGCAGCTACATAAGGAACACAAGAATATCATGGTTATATCACAACAAATAATCCAATAGATGCACATTCGTATTCAGTTCGTTCTGCACGCAAGGATATTTACAGATTATGTTCGATCGTCTACACAGCGATTTTATTAACGAGACGCATTGTAACAGCGCTGAACTGTCTGCAGTTCAGAAATACCACACAGTTCGTTTGAAGACATAGAAAATGAGGTCATTTGCAAAGGCACCAGTTAATACAAACGTTATAAAGGATGGTACTGAGTAATTTGTTTTTGTTTTGTTTGAAACACTTGAACAATCCCTGTCATAGGAAGTCTTTCGACAGTCTGTCATCTAAGCAATTAGCTAGCGGGCTGCAGCCCTCAGTATATTGCCCCTGGGTTGATAGTGGGCTGATGCTGAAGAATTGGAGTTGACTGAAAATGTGAAGCACTATTTGACCCAGGATACCAGGAATAGTTTCCTATAAAAGCGGCGGCCGGGCCGTTGTTCTGCGTGATTGCGGAGTTGTTGCTGACTCTCTGGTGCGGAGAATAATCCCATGCTATCGAGGATGGAGGAGAGCTGCGAGGTGGAGTCTCGCCAGCACTTGGATTCTGCTCTTTTGACATTTCTCCGTTTTTCCACATTTTCTTAAATTTAGACCGGCGGTTCTGAAACCAGATTTTTACCTAAGTTTCAGAAATGAAATGTCAGAAAAAGGTTGACGTACATTTACATTGCTACAGACTGGACAATTTAGTATAGCCCGAAACAAAGTAGTTTAACAAGTGATAAACTTAAGAGAAACTCGGGACGTCAACTCTGATTAAGATTTGACGCATAAATTCAATGTAAACGCTTTCTCAAAAGTAGCAGCCATTAGAAAAAAAAGCACACTCTATTGCTGTCTGCTTCATGCTGTCTAGTCTTACCTGAGTTTGGGTAAGGCCCATGGAAGCAGCCAGCTCAGCCCTTTCTGGCAAAGCTAAATACTGCGTCTTCTGAAAACGTCTCTGCAAAGCTGCTAGTTGAAAGCTGGAATAAATAGTTCTAGGTTTTCTAACTTTCTTTGGTTTTCCATTTACTATCCTGATTTCAGGCTCGCACTCTTCTTTCTCTGAAAACAACAACAAACATCGATTTTTCGACAACAGAAACATTTGCAAGTTAGGAACACATACACACACACCCCGCATAAGTCGGCACTGTGTAAATGAAGATAGTCGTCTTCACATGTTCACAACTCACCGACATCAGTATTTGCAGGCGAATTACTTGAAGCATAGGGGCTGTAGGAGTTGTAACAATTTGTATAACTAATTTCGTAGGATTTGGCACTGTACGAAAGGTTGTTCATGTTACCAACGTGGAACTGGTAGGAATTCAGCTGTCCATAAGGTGGTCCGGCGCAGGGACCGTGCTGCTGCCCATTGTAATAGTTGCTGTCAGTTGCAGTCGATACTGGCAAATTTGGAGACTCCTGTGACTTGTGCATGGTGTGATAACTCGAGGTAATTTGGTTCGAATGCATATCTGCAGCAAGGCTGTCAAACACTCCAGTCATTGTTCTATAAAAACAAAACACAAAAGTGGCAACTATCAGCTCAGAAAGACGTCGGTGCTGATGAGGAACGCATGCTGCTGTGGGACTGTAATGAGGAGCTGCTGCACCCCCTGCCTGCTGCACCGCCTCGCTGCTGCTGCTGCTGCTGATGATGATGATGATGATGATGATGATGATGTTTTGTTGTTGCTGTTCTCGCCGCTGCTGCTGCAGCCTCGCTCCTCACCAATTGTCTGCAAGCTTCTAGCGCCCAGCATTAAAGCCGCTTCACGTGAGCCTGTCGTCACGTTGCTAAGCGGCAGCCAATGAGCAGGCGAGGTTGTGCCGGGAAGATTGTCGGGGGGTGGGGGGCAAGGTGGGTGGAGGTGACGGTGGCCTGCTTGGTGCTGCTCGGTGGAACTGGCGCGAAGCTGTAGGAGGCTGGCGAACGGTGTGAGCCAGGCCGTAGCCACGTTTCTTCAGGGAATCACAATGACCGCCTTTGTCCTCCCCCTGCCCGTTCCCCCACCACTCACCATGTGTCTCGTTCTACGTTGAAACCAAACGCAATATTCCGCGCTCTACGCTGCTCAGACTCACCAGATGGTTTTGAAAACTTGGAACAAAAACTTGTAGATGAATTGAATTTAATCTCCCTCATGAAGTCGACGTCGAGTTGATCGGAACCCGAGCCGAATAATTCAGTTGGCCTCAGACAGTTCAAACGTCGAAGTGAAGCTGGAGAACCTCCTGCTGGAAATGAACATGTGCAACCCTTGAAGATGGCCTTTCTGCCCATCGTGGGCCTGCTAGAGGAAGTAAAAATTGCATGGCCTAAACTAATCAGTTCTTTGCCCATAGTCTGAAAAGCTGATATTTCAAGCGAATCGCCATTTTTTATATGTGAAACGTATTTATGTCTCCACCACCGTTTCAGAAGAGTTCCAGACTCTCTCCACCATCTGTATAAAACAAATTTAGGTAAAATCCCTAATAATTCTTAAAATAATTGGTTTCGGTCAATGTTTCCTGTTTTTGATTCTTCTGATGGGGATGTGCACTACCCATTCCACCTTTTCTGGATCCCTCATAATTCTATACGCCTCAATTAAAATCTCCCTTGGCCTGTGCTCCCAAAGAAAACAATGCCAGCCTATCCAATCTCTTGTCTTTGCTAAAATTCCCAATTTCTCCCGGTGTCTTTGTAAATTTCTTTTGTACTCAGTCTACTGGAATCATGGCCTTGTTGAAATGTGGTAACCAGAACTATATGTGGTCGGTACAGTTTTCACATAACCTTCTTGCTCTTTAATGCTATCCCGCATTCAATAAAGGAAGCTATCCCACACAGTGTTTTAACCATGTTACTTTCATGTCCTGCGACCCACTGGGATCTGTGCTCACTTATATCAAGATCCCCATGTTCTCCTCACACTTTTCTGGATCTTTATTATGCATTCCCTTGATCCCAAATGTATGACCTCACATGATTTGCTGCTTTCCTGTCCACCTGACCAATCAATTGATCTTCTCTTGGTATGTACATTTTCCCCTCTACATTAAAACATAGACGTTGGTCATATCTTCTGTAAACTTCTAAATCATGCTCCTTATATTTAAGCCTAAATCCTTGAAATACATCATGAAAAGTACGAGACTTGATACTGAACTCTGCACAATGCCACTGACAACAGGTTTCCAAACAAAAATGGTTATTGACCTTTACCCTTCCTGCCGCAATTAATTTTAGTTCCAGGTTGCCATTTTCCCTTGAATCTCATAGATTGTTCTCGTGTTGATTGGTATGCCTCATCAAAATTGCATACTGCTCGAACATATTTGAAAAAGAAGGAATATATCACCATGTGGGCCTTGACAAATGTTTGAACAAAAACCATGAAGACTACATCAAATATGCCATCCTCATTGACTCTCCTTGTTATCTCCTCAAAAAATTCCATCTCCCTCCTAACAAATTCATGCTGACTGTCCTCGATTAATTGCCTTTCTAAATGATGATTTAGATTATTCCTCAGCATATTTTTTAATACTTTGCCATCATCAAAATTCAGCTGACTGGCCTGTAATTATTCAGATCTATCCTTTCTTTTTACACAATTTTGTCACATATATTTTTCATCATGAACATTCAGGCAAAGTTCAGATTTTGTAAAGACTACAAATGCAAAATACTGTTAGCGAGTTTTGAGAAGATTTGTAGCTCAGGTTGAGTTTGAAATGTCTGAAACCTAACCTTCCAGCTCAGCGAGCAAACTCACATCCGGCAAAATACTGTGCTGAAAATGTGAAATAACACACACACACACAATACATGCTGGAAATCCTCAGGCAGGAGCGATGTTTTGAATTGGTCAGAACTGCAGAATGTTAAAAAGATGAAACAGGTTTCAAACACTAATAGAGGAAGAAAATGGAAGAAAGGGAAAGCGAATAAAAGCAATGTCTCTGATAGAGTGCAAGACAGAACAATTTGGGACAATTTAAGAGATTTTGTGGTCAGGATCGGGATTCCCGGAAGGTATGTTGCCTCTCTGGTGCCAGGGTCCAGGACGTCTCCGATCGGGTGTATAAGGTTCTAAAAGGGGAGGGCGAACAGCCAGAAATTGTGTTACATTTATCACTAATGATATAGCCAGAAAAAGCATTGAGGATATAAAAAGTGATTTCAGGGAGTTAGGATGGAAGCTGCAAAGCAGGATGAACAGAGTGGTGTTCTCTAGTTTACTACCGGTGCCACAAGATAGCGAGGCAAGGAACAGGGAGCGGGCGCAGCTTAACACGTGGCTGCGCAGCTGGTGTAGGAGGGAGGGCTTCAGATAGGTAGATAATTGGGATGCCTTCTGGGGAAGGTGGGACCTGTACAAGAAGGACGGGTGGCATCTGAACTGGAAGGTGACCAATGTCCTGGGTGGAAGGTTTGCTCGAGTAGTTCGAGAGGGTTTAAACTAGTATGGCAGGGGGGTGGGAACCTGAGCTGTATACCGGAGGTGAGAGTTGATGCAGGTGAGGCAGTAGCAAGAGGTAGACCAGCTAGTGGGAAGGATTTTCCTGGGAAGGAACCAAGGGATCAGTTAAAGTGTGTTTGCTTTAACGCAAGGAGTATCAGGAATAAAAGTGATGAACTTAGAGCATGGATCAGTACCTGGTGCTATGATGTTGTGGCCATAACAGAGATATAGGTTTCTCAGGGGCAGGAATGGTTGCTGGATGTTCCAGGATTTACAGCATTTAAAAAGAATAGGGAGGGGGGAAAAAGAGGAGGGGGTGTAGCACTACTAATCAGAGAGGGTATCACAGCTACAGAAGCTTCCATTGTCAAGGAAGATCTGCCTACTGAGTCAGTATGGGTGGAAATTAGGAACAGCAAGGGAGTAGTCACCTCATTAGGGGTTTACTACAGGCCCCCCAATAGCAGCAGGGAGATTGAAGAAAGGTCGGCGGATTTTGGAAAAGTGCGGACGTAGTAGGGTTGTTGTAATGGGTGACTTTAACTTTCCCAATATTGATTGGAACCTCCTTCGAGCAGAAGATTTGAATGGAGCTGTTTTTGTAAGGTGTGTTCAGGAGGGTTTCCTAACTCAGTATGTTGACAGGCCGACGAGGGGAGAGGCCATTCTAGACTTGGTGCTCGGAAACGAGGCGGGGCAGGTATCAGATCTTGTGGTGGGAGAGCATTTTGGTGATAGTGACCATAACTGCCTCACATTCTACATAGCTATGGAGAAGGAGAGGATTAGGCAAAATGGGAGGATATTTAATTGGGGAAGAGGAAACTATGATGCAATTAGACATGAGTTAGGAAGCATGGACTGGGAGCAATTGTTCCATGGCAAAGGCACTATAGACATGTGGAGACTGTTTAAGGAACAGTTGTTGCGAGTGATGAATAAATATGTCCCTCTGAGACAGGCAAGAAGGGGTAAGATAAAGGAACCTTGGATGACGAGAGCGGTGGAGCTTCTCGTCAAAACGAAGATGGTAGCTTACGTAAGGTGGAGGAAGCTAGGGTCAAGCTCAGCTCTAGAGGATTACAGGCAGGCGAGGAAGGAGCTCAAAAATGGTCTGAGGAGAGCCAGGAGGGGGCACGAGAAAGGCTTGGCAGAACGAATTAGGGAAAACACAAAGGCATTTTACACTTATGTGAGGAATAAGAGAATGGTCAAAGAAAGAGTCGGGCCGATCAGGTATAGCATAGGGAACTTGTGTGTGGAGTCTGAGGAGGTAGGGGAAGCCGTAAATGAGTTTTTTGCTTCTGTCTTTACGAAAGAAACAAACTTTGTAGTGAATGAAACCTTTGAAGAGCAGGTGTGCATGCTGGAATGGATAGAGATAGAGGAAGCTGATGTGCTGTTAATTTTGTCAAACATTAAGATTGACAAGTCGCCAGGCCCAGACCAGATTTGTCCTCGGCTGCTTTGGGAAACGAGAAATGCAATTGCTTCGCCACTTGCGAAGATCTTTGCATCCTCGCTCTCCACTGGAGTCGTACCTGAGGACTGGAGAGAGGCAAATGTATTTCCTCTCTTCAAGAAAGGAAATAGGGAAATCCCCGGCAATTACAGACCAGTAAGTCTCACGTCTGTCGTCTGCAAGGTGTTAGAAAGGATTCTGAGGGATAGGATTTATGACCATCTGGAAGAGCATGGCTTGATTAATTGCAGTCAACACGGCTCTGTGAGGGGCAGGTCATGCCTCACAAACCTTATCGAGTTCTTTGAGGATGTGACTAGAAAAGTTGATGAGGGTTGAGCTGTGGATGTGGTGTATATGGACTTCAGTAAGGCATTTGATAAGGTTCCCCATGGTAGGCTCATTCAGAAGGTCAGGAGGAATGGGATACAGGGGAACTTAGCTGTCTGGATACAGAATTGGCTGGCCAACGGAAGACAGCGAGTGGTAGTAGAAGGAAAATATTCTGCCTGGAAGTCAGTGGTGAGTAGTGTTCCACAGGGCTCTGTCCTTGGGCCTCTACTGTTTGTAATTTTTGTTAATGACTTGGATGAGGGGATTGAAGGATGGGTCAGCAAGTTTGCAGATGACACGAAGGTTGGAGGTGTCGTTGACAGTATAGAGGGCTGTTGTAGGCTGCAGCTGGACATTGACAGGATGCAGAGATGTACTGAGAGGTGGCAGATGGAGTTCAACCTGGATAAATGTGAGGTGATGCATTTTGGAAGGTCGAATTTGAAAGCTGAGTACAGGATTAAGGATAGGATTTTTGGCAGTGTGGAGGAACTGAGGGATCTTGGTGTGCAGATACATAGATCCCTTAAAATGGCCACCCAAGTGGACAGGGTTGTTAAGAAAGCATATGGTGTTTTGGCTTTCATTAGCAGGGGAATTGAGTTTAAGAGTCGTGAGATCTTGTTGCAGCTCTATAAAACTTTGGTTAGACCGCACTTGGAATACTGCGTCCAGTTCTGGTCGCCCTATTATAGGAAAGATGTGGATGCTTTGGAGGGGGTTCAGAGGAGGTTTACCAGGATGCTGCCTGGACTGGAGGGCTTATCTTATGAAGAGAGGTTGACTGAGCTCGGACTTTTTTCATTGGAGAAAAGGAGGAGCAGAGGGGACCTAATTGAGGTATACAAGATAATGAGAGGCATAGATAGAGTTGATAGCCAGAGACTATTTCCCAGGGCAGAAATGGCTAGCATGAGGGGTTATAGTTTTAAGCTTGTTGGAGGAAAGTATAGAGGGGATGTCAGAGGCGGGTTCTTTACACAGAGAGTTGTGAGAGCATGGAATGCGTTGCCAGCAGCAGTTGTGGAAGCAAGGTCATTGGGGTCATTTAAGAGACTGCTGGACATGCATATGGTCACAGAAATTTGAGGGTGCATCCATGAGGATCAATGGTCGGCACAACATCGTGGGCAGAAGGGCCTGTTCTGTGCTGTACTGTTCTATGTTCTGTGTTCTAAATGCGATAATATGCAAGTCAAAGCAATATGTTGAAAGGTCTAGTAAAACGATCAAAAGATGGGTATAAATGGGAAGAGGAGAATCATTACAATAACTGCTGTCTGAAAACATTGGCACAGAGATTATGATCTGAAAGTGCGGAATTCCATGTTCTGAAGGCTGTAAAGTATTTAAATTCGAATTGAGATATTGTTCCTCCAGTTTACAATGAACTTCATTGGAACAGGGTGAGGAGGTAATGACAGAAACGTCCAAGTTGGGAGTGAGGCAGGGTTGAAGCGATCACCCAGTCAGTTCTGCCCTCCTTGTTGTTGAAGTCATCTCATCGTGAACATTCAGGAGCAAACATCTCATCATTGTGCTGATACCTTGAATGAGGTACAGACATTGCTGTTTCGACTGGAACATGTGTTCAGTGTACAGCCAGAAGCCAGGAGGTAACAAGGCGCCATGGAACATGCTTCCCATAGATAACTAAATGGAATGTGTAGATCCTGGTCCCATTCAGATGACCTTCTTTGCTTCCTTTCATCATTTAGTGACAACTGGATCAATGCTGGTCCTTGTTCTGTCAATTTCTATTTTTCCCTTTCCTTTATTTCTGACTCAATCCTTTGTTTTCAATTACTGTACCCCAATTTCTGTGGATGGCTCAATATTCTTGGTAAGCTAACTACCCCTCGCAACTACTTTGACTACTCCTCTCTGGGAGGACTCGATTCCATTCTTTAAGCTGTCTCTGTTGCTGAAACCTTCCATGACAGCGTCCTTCCTACAGTCTTCCGTTGTTCCCGATGCGAGAATTCCCAACCAGTGTGAGCAATAGTGTCCTTGTTCGAGAGAACAAGGTGTAGAGCTGGATGATCAGTGTCTTGTTCAGTGTTTTATTTCTTGTACTTCTTCCCTCGCCCCACCCCAGCCTCATCTGCCTTCCCTTCCACTTCACCAGACACCACATTCAACCTGTGCTATTACAGCCACTTCTCACCATAGTGCCATGCCTTCGTCTCCCCTTTTCTGCGTTCCAAAGGGACTGTTCCCCCTCTGAGACAGGACACATTTTCTTTCCAAGCAATATCAGGAGATTTAAACCTGCGCCCCCATCCACTCTTCTGAATGAAACGGTGGTTGTCTGCTATGTTTTATTTCATCCATAAATTGCTACATTGAGGAGACCAAATGCGGATTGAGTGACCAGGTTGCTGTCTCCATGTGTGACCCCGAACTTTCGATAGCCTGTTAATTTGTTTCTCCACCTTGCTGCCACGATGTCTTCTCTGACCTTGACAGTTTCCCTCTTCACAAATTCTGCAGGAGAGTCTTTCCAGCAGTTGTTGTTGTGTTTTTTTATATATAAGAAAGCAATTTTTGAATTTAGGTGAACACCCAGATCATGTTCTATCGCACTTTTATGAGTGCAGTGCAGCATTTCTAGACATGCAAACTGGTACTTCCATACAGTTTACAGACGATTCACAATATAGAGCTAAGCAATTCTGCATCATTTGATTGGGTTGGTAAAATGGTTATCGAATGCTTTTATCTGCAATATTTACAATGTTTAGGTATATCAGCAAAGCATACTACAGCTGTTCCTGCCCTCTGCTGCCATCTTGTGTCTTTGGTTCGGGTGTCACTCGGGCTTCCTGGAATTTCGGCTGATACTTTTGCCGAGCGACAATTCATGTATAAAATATTTTTCCACGGTGAGACCTGTGTTTAAATGCATTCTACATCATGTTCATATCTCCAGACAAGCATGTGATACATTATTTCAAAAAGTTAGGTTTTAGTTGAACAGACGGCAATAAAATGCTTTATGAAAACAAAAATTACAATTTAGTATTTGAAATAGTTCCAGAGAGCCGAGAGTTTGTTGCAATACGCTCATGGGATCAAATTTAAACTTCTTCAATGATTAATGTACTTTAAGAGTTTACGCGCCTCTCGCTGAGCTGTCTACCAGAATTACTGATAAGAGTATCTAGAAACTTACACATGAAAATGCATTCTCCAATTACGGACTGTTTCAATATTTAACAGATATATTCATATCGACGCTGACCAATCAAAACACACTATTACGTATTCATTGGCATTTTATTCAAATAAACGTTTACATGTAAAGAGATTATTAATCAATAATACGCGCATGTCAGAGAATTATCTAGTGTAAAGATAACGAGGCACTCTTAGTTGGAACGAGGTCAAACCACCAACTAAACTATCTGGATGTTTGGATAATTATCAGGCTTTCTCTCTGTGTAATTCCAAAGCTTCATTAGATTTGGATCCAGCCCCAGTGAAGAAGATTTCAATGTTTTCCTCTGGTAGCTGGCGTATTTCCAGTTCTAGCCGACACATTGTCAATCCCTGTCAATCCCTTTCCCCTTCAACAGGGGAACAAAGCATCTTCACACTGGTCGCTCCTCTCAGATATTCTTTAACAAACCTGTTAAGGGTTGATGTTTAGACATGTCTCTGGAGCAGTTAGGACATCACCCTAGGTTTCTAGCCCAGAGACAGATACATGACCTCAGGAGCCCAAAGGAACATCTTAGATACTTGCTCAGTGCAACATTATCAATCCAAACAATGTTGCCTTAGTAAAACTTGAAACTATGGTCTTTTATACCAGGGTAACAGCACTATCCATCAAGCTACAGCTCATCCCAATCATGTCTCTCGCAGATCAATGTGGAATGAGGCCATTCAGCCCATCAAGGCTGCACTGACCCTCTGAAGAGCATCCCACGCAGACTGGAACCCCATAATTACCAGGGCTCATCAACCACGCCTGCACATCCTTTGACTGTGGGAGGAAACCCACATAGATCATCGGGAGAATGTGCAACCTCCACCCAGACCATCACCCAAATCTGGAATTAAACCCAGGTGGTGGGTGTTGTGAGACAGGAGTGCTAACCACTGAGTGCTGCATCCCTGATCCCCTCACTCAATTTCCTTTCACAGAAAAAACATGATTGCAGTTAAAAACCAAAAGAAATGCAGATGCTGTAAATCAGGAAAAAAAAAACAAAGTTGCTGGAAAAGCTCAGCAGGGCTGGCAGCATCTGTGAAGAAAAGATCAGAGTTAACATTTCAGGTCCGGTTCTGAGGAAGGGTCACCAGACCCTAATGTTAACTTTGATCTTTTCTTCACAGATGCTACCAGACCCGCTGAGCTTTTCCAGCAACTTCTATTTTTGTACCTGATTGCAGCTCCCATCTGCAGCAATCCACTCCCAATGGATCATATATTCATAATTAACCCATATACTCTCATCACCCCCCAGAACTCATAACACTCAAGGGAGATGGCGTTATCACTAGACTGTTCTCCAGAGACTCAAGTAATGTTCTATGAACCCAAGTTCAAATCCCACCAGGCGGATCACGCAGTTTGAATTCAATAAGAATCTGGAATTAACAGTTAATAGTGATCATGAAACCATTGCCAATTTATTGGGGAAAAAACCCATCTGATTCACAAACTTCCTTTAGGGAAGGAAACTGTCATCCTTATTTGTTCTGGCCTACATGTGATTCCAGACCCATAGCAACGTGGTTGACTTCCCTCTGGCCTACCCAGTTATATCCATGTCCTGTGAACGAATAAGAAAACAAAATTACCATAAAATAGCAACTATTTCTATCAGACAGTTTAAGACAATGTGGAGTTTGCACATTCTCCCCATGTCTGCGTGGATTTCCTCCAGGTGCTCCAGTTGCCTCCCACAGTCCGAAGATGTGCAGGATAGGTGCATTGGTCATGCTAAATTGCATGTAGTGTTCAGGGATGTGTAGGTTAGGTGGGTTATAGGGGGATAGGTCTGGGTGGGATGCTGTGAGGGTCAGTGTGGACTTGTTAGGCTGAAGGGCCTGCTTCCATACTGCAGGCATTCTATATAATTCTATGTATAAACTAACAATGACTGCAGTGGTTCAAGAAGGTAGCTCACCACTACTTTCCCAAAGGCAACTAGGAATGGACAATAAATGCTGGCCAGACAGTGGTACCCACTTATTCCATAGCAAAGAATGAAAGGAATGCAGACCTCGAGCTAACCTCCATCTCATTAACTGACCATGGAAACAGTGCTGGATAACTGTTAGAACCATTCCAAAGCTGTTCAAATTTTCTCCCCATACTCCTTGATACAGTTAAAATTTGAAAAGAAAATCTCTTTCTTGAATATATTCAATAACTTTTCTGCATCAGCCTTCTGTAGCAGAGAATTCCACGGTGTCCCTATCTTTTGAGGGAAGAACGTTTTCTTAATCTCAATCCTAAATGGTCTGCCACTTTTCTAGACACTGTGATCCTTGGTTCTAGACTCCCCAACCAGGAAAAAACATCACCTCTGCAATGAGTGTCCCCAGCCCAGTAAGAATTTCATACATTTTAATCAGATTCCCTCTGGTCCTCCGCAATTCTAGTGTCTAAAGGCCTAGTCGAAACAATTTCTCCTCATAGGACAGTCCTGCCATCTCCAGTATTACATTATTCAACTTCTACAGCACCTCCCTCCATGGCAAGTATATGTCCTTTCGTAGGTAAAGGTAAAGTTGCCACAGTCTCAGAAGACCATAGGACCACGCTCTCAGTACAGAGACCTGACTCCCAGGCACAGGACAAGATTGAGAAAGTGGGACCTTCATGTTAACCTCAGCCAGTGTGGGAATTGAACTCATGCTGTTGATGTTACTCTGCATTGCAAAACAGCTGTCTATGGATAAATGTGTGAGAACACTTTCATCTCTCCCAACAATTACTGTAGAAAGACTAACTCTGGTCGTTAGGGCTATAAAATGAAGCTTAAAAATATTTCTTTCTTTCTGCATGCCTTCAGATCTATGACACCTGTATCAATAAAGGCACTTTCCAATCAAAATCTTCCAATAGACGATGACAGTATTGTGCAGATTTTACGTTTCTCACGAATCTTCTCTATTGGCTCTGCATATTCTTCATCTGTTATACCTGCACCTTTTGACAGGATTTTTAATTGTTGACAGGTGTCAGCAGTTTGTCAGTGTAACTTTAAGACAAATTATTCCTTTACTGTCTCCATTTTGATTTAGCCCCCTCCCCCCTCCCTCACTTTTGATGGTCTGCATTTGCTGTTAATGGGCTCCACATATAGGTTAGTCAACTGGAGAACATGGGTGATTTACTGGTGATGGTTAATAGGTGAAAAAATACCATGAGGGGGGTAATTTGATGATGCAAAATTAAAACATTCAGTTTTATGTAAGAGTACTTCTTGTTACAGAAAAACAAGAAAAAAAGTTTAGACAAGTTTTTTTTCTCTCTAGTTCTTATCACTGAATGCCTTTAATACTTTTGGAACACTATTTGACAAGATCCCTTTTGGTAGGCAGTTTCAGAAGTTTAAATCATATGGTATCCATGGTGAGTTGGCCAGCTGGATTCAAAGCTGTGTGCTGGGAGCTCTGTGGTTTGTAACGTTCATAAGTGATTTGAATGCAATGGTAGGAGATCAGGTTAGTAAGTTTGCAGACAATGTGAAAATTTGTGGAGCTGCGAACAGTGAAGAAGCTTATCAAAGGATACAGCAGGATATAGACCTGTTGGAAAACTGGTTGGAGAAACGGCAGGTAGAGTTTAATTCAAACAAGCTTGAGGTGATGCATTTTAAGAGGACAAATGCAAGAGGAAAGTAAATGGCAGGACCCTTAAGACCATTAATATATAGAGGGATCTTGGGGTGCAAATCCATAGCTCCCTGAAAGTGGCAACATGTGGGTAAACTGGTAAAGAAAGCATATGGCATGCTTGATTTCATTGGACAGGGCATTAAGTATGAAAGTTCTGCACAAAAGGGCCATGTACAGGCATCATGGTCAGTGCAGATATGGTCGGCTGGAGGCCCTGTTCTTGTGCTGCACTGTTCCATGTTCTAATACTAAAGGTGAAACATTAGGAATTGATGAGGAGATCAAATCATTGTCTGAACCGAAAGCAGAAAGTGTTGGAGAAACTCAGCAAATCTGGAACTATCCATTATGATGGACAAGGAGCACCCAGCTCAGAGAGAGAGATCACTATTGCAGGGTCTGTTAGGATGCTCGAGGTGTACAGGAGGTCCAGAGTTATCTGGCCCTGACTCAATATCTTGGGGACAAGAGATGAAGTGTTGATGCAGACTCCATTGTCCAGGGCCACTGTGACAGAACTGTGCTGGATTCTGGAGCGGACCCTGAGGGGGCATATGTCAGGTACAGACAGCTGGGATTGAGTCAATCTCCAGAAGAGTATAAGGTCAGTATTAGTACATTCAAGAGGAAAATCAGGAGAGCAAAAAGAGACATGCAATAGCTTTGATGAATACAGTGAAGGAAAATCCACGGTGATTCTACAAATATATAATGGACAAAATAGTAACCAGGTAGAGAATAGCCCACTCAAAGATCAACAAGGCCGCCTATGTGTGGAACTGAAGGAGATGGATGAGATAGTAAATGAGTATTTTGTATCAGTATTTACTGTGGAGAAGAATATGGAAGCTAGAGAATTTGGGGAAATAAATAATGATATTTTGAAAAGTGTCCCTATTACAGAGGAGAAGGTGCTGGATGTCTTAAAATACATAAAGGTGAATAAGTCCCCGGGACCTGATCAGGTGTAGCCCAGAACTCTGTGGGAAGCTAGGGAAGTGGTTGCTGGGCCCCTTGCTGAGATATTTGTATCATTGATAGCCACAGGTGAGGTACCATAGTCTGGAAGTTGCTTAACATGGTGCAATTATTTAAGAAAAGCTGTAAGGAAAAGGCAGGGAACTATAGACTGGTGAGCCTGATATCAGTGGGGGATAAATTGTTGGAGAAGAATCTGAGGGATAGGATTTACATTTATTTGGAAATGCAAAGACTGATTAGGGATAGTCAACATGGCTTTGTGTGTGGGAAATAGTGTCTCGCTAACTTGATTGAGTTACTTGAAGAAGTAATGAAGACAGAGTGGTGGACGTTGTTTATATGGATTTCAGTAAGGCATTCGACAAGGTGCTGCATGGTAGACTAGTTAGCAAGATTAGATCACATGGAATACAAGGAGAGCTTGCCATCTGGATACAAAATTGGCTCAATGGTGGGAGATGGAAGGTGGAGGTGGGCTTTGCTTTTCAAACTGGTGGCCTGTGACCAGTGGTATGCCATATAGATTGGTGCTACATCCAGTGCTTTTTGTCATTTATGTAAATGACTTGGATATGAATGTAGGAGATATGGTTAGTAAGTTTGTAAATGGCACCAAAATTGGAGGTGTAGTGGACAGTGAAGAAGGTTACCTCAAAGTACAACAGGATCTTGATCAGATAGGCCAGTGGGCCAAGGAATGGCAAGTAAGAAAAGCTGTAAGGAAAAGGCAGGGAACTATAGACTGGTGAGCCTGATATCAGTGGGGGATAAATTGTTGGAGAAGAATCTGAGGGATAGGATTTACTTGTATTTGGAAAGGCAAAGACTGATTAGGGATAGTCAACATGGCTTTGTGTGTGGGAAATAGTGTCTCGCTAACTTGATTGAGTTACTTGAAGAAGTAAAGAAGACAGAATGGTGGACATTGTTTATATGGATTTCAGTAAGGCATTCAACAAGGTGCCGCAAGGAGTTTAATTTATAAATGTGAGGTGCTGCATTTTGGTAAGTCAAATCAGAGCAGGGCTTTTACACTTAAAGATAAGGTCCTGGGAGTATTTCTCCAAGAGACCTTGGAGTGCAGATTCATAGTTCCTTGAAAGTGGAGTCGCAGGTAGACAGGGCAGTGAAGAAGGCTTTTGGTATACTTGTCTTTGTGGTCAGTGCATTCAGCATAGGAGTTGGGAAGTCATACTGCAGCTATACATGACATTGGTTAGGCTACTTTGAGAATACTGCATTCAATTCTGGTCCTCCTGCTATCGGAAAGATATTGTGAAACCTAAAAGGTTTCAGAAAAGACTTAGAAGCGTGAACCCAGGGTTGGATGGTTTGAGCTATAGGGAGATGCTGAATAGGATGGGGCTGTTTTCCCTGGAGCAACAGAGGCTGAGGAGTGACCTTATAGAAATTTATAAAATCATGAGGGGTATGGATAAGGTTAATAGCCAAAATCTTTTCCCCAGGATAGGGGGAATACATAACTAGAAGACATAGATATAAGGTGAAAGGGTAAAAGTTTAAAAGGGACCTAAGAGACCATTTTTCACACAGGGTTTGGTGCATGTATGGAATGAGCTGCTGCAGGAGGTGGTGGAGGCTGGTACAATTACAACAGTTAAAAGGCATCTGGATGGCTACATGAAGAGGAAGGGTTCAGAGATATTTGGATCAAATGCTGATTAATTTCTGATATCTGGTCGGCATGGATGAGTTGGACCAAAGGGACACTTTCTGCTCTGTAACTCTGTATGATTGTATGATGCAGTAGCTTCAGGTGGGGAGACCATTGGCTGCAAATGCGGCAGCTGCTTTGATTTTCCATGTGACTGGCTCCTTCCAGGCAGTGACAAGCAACCTATGTGGGATCTCTCCATCTTGCACCCTCAAATACATCAGGACAGTGACCGATGCCATCTGTGCGAGGTCACACCAGTTTTCATTGCTCCCCAAGTGATGGCAGCTACAATGGCAGTGACCATGGCTCAGGATACCATTGTGTAGCCCTATGGCTGATGTGGAGACTTTGGGGCCTTGGACAGTCAAAAGGAATCACTCATGACCTTTGATAATAAAATGTGAGGCTGGACGAACACAGCAGGCCAAGCAGCATCTCAGGAGCACAGAAGCTGACGTTTTGGGCCTAGACCCTTCATCAGAGAGGGGGATGGGGGGAGGGAACTGGAATAAATAGGGAGAGAGGGGGAGGCGGACCGAAGATGGAGAGTGAAGAAGATAGGTGGAGAGAGTGTAGGTGGGGAGGTAGGGAGGGGATAGGTCAGTCCAGGGAAGACGGACAGGTCAAGGAGGTGGGATGAGGTTAGTAGGTAGCGGGGGGTGCGGCTTGGGGTGGGAGGAAGGGATGGGTGAGAGGAAGAACCGGTTAGGGAGGCAGAGACAGGTTGGACTGGTTTTGGGATGCAGTGGGTGGGGGGGAAGAGCTGGGCTGGTTGTGTGGTGCAGTGGGGGGAGGGGACGAACTGGGCTGGTTGAGGGATGCAGTAGGGGAAGGGGAGATTTTGAAACTGGTGAAGTCCACATTGATACCATATGGCTGCAGGGTTCCCAGGCGGAATATGAGTTGCTGTTCCTGCAACCTTCGGGTGGCATCATTGTGGCAGTGCAGGAGGCCCATGATGGACATGTCATCAAGAGAATGGGAGGGGGAGTGGAAATGGTTGGCGACTGGGAGGTGCAGTTGTTTTTTGCGAACTGAGCGGAGGTGTTCTGCAAAGCGGTCCCCAAGCCTCCGCTTGGTTTCCCCAATGTAGAGGAAGCCGCACCGGGTACAGTGGATGCAGTATACCACATTGGCAGATGTGCAGGTGAACCTCTGCTTGATGTGGAATGTCATCTTGGGGCCTGGGATGGGGGTGAGGGAGGAGGTGTGGGGACAAGTGTAGCATTTCCTGCGGTTGCAGGGGAAGGTGCCGGGTGTGGTGGGGTTGGAGGGCAGTGTGGAGCGAACAAGGGAGTCACGGAGAGAGTGGTCTCTCCGGAAAGCAGACAGGGGAGGGGATGGAAAAATGTCTTGGGTGGTGGGGTCGGATTGTAAATGGCGGAAGTGTCGGAGGATAATGCGTTGTATCCGGAGGTTGGTAGGGTGGTGTGTGAGAACGAGGGGGATCCTCTTGGGGCGGTTGTGGCGGGGGCGGGGTGTGAGGGATGTGTCGCGGGAAATGCGGGCGACGCGGTCAAGGGCGTTCTCGATCACCGTGGGGGGAAAGTTGCGGTCCTTAAAGAACTTGGACATCTGGGATGTGCGGGAGTGGAATGTCTTATCGTGGGAGCAGATGCGGCGGAGGCGGAGGAATTGGGAATAGGGGATGGAATTTTTGCAGGAGGGTGGGTGGGAGGAGGTGTATTCTAGGTAGCTGTGGGAGTCGGTGGGCTTGAAATGGACATCAGTTACAAGCTGGTTGCCTGAGATGGAGACTGAGAGGTCCAGGAAGGTGAGGGATGTGCTGGAGATGGCCCAGGTGAACTGAAGGTTGGGGTGGAAGGTGTTGGTGAAGTGGATGAACTGTTCGAGCTCCTCTGGGGAGCAAGAGGCGGCGCCGATACAGTCATCAATGTACCGGAGGAAGAGGTGGGGTTTGGGGCCTGTGTAGGTGCGGAAGAGGGACTGTTCCACGTAACCTACAAAGAGGCAGGCATAGCTGGGGCCCATGCGGGTGCCCATGGCCACCCCCTTAGTCTGTAGGAAGTGGGAGGAGTCAAAAGAGAAGTTGTTGAGTGTGAGGACGAGTTCAGCTAGGCGGATGAGAGTGTCGGTGGAGGGGGACTGGTCGGGCCTGCGGGACAGGAAGAAGCGGAGGGCCTTGAGGCCATCTCCATGCGGAATGCAGGTGTACAGGGACTGGACGTCCATGGTGAATATGAGGTGTTGGGGGCCAGGGAATTGGAAGTCCTGGAGGAGGTGGAGGGCGTGGGTGGTGTCACGGACGTAGGTGGGGAGTTCCTGGACCAAAGGGGAGAAAATGGAGTCCAGATAGGTGGAGAGAACCTCCGGATACAACGCATTATCCTCCGACACTTCCGCCATTTACAATCCGACCCCACCACCCAAGACATTTTTCCATCCCCTCCCCTGTCTGCTTTCCGGAGAGACCACTCTCTCCGTGACTCCCTTGTTCGCTCCACACTGCCCTCCAACCCCACCACACCCGGCACCTTCCCCTGCAACCGCAGGAAATGCTACACTTGTCCCCACACCTCCTCCCTCACCCCCATCCCAGGCCCCAAGATGACATTCCACATCAAGCAGAGGTTCACCTGCACATCTGCCAATGTGGTATACTGCATCCACTGTACCCGGTGCGGCTTCCTCTACATTGGGGAAACCAAGCGGAGGCTTGGGGACCGCTTTGCAGAACACCTCCGCTCAGTTCACAAAAAACAACTGCACCTCCCAGTCGCCAACCATTTCCACTCCCCCTCCCATTCTCTTGATGACATGTCCATCAAGGGCCTCCTGCACTGCCACAATGATGCCACCCGAAGGTTGCAGGAACAGCAACTCATATTCCGCCTGGGAACCCTGCAGCCATATGGTATCAATGTGGACTTCACCAGTTTCAAAATCTCCCCTTCCCCTACTGCATCCCTCAACCAGCCCAGTTCGTCCCCTCCCCCCACTGCACCACACAACCAGCCCAGCTCTTCCCCCCCACCCACTGCATCCCAAAACCAGTCCAACCTGTCTCTGCCTCCCTAACCGGTTCTTCCTCTCACCCATCCCTTCCTCCCACCCCAAGCCGCACCCCCCGCTACCTACTAACCTCATCCCACCTCCTTGACCTGTCCGTCTTCCCTGGACTGACCTATCCCCTCCCTACCTCCCCACCTACACTCTCTCCACCTATCTTCTTCACTCTCCATCTTCGGTCCGCCTCCCCCTCTCTCCCTATTTATTCCAGTTCCCTCCCCCCATCCCCCTCTCTGATGAAGGGTCTAGGCCCGAAACGTCAGCTTCTGTGCTCCTGAGATGCTGCTTGGCCTGCTGTGTTCATCCAGCCTCACATTTTATTATCTTGGAATCTCCAGCATCTGCAGTTCCCATTATCACTCATGACCTTTGTTGGCTGGGCTAGTGAAGCGGGAAGAGATAAATGGACAAATGTTAAAGCTGCTTTGATTTATAGTACTGGGAAGGTGACATAAGAGCAGGCTGAGGTGCTGGGGTTGATAAGAGGTAAAATAGAATATATAAGAACTGATGACCAGAATGTTATAGCAGATGAGGACCTAGAAACTATCATTATCACTAAGGAGGCAGTGCTGGATAAGCTAATGGGGCTAAAGGTAGACGAGTCTCCTGGCCCTGATGAAATACATCCCAGGGTACTAAAAGAGGTGATGTAGGGAAATAGCAAATGCACTAGTAATTATTTACCAAAACTGAACTCTGGGGTAGTTCCCGCAGATTGGAAAACAGCCAATGTGACGCCACTGTTTAAGAAAGGAAGTAGATAAAAAGCAAGTAACTTTAGACCAGTTAGCGTAACTTTGGTAGTGGGGAAAATGCTTGAATCTATCATTAAGGAAGAAATAGCAAGACCACTGGATATAAATTGTCCCATTGGGAACACCCAGCATGGGTTCATGAAGGGTAGGTCATGTTTAACTAATTTGGTGAAATTCTTTGAGGACATTACTTGCATGGTAGACAATGGGAAACCTGCAGATATAGTGCATCTGGATTTCCAGAAGGCATTTGACAAGGTGCCACACCAAAGGCTGTGACAGAAGATGAAGATGCACAGCATTACAGGTAATGTATTGGCATAGTTAGAGGATTGGTTGACTAGTAGAAAACAAAGAGTTGGGGCAAATGGGTGTTTTTCTGGTTGGCGGTCAGTGGCTAGTGGTGTGCCTCAGGAATCAGTGTTGGGACTTCAATTGTTTACAATTTACATAGATGATTTGGAGTTGGGGACTGATTTATGGTGTGTCAAAATTTGCAGATGACGCTAAGATAAGTGGTAGAGCAAAGTGTGCAGAAGACACTAAAAGTTTGCAGAGGGATATAGATAGTCTAACTGAGTGGGCAAAGGTCTGGCAGATGGAGCACAATGTTGATAAGTATGAGGTCATTTTGGTAGGAATAACAGCAAAATGGACTATGTTTTAAATGGTAAAAAAATTGTAGCATGCTGCTGTGCAGAGGGAGTTGGGTGTCCTTGTGCATGAATCGCTAAAAGCAGGATTGCAGGTGCAGCAGGTAATTAAAAAGGCAAATGGAATTTTGTCTACCATTGCTCCAAGAATGGAGTTTAAAAACAGGGAGGCTATGCTGCAGCTGTATAGGGTCCTGGTGAGGCCACACCTGGAGTACTGTGTGCAGTTTTGGTCTCCTTACTTGAGATGAGATATACTAGCACTGGAGGGGGTGCAGAGGAGATTCACTTGGTTGATTCCAGTGTTAAGAGGGTTGGATCATGAGGAGAGACTGAGTATCTGGGATTATACTCATTGGAATTCAGAAGAATGAGGGGAGATATAGAAACATATAAGAGAGTGAAGGGAATGGATAAGGTGGAGGCAGGGAGGTTGTTTCTGCTAGCAGGTGAAACTAGGACTAGGGGGTTAGCCTCAAAAT
Source organism: Stegostoma tigrinum (assembly GCF_030684315.1). Classification (NCBI taxonomy): domain Eukaryota; kingdom Metazoa; phylum Chordata; class Chondrichthyes; order Orectolobiformes; family Stegostomatidae; genus Stegostoma; species Stegostoma tigrinum. The sequence continues at coordinate 49,484,291 of NC_081360.1, read as the reverse complement.
AAAGGGAAGCAGATGTAGGCCTGAGGTAAGGAGGAACTTCTTCACCCAAAGGTTTGTGAATCTGTAGAATTCCCTGCCCAGTGAAGCAGTTGAAGCTACCTCACTGAATGTGTCTAAGGCAAGCAAGGCTAGATATGTTTTTGAACAAGGAAGGGATTAAGGGATATGGTGTGCGGGTAGGTAAGTGAAGTTGAATCTCAAAAAGATCAGCCATGGTCTTATTGAATGATGAGGCAGGCTCAAGGAGCTGGTTGGCCTACTCCTGCTCCTAGTTCTTATGTTCTTACGTAAAAGAGAATGATCTCTTTGAAATTGGGGTTTGGTGAAATGGGCAGGTGGGATGGGGTTTGTGGGGGAGTGGGTCAGTTAGGAGACGGGGAATGTGCACACCTTGAAAATGTTGTCTGCGGTGGGGCCGGCCTATGGTATGAAATTACGTGCCAATGAAACGCTCATCTCTCTCAGCTGCTTTTAAAACGGCTGACTCCAGCTAGTCTATATGGAAACACAATGTTGTACACAGCCTTTCATGTGTTGTCATCATTCATCCTAAAGCAAGTCGTAATTTTATATTACTTAACTTTGCAAGAATTGTCATTACTTAACAAATCAGGTTATATTTTAACTAACCTGTTTTATACAATGTGGAAGTACAAACACACCTAGTACTGCAGAGTTAAGGGAGATATGAATAATTCACTTATCACAGAACTGAAACTTCTTGTGATCAGTTTAGTTTCCTTGGATTTGTCATGTCTTCATCCTCTTTCTCAGAGTTCTTTTCATTTTGCATTATCTTAATGAACTTGCCTCTTAGCTTTGTGTGGTTGATAACATAATACTTAAGATCATACTTGAAGCCTCTGTTAACTGTTCCTTGGGGATTCCTAGGACTCAGTCTCCCAGAAATAATATTATTCCAATTTTACCTTCTGCTCCAGTAACCAGATCTAATAAAAGTGCTTTCATGCTCATTCTGTTTTCTTTACTCAGGTCATATTGAAATTTGCTTCCACATTATATCAAAACCTAACAATCAATATTCTACTATAATCAATAATCTTCTGTTTGTGCCAATTCAAATGTCTCACTGTTCCATGAAATGTGAAAGAACTGAATGCTTTCCTCAGGAGTATTTTAAGGCAGCAGACATCTGGTCCAAGAGTCTCCTCAGAAACTGAACACAAATTAGAACTAAAAAAAAAACCAAAGGAACTGTGAATGCTGGTATTCAGAAACAAAGGCATAAACTGCTGGAAAAACTCAACAGGTCTGACTGCACCTGAGGAGAGAAATCAGAGTTAATGTTTCAGGATCTGTGATCCCCATTAAATGCCCACCATCTGGAAACATAATGAATATGCAATTGTACAAGTAATAGAACTCATTTCATTTTGGGGAATAATAGGGATGTGATAGGAGGATTTGTGAGCTGATTATTAGCCTGTTCAGTTGCAACACTAATGCTTTTTCTCTGACTGATAAAAATTGAAGGACAGTAGCAGTCGCTGTAATATGTGAGCAGCTTAGAGTTTTGCTGGCTCTGTGATTCAGCAGTGTATATTGTGGTAACCAGTTACAAAACAGACTGTTTTTGCACTTCTTCATACTTTTCTTTTCATTTTTTCTCTTCTTACCATTGCCCTGTTCTTTTTTTATATTTCCATACCTATGCACCTCTAAATCTTATTATATTTGTTTCTCATTCATTTAATGTTCTATCCATAATCTTTTCCTTGAATTTTCATTCTGACATTTCCTTTTTGATTATTTCTTTTACCCCCACCTGGCATCTTTTCCTTCAAGGTTTCATTTTATTCTTATCCTTTTGATTCACTCTTTTAAGATACTTCATAAAGATTCTCAAGTTTCGATCATTTCACATTTTTCTTATTTTGTTCTTGATTTAGATTAGTTCATTTGAAACAGTAGTTTATCAGTTGAGTTTTTTTCTCTTCATGGTTTTGTTCCTCTAGGTTTTTACTATTTTATTTTCTGTTCATTGTTGCTTTAGCCTCATCCTGTACCTTTTGGTAACTTAGCAGAAGTACTGAAAACATCAGTACATAGGCAAAAATGTGATGTGAACTCAGTGGGTAGTTGAGTTTTGGAGAAATGTGATTGTACATAGTATACAGGTTGGCGTATGGTAATCACATGACCTCCATTTTTGCTGTAAGTGCTTTCACTTTAATTTGTGTTAGCCACTAAAACTCATTATTTGAAACATGGTATCAGAAGTGTGAAGCTGAGATTGAAAGAATTATCAGAGCTGTAAGAGAGTTTGATAATGCAAAGCAAGGAAGAATTAAAAATGCGGTCTGCAACTCTGAAGTGCAGCAGTGAGTCAGAATTTTTTACTCACTGCTACAGTGAAAATGAAAAGAGATATGAGACAGAAATTGGATTTTTTTCACACTTAGAAGCAAGACATGAGATAACTTTAGAATTGAATAAAAAGATTGAGCAAGTAAGGGCAGAACCCTGTTATCAGCGCTGAGAAAAGAGTGCTGCGAGCCGTATTGTAGCTTTGATCTCACTGAAGAGCAAAAAAGCCAGACTAGAGAACATTTGAAGGCTATGAAAATATACTTTGAACCCCATGTAATTGTTACTTATGAGTAGTATGTGTTCAACATTAGAGCAACAGGGGAGAGGAGACTGTTGGCCAATATGTGATGGTTCTGATTCATCCAGCTGAATACTGAACATTTAGCCAGGTGTGGGAATTGCTTGGGCATTAGCAATCACTCTGTGAGAACGCATCAGCTGGGAGATGCGAAACCTACTCACAGGCAAGCTATTGACATTGGCAGAAGTTCTGCAGTTATCTGCCATCAGGCAGAGAATATCAACAGGAGAACACAGCAAGGCTTTGCATTACGTTGAGACACAGTCTGGACTAAATCAGAACAACATATTAGAAAAAGGAAGAAATATTTGTAGAAATGTAAGCAAAAGGCCAAGGCAAGGGGGCACCATGTTTGTATTGTGGAGTACATCACACCAAAGAAAGCATATCCAAAGAAAGCCGAAGTGGGAAAGCAATGCAAGATGCTGAATCACTTTGCATACAAGTGCTTAGCTGGAAAGTTGCAAACCATGGTCACTGGAGAGATAGCAGCCGATGATTTGGATAAATTGCATCTACACCATACAACATATTGACATCAACAGGTCTGAAGATGATAAATAGTTTATAACTATTAGAATGATGGCTGCAGAAGGACAGCATCAAATAAATGTGAAGTGGTAGTTAGTCACCAATGCTTCATGCAACTTCATGACTTTACAAATCTGTGCAAAGCTGTTCAAGATGATCTTCCAACAATGAAGCTCCGAAACATAAGGTCAGATTATGATGAAAAAAAGTTCATTCCAAGTGGGAAAATGAAGCTGATAGTCCAATGTAAGGGGAAGAATGAAGATCAGGAGTTCCAGATATAGTCATTAATCAAAATCCACTCACATCAGCTGAAGCATGTCTAAAACCTGGGCATTTATCATAGGAGATTAGCTCGTAGGTCATCCCTTCACTTGTTATTCAACTGTTGGCACTTTACTCACACCGTTTTACACTTTTAAGCACCTGCAAAGACTTGTTATTCAGCCTGTAGACACTCCACTCGCACGATTTGTAATTATCTGTTGACCCTCTTAATTACTTGGAAGTATCTTGCCATTATCTCTCCGCCTGTATATTCTGTGTCTGCACTTCCCTCCACATCATCTGAGGAAGAAGCAGCGCTCCAAAAGCTTGTGATTTCAAATAAATTATAACCTCCTATCATGTGACTTTAACTTCATAAGAGATTAGCATAGATGCACATTGACAGACACTTGAACAGATCTTTAAATATTACAAATAAATTATAGACACAGGAATGTGAGGTGAACAGAGGGATAGATACAGTGCATGGACAATAAGCAGCGGGTCTAAATAAGGACTGGGAATTGGCACAGGCTTGGTGGGCCAAAGGGCCTGTTCCTGTGCTGTATTGTACTATATGGTGTAGAAACACAGAAATTACTGGTGAAACTCAGCAGGTCTGGCAGCATCTGTGGGAAGAAAGCAGACTTAATGTATCAAGTCCAGTGAATCTTTACTTGGAAATATTCACTCTGATTTCTTCTCACAGATGTTGCCAGATTGGCTCTGTTTTGCCTGCAATTTCTGTTTTTGTTTCAGATCTCCAACATTCACAGTTCTTTATTTTACTTGCGGGTCTTGGATATCTTCCTGATGAATATTATCTCAAAGGAATCCAGAATGTATAGATCAACTCAGCGTTGCCAAGAAGAATTCCCGCTGCCCTCGGTGTTGGCCTGAAAGAGAGGGTAGAAGATTTAGAAAAGAAGGGAAGAATGAAGAAAGTTACAACTCCTACAGAAAGAATACCTGGAAAGCAATGAGTATGAATTGATCTGAAACGAATGTTAGAATGGAACCCACTATCCCATATCAACCATAGAAGAAATCTTGCAAAACACCTACCAAAGCAAAGTTCTTTACTACCTTTGATATAAAAGATAGTTGTTGGTAAATGATGCTGGATGAAGGCCGCAGTTTTCTAACTACATTCTCACATCATTCAGTACAGGCTCCACACGCTGTTGACCTATCTCCTGCTTCAGAAGAAAACAATGCAGACAATATGAGACAATGTGAAATTCTTGGAGTGGAAGCTATTGTGGATAACCTGTAGCCTATGGATGAGGTGACACAATCGGGAAAAAAAAATTGCTGACCACAATCAGAATCTATCATGTAGCACACTGAAATCAGACAAGGCCCTCGAGGGTTCTAGAGGAAGCAGGGTAGAACTTAATCAATGATTTAGGAGGGCTGAAAGGGATCACAAAATCTCCTTGGCAAATATGATTGAGGAGAATCCCAAAATATTTTATACTTGTGTTCGGAGCAAGACAGTAGCTAGGGAAAGGGTGGGTCCACTCAAGGACAAAGGAGGGAATTTATGCATGGAACCGGAGGTTGTGTGTAAGGTCCTTAATGAGTGCTTCATATTTGAATTGAAGAAGGACACAGATGATACTTAGGTTACAGGGGGTATGTTGATAATCTAGGGCATGTCAATATTAAGGAGAGGGTTGTGGAGGGTCTCCTGAAAGAAATTAAGGTAGATAAATCCTCAGGGCCTGATGGGATCTATTGGGGAAGCAAGAAACGAGATTGCTGGGGCCTTGGCAAAGATCTTTGTATCGCTTTAGCTACAAATGAGGTCTCAGAACACTGGAGAAGAGCCAATGTTGTTACTTGGTTTAAGAAGAGCAACAGGGATAATCCAGGAAATTATAGGCCAGTGAGCCTCCCATCAAGGAAATTATTGGAGAAGATATTTAGGTATATGATTTACCGCATTTGGAAAATAATGGACTTATTAGGGATAGTCAGCACGACTTGGCACATGGGAGATCACGTCTCAATAATTTGATTGAATTTTGGAGAAAGTGATGAAAATGATTGATGATGTAGGGCAGTGGATACTGTCTTCATGGACTTTACTAAAGCAGTTGACAAGCTCTATCATGGTAGGCCGGTTGAGAAGATTAAACTATATGGGATCCACAGTCAGTTAGAAAGTTGGATACAAAATTGGCTTAGTCACAGAAGATAGAGGGTATTTGTGGAGGAGTGATTTTCTGACTGGAGGTCTGTAACCAATGATATTCTGCAAGGGACCTGAATTCTAATTTATACAAATGATCTGGATGAAAATGTAAGTATTCTGATTAACAAGTTTGCAGATGACACAAAACTTCATGGAATTTTGTATAGTCAGGAAAGTTGTCAAAGGATACAACACAATGTAGATCAATTGGAAAGGTGGGCAGAGAAATGTTAGAGTTTAATCTGGACAAGTACGAAGTGATGCATTTTGAGAGGTCAAATGCAAGAGGAGGGTGTACAGTAAATGGCAGGACCCTTTAGAGTATTGACATACAGAACAATGTTTGGGTACAAGTCCATAGCTTCCTGAAAGTGGCAACACAAATGGGTAAGGTGGTAAAGTAGGCATACAAAATGCTTGCCTTCATCGGTTGGGGCATGTTGGCAAGTCATGTTCCTGCTGTATAAGACTTTAGTTAGGCCACACTTGGAGTATTAAGTGCAGTTCTGGTTACCACACTATAGGAAGCATGTGGAGGTTTTGGTGAGGTTGCAGAAGAGGTTTACCAAGATTGGTGTGTATTAGCTGTAAGGAGAGGTTGGGCAAATTTGAATTGTGTTTGCTAGACTGATGGAGGGTAATGGGAAACCTGTTAGAAGTATGTAAAATTATGAGGGGTATGGTTAGGGTGGATCGCCAGCCTTTTCCCTAAGGTGCGTGGCATGGTGGTTCAGTGGTTAGCACTACTACCTCACAGTAACAGGGACCTGGGTTCGATTCTACCCACAGGCGACTGTCTGATTGGAGTTTGCACATTCCCCCTGTGTCTGTGTGGGTTTCTGCTCGGTGCTCTCGTTTCCTTCCATAGTCCAAAGATGTACAGATTAGTCAGATTGGTCATGCTAAATTGCCTGTAGTGTCCAGGGATGTGTAGATTAGACAAGGGAAATGCAGGGTAATGGGGAAAGTGTAGGGGGATGTTCCTTGGATGACCGGTGTGGACTTGTTGAGCTGAATGGCCTGTTTCCACACTGCAGGGATTCTATGTTCTGTGAATGTCAAATACAAGAATGTATAGGTTTAAGATGAAAGGGGGTAGGTTTAAGAGAGATGTGCAAGGCTGAAACTGAATAAGAAAAAGATACAATTGCAAATATGCCAGAGGTCAAGGACAAAAGTCATGTAGTGACAGCAAAAACACTTGGATCTTGACAAGGTGAGAGCTGTGGCAGAAATGCAGCAAACAATAGCTGTGAGAGCTGTGTAATGATTTGTTATTTTGGTAACTACCTATCAAAGCTCTTGCCTAATAAAAGCAAACTACCGAGGTCTGGAATAAAAACAGGATGTACACGAGAAACTCAGCAAGGCTGGCAGTATTTGTGGAGAGAGAAACAGAGTTAACACTTCAAGTCCAGTGACCCTTCTTTGGAACTCAATGAGCCCCATGTTTTTGCCTAATACTTTTGACCGTGTCAACATGCACACAAGCAAACAGTTGTGGATGTACAGCAGAACTGGGGCATCACAGCAAGGAGCAGATTTCTCTTGAATCAAAGAAAGCAACAATAGCTCACCAGCTCTGGAAGCTATTAACTAGGTTGCAGAGACATTGAATCTGAAAACCCAAATGTCTTACTCTGATAATGAACTGACCCCAGGAGTGACATTCCCCCGGGAAGGAGCATCACCTGGGAAACAAGCGGATACCAGACTAACAGACACCGACAATTTGCATACATTTTGTTAAAAGACTGAAAGCTTTAGAGATAGTGGAGGAAATGCAGGTACACAGACTGATGAAAGTCAGGCTAGAATTATCACAGTTTTGTTCACAAATGATTTTTGTTTATTTTTGCTAACCATATCTATTGGGTAACCTTGGTAACTTTTAATTGCAAGTGATCATGCGTGAAGCTTTTAAATGAAATGGGTGATATCTGGGGAAGTGTGTTTGTACATAAGTGTGTTAGGTGGCTTGCTGTAACCATGTGAGACCTTTACCTTTGCTGTTATTGCTTTCACTTCGCTTTGTGGAAGTCATTAAAGCAAATGACATCAAACATCTTAGAACAGGAATATTATACACATTTTCAACAGGATATGCTTGAATATTTCAAAATGTTTTTCAGATTTAGGTATAAGTCTGCATCAGAACTCTGAGAAGGGAATGTAATAGCCAGCTGGGGTTGGTAATATAACGAGCTCATAACTAGATTGGAAGTTCAATATGGATTCTTAAAGAAATAAATAATACATTGGAGACAGGAGGGAAAAAAAAACATGAAGAATGATGGAATTAAAAGAGAGAAAAATAGAAAACTTGTGTACCCGGTGGCTGGGATTTTCCCATTTGAACTTGAAGAATATTGGTGAATGGGTTTCGTGACCTTTTCTGCCATTGCTATGCTGAGTTATCTCATACAAACACATTGTTCTCACTTCACTGTTTATGCAAGTGAGATGCTGGCCATGTTATTCATTGAATCATGTTGCAAACAAGACAGAGGTTCTCACCACTGCCAGTACATCCAGCTTCCAAGGCTCTGGCATCATGTTTAAAGCCCAGCTGGACACCCCTTCAGATGCTGCAGGCCAGGAACTGTGTTGCTCACTTCCAAAATCTCAACATGTGGCACAGGATAAAAATAAGCTCATTCCCCGCTTCATGGAGATGTCAAGGTCCTGGCAGGATGGGGGGATGACAGAGAGAAGCTGACCACGACTAGCAGCTACACCAGCAGATACATCTAACCTGGGTAACAACAGCTGCATGAGGCGATGCAGTTGCACCATGAAATGGGATGGCCAGCAGTGCAGAAACATAGCAAACAGCAGGCACTTCATCCCTTTGTATTTGCTCCCCCATTCAATGTGATCATGGCTTTCTATACCCTTAAGTCCTTTAGCCCTAACAATCATATCTAATGCCTTCTTGAAAATATTAAATATTTCGGCCTGAACCATTTTCTGTGGCAGAGTGTTCCCCCAGTTCATCACTCTCTGGATGGTGAACTTTCTCCTCATTTCAGTCATAAATGATATCTCCCATATCCTTAAACTGTAATCCCGCAGTGTGCACTTCCAAGCCATTGGGAACAGCCTTTCTGCATGTACTCTGTCTAGTCCTGTGAAAATTTTATAGGTTTCTTTGAGATCCCCTTCATTATTCTACACTCTGGTGAATATTGTCTGAGAAAAAAAGGGGCAATGATTTCCTGTGTCTAATGCAGTAAGGGGCACCATTCCCTCCCTGCTACTGCACAGCTACAGGGTGAGCATTCACTGCACATGCATCTCAGTAAAGCTGAGGGGATACAACTTTTAACATTACATGTCCATTAAAGGCTCATCCCCACCACATCTCCAACAACTACTGACCCTATTTGCTGTCTATGTTTCCTATTCCGCAACTAGGAGAAAACCCTGCAAATTTCTCCTGCTCATGTATGAACACGAGCTGTTGTTGCATCTACTTTCAATCTTACTGACAATCTTTCTCCATCTCTCATTGCAGGAAAATCTGGCCTCAAACTGGACTGACATGTCAGACTCTAATGGAGTCGTTGGCTGATGGAGATATTGCACTCATCTGAAGGGGAGAGAGAAATGGGCTATTGCCAGGCATTGATCATCCCACACAAGCGGCCAAGTCTTTGACGCCTGACAGTCACCTACATCAGGGATCCTTGAACATTAACTTTGGGGACAGGAGCCGAGCCATTACCCATTGATGTGGAAGGCAGTGATGCTGATGGTGCCAGACTGGTAGATATTCAATGGGCAGCTCACAAATCCACTGACCTTCATAGTGTAAGGGCCAGGAAGAAAACTGGGCAAAATACTGTGTCTCACAGATTAAACACCTTCAAAGTGGAAAGTGAGGCATATCAAACTAAAAGTCTGTGCACTTTGTAACATTGAAGGGATACAGATGAGGGAAAGGTCAAAAGGAGTTTCCTCAGAATTTGTGACAATCTGCTGGCTCTCCTGAAACACTGGATTCCATGGCTGATGTTCTACATCTTCACTTTCAGAGCTGCATAATGTTCGTGCCACATGGTTTCAGTGCTCTGACTTACATTTGCGTTTTCCCTAATACTGCTGTATGGGAAGGGCCTGTTGAGCTAATTTAACTTTAGTTCAATGGAAGACATCATTTATACATTAATATGGATATTGTAACATTTAATCTGGACCACAAAATGTGAGGAACAGTAAGTCAACACATTAGACATGCCCTTTACATGGAGAGGGTAACTGCCTGGCAGATGAGCAATGTAGATATGCAAACAATGAAAAGAAGTCTGAACCTAGCTAGTTAGAATCAGAGAATCTCTGCAGTGCAGAAGCAGGCAATTCCGCCCCATCAAGTCCACACCAACCATCTGAAGACCACCCCACCCAGACCTAGCCCACTACCCTAACCCTTTAACAACAGGAACAAAAAAAATGTTGCTGGAAAACCTCAGCAGGTCTGGCAGCATCAGTGAAGGAAAAAACAGAGTTAATGTTTTGGGTCCAGAACTGAGGAAGAGTCACCGGACCTGAAATGTTAACTCTTTTCTTTCCTTCACAGATGCTGCCAGACCTGCTGAGCTTTTCCAACAACTTCTGTTTTTGTTCCTGATTTACAGCCTCTGCAGTTCTTTTGGATTTTATTCACCCTATCCTTTTCATCCTGCATTTCCCAAGGCTTATCTGGCTTCCAGCACATCCCCGAACACTATGGGCAATTTAGCATGGCCAATCCACCTAGCCCGCACATCTATGGACTGTGGGAAGAACCCAGAGTACCCAGAGGAAACCCATGCAGACACGGGGAGAATGTGCAAACTCCACACAGACAGTTGTCTGAGGGTGAAATCGAGCCCTGGTCGCTGTGAGACAGTGGTGGTAACCACTGAGCCGTTGTGGTGCCAAGTTAACCAGGGAGTACTTGTCAATGATGTTGTCTCTGACCTTGCTGCTTGACTGATATCATTGAGGGTGAAGATAATGAAGAGCTGAGCTCTGGTGAAAATGGTGTCAATAAGTTTCTGGATGCACATATGTCTGGAGGATTGAGGGATGCCACTGCCCTCCCTTGTTGCTTTCTGAAATGAACCACAAGATATAAATTTAAGGGTAGTGGTGACACTGATGACCACTGTGATGGGGTTGAAGTCCAGTCCTGAGGGACATTGTGTCCTTCCAGCATTGAGCTTAGGTCTGAGACGATGGATCAGGGCAGCCTTAATCTTCCATGACATTGCATCCTTATGTTTGTACATAACTTCAGTAAAGCCTATAAAAATCTTTGTTCTTGCCGTTGTTGTGTGCCTCCTGGTGGATCTTGTTCGGATGCTTCTTCCCCGGGAAATGCTGTGTGGCAGCCACAGAGATTGCTGTTTTTGCTGCATTTCCTGAAGTTCTTGTCTCGACTGTCTCCTCCTCCTGTTCATTCTCGGGAGAAGCAAGGCTCCGTGAACAGTAGGCATGGCATCTGACATTACCGCTTTGTCAGTAGCTAATCTATGGTGATGGTCAGAGAGACCACCCGGTGTTATTAAAGGGACACCAGTTGTCCCCAAAACTGTCACAATCCCCTTAGCCATGCAATGCAATGACAACCAAGTCCAGACGCTTCCTGCCCACTTTTACCCAGGATACCATGGCCAGGGCTGTTTGCAGCTAGGCCTCTGTGACTTACCATGGCCCCTTCCCAGACTGATTTGGCAGAATAGCCCTGAATGACTATGACTCTGCATCCCAAACTGATCTGTCAACAGCACCCTGACTGGACTAAATGTAATATCCAGACTGCTTACATTTGACCTTGAGGACTGACCGTGACCTAATCCCCCACATATCCCAGAATTGCCCATAGGATAAAATCCTGCCTGACTGACCTGCACCCTCCATCCGGAGTGCACTCGGCCTGTTCCTTTGATGGACTGTGATGGTGCTCCCTGATCGACTGAAGTTCACTCTCTCCTCCCGAAGCATTCGTTCCCTTGGACTTGCACACATTCCCCTTTTCCACAAGAGCCTGCTTTGTTTTTGTTGCATTAACTGCCAGTTATGTAGTACTATGCCATACAGCACATGTCCACCCCCTTTGTGATTGAAACGTTTATCCTTGCCACCACAATCTGCCTGCCTCTCCTTCACATTAAAAAGCTAGTGAAACTATTGCTGATGCCTAACTGTAGTCAGTGCTAAAGGCCTTGGGTGCTGAAAGGCAGGTTATGATCCAGAAAGTGCTTGACTCCATGTCAGCACTACAAATTCCATTTCGATACAAAAGATGTCTGGCTGTCTCTCAGTACAAACTGACCTGCCACAAGCTGCAAGTCCTATCTGTGCAGGATCTATACACAGTCTGCACTGTTGACGTGGAGCCAAGCTTGAAAAATGCAGTTGGTTCTGATCTTTATGAATGGGACTTTTTTTTGAGGAACAGAGCCATGTGTTGTGCATAGTATTTTTAAAGTGTTCCTTCATTGGTTGCTTCTGATTACTTTGCTATCTGATCCAATCAGCATGGTTTGTGCTCAAATACTATGTAAGATAATTTCCCAATCCTTCAGGCACATCGGGCATGTGTCAGATGCAGATTATTTCAATAAATGATATCTAAACACAAGTATAACCATATATAATCATAACCTATACGCTACAACATGGATTTAACTGTATGCTTTCTGAGCACCCAGCAAATATTTCCCCGATGGATGGGTGAGGTGGTGTGCCTCTGTGGTATGCCACAAAACATTTTTTTAACAATTGGGCTGTCTTTCTATAAGTCAGGCCATCTGGGAGAACTATTCTCTTTCATTGAGAAACATATTTGACACAATCTTTGTTCCGATCTGCACCATACAAGGTTTCTCATCTCTATCAATGAATTAATCTCCTGGATGGGTATCAGTCTGATGCAGATTAATTAGTTATTGTATTTTCCCTTCCTGTTTGTAGATTCCCTGAATGGAACAGTGATATGCTTTTTTTTAACTAACTATTCATTATCTTGTTTATAATTTAATATTATTTGCAATGTTTATAAATTAAAGCAATTATTGTACGGCTGTCAGCATAATTGAGTTGTCATCTCAGGTTTGCTGTAGACTGATAAAGTGAACACAGTAGGGTAGTGGCAGACCAACATGAAGATGGTTAGGATGATAGTGATAATTATGGGGGGGGCCTACAATGAATAACTCAGCAAACCAGGTTGATTAGGTTTGAAATCCCAATGTGTTTTGCAGCATTCATTAGAAATGTTGCTCTTACGTCGAAACATAACTGCAGGAAGCTTTTCCTCGTTGTCTTCAAATTATTTCGGATCATAACATAAATGGAATATGTAACTCAATATTAATTTTATTGAATAGATTAAAGTAGACAAAATCATATGATTTTATTCTAGGTTAAATTTAAAACAAATTTACAATTTAAAGCAACCACATTTGGAGTTGGTGACTATTGCAGCTTGCTAGCCCTGTATAGCACAATGTTGACTTTCAAATATGCTGTGTTACTGTATTTTTTCACGTTTTCATGGATTGTCAATAGATATGCAACACCCACTATGTTTGAATTTGATCTCACAATGACACATGGGATCAAATTATAAATTGCTGAATCGATACCTATCATTTGATGATTTAGGACTTTGCTGCTTCTTGATTGCTTCTGAGAAATACGAGTTACTTATGAATTTATAACCATATGGTAGAAAATGAATTAGATTCTCTTGATATCAGAGAATATATGATATACAATATTTGATCAATAACTTTCTAATTTGTCATTTGTACATTGCTTCTGTGACAAGTTCTTTACTGACGACTAAACGTGAAATACAACACGTAACTTGTACTTAGGCAGAGGATATCTGTTTCTACATGGGATATTTAACAATGTCCTAAATTAATTAACCATATATTTGAACAACTTTGCATAAGTATACATCTAGAACAAGTTCAAGTTTTAATGTCCACCAATAAATAATGAATGACATTTTGTGCCACGTTAATGTAAGGCAATGCCATCTCCAACACAAAAGTCCAACCCCCCCACTCCATGACGCACGATTGCTTTTTCATCATTGAAAACCCTCCTACTGGCATCTGGTGCAGGGCAGGCAATATACAGGCTGGTTACTATCTGCCAGAAATATAATAGATTAAACATATTAATTCTGTGGCTGCAAGAGCAGATGAGAAGCTGGGAATTCTTGAGCAAAACTTTGCAAAATCTGTTTCCCATCTATGAGGCACAAGTCAATATGAATCATCCTCCTGGACAGGTACCATTTCAGTAACTCTCAAACCACCCTCCACCACTAGCGCAAAGTGTATCATCTACAAGATGTACCGAGGCAACTTGCCAAGACTCCTTTGCCAGTGCCTTCCAAACTTGTGACCTCTACCAGTCTGAAGGGCAAGGGCAGCATATATGTGGGAATATCACGACTTCCAATTTCCCTGCCAAGTCACACATTATCCTGACTTTGAAACAAATGGGCATTCCTTCCTGTTCAGTGGGCCAAACCCCTGGAACATCCCCAACAGCAATGTGGGAGCACAATTATCACCTGCACTAAGGTTCGAGAAGGTGCCTCACCATTACCTTCTCAAAGGGAATGAAGGGTTGATAATCAATGATGGCCTTGCCAGTCATGCCCACATCCTGTGAATGAATTTTAAAAATGTTTAGTTCGGGCCCCTTTTGTCTCTGAATCAAAAACTGTAAATTTCAGCCTGACACCAGGAATTGAGTATACCCTAGATTGAGAACTCAGGGCCACTGTATTGGAGCAATGGTCATTTGGGTGAGTTTGAAAGCCAAGCCTTTGTTCTGGTGGATGAAGTGGATGTTAATGGTCCATTTGTTTGAATAAGTTCAGCTAACTCTAAACAACATGTTTCTCTCACCCAAATTAATTAGCTGATGTGTTTTCATCTTATTGCTGTTTGTGAGATCCAAATTTCTGTTCCTGTTGCATTCACCAAAATTACAATAGTCACTGTAATTCATCTGATGGTTTGAGATAGCTATCAATGCAACTTTTTCTTCCAATCTGAGTTATCTGTTATTACGTTGTTCATTTGCGTGGATTTGCAGCCTGCAAAACCTTGCTTTTTGGAGTTACCCTTATGACAATTTTCTTTTTGTTTTAAAACTCTGTATTGATCATTGGACTAGATGGCTAGAGTTACGTTCAGAACAAGTCTGCATTATGTCTCATTTCCTTTTCTAGCTGAGGTAAACTTGAGGTTACTTGGGGTCTAAGTGCAACAGGAAATGGTAAACCGCCACTGATAAAAACTGCCAAGAAAAGTGGCTCAGAATGAAGCATCAGCAGATAGGGAGCCAAGGATCACCTTTGAGCAGAGCTTATGTGAGTGGATGAATGCACATTTCTAGTGGAAGCTGCCTGTGTAAATTCATCACGCTGTAATTGTACAGACTGGCCACTCTGTGGCTAACAGAATATCCCTTCTGCACAAATCTCCCAAAATGCCTTAAAAATTTTCACCTGAAAATGTTTCATCCACTACATATTTTGCTGCAATAATTTAAATTTCTATCGTCTTAATGAAGGTTGAAATGACATTAAGTTAAATTCAAACATCTCGCGTAACATGATTTGATGCATCCACTGAATTGTCATTTATGTAATTTTAATGTATTTTGTTCAAGCTTTCATTTGAAAGTGTCAATTTCTGGCAAAAAAGCCTGGGCTTGGACTTGACATGTTTGCTGCAACCCAGTGAGCGTAGGTTGTGATACGAACATGTTCAGGGCTTGTGATTGACCAGGCTGCTGCTGCTGCAGGAAAATACGTCTGATCTTGCCTATGGTCCAATCTTCATCTGGAGCGGCAGCTGAGACTCTGTTAAACTGTTGGCTCAGTTTACAATTAAAGTGGTAATCTGAATGCATAGGACCCCAACTTGCACACTAAAAGGGCCTACAGCCTGATTTAGCAGGGTATTCTGCCTATCCAAGACAGCCCTTTTGCAAACAATGTTAACAACACTGTCAGTGGAAAGAAAATAACTAATTCTAGTGGATGGGTGACTTTAAACACTCCATGGCACTGTATGCATCATCACAAAACATAGGATATAGTATATTACTGACCATGAACAAAGAGTGGCAGATGGCCCAGATCTGAGGCAAACAGAAAAAGCAATGTCTGGAGAAACTCAGCAGATCTAGTAGCATCTGCGTGGAGATAGAAAATAGTTAACATCTCCAGTCCTGTGACCCTTCATCGCAAGCAGTTCCGAAGAAGAGTCACCGGAATCATAGAATCCTTACAGTGTGGAAACAGGCTATTCGGCCCTACAAGTCCATACCGACTCACCGAAGAGCATCCCACCGAGTCTCACCCCCCTGCCCTATCCCTGTAATCCTGCATTTCTCAAGGCTAATCAACGTAACCTACACATCCCTGGACATTAAGGGCAATTTAGCATGGCCAATCCACATAACCTGCACATCTTTAGACTGTGGGAGGAAACCAAAGCGCTCGACAGAAACCAAAAAGACACAGGGAGAATGTGCAAACTCCACACAGACGGTTGCTCAAGACTGGAATTGAACCTGGGTCCCTATCATTGTGAGGCAGCAGTGCTAACCACTGAGCCAGCATGTCAACCATTGTTTGTACTGTATGATGCATGTTTCTTGGCTGAAGCAATTGTTTATTGTGGCAAAATGTTAGATCATATATTCTACATTTGAATTGTCTTTGTTAACATTTTTAATGGAAAAGAAACTCAGATGAAGTCCTGGCACAAATATTTTCCTGTTGGCACAGGAAATTCGCTTGCAGGATCTCAAAACCCGCCCCAAGTAATCTGGGGACTGACAGGAATCCAGTGTTCAGTGCCATCCTTTGAAACTGATTCCCTACAACATGAGCCTATTGCTCCCAATCCAGCTGATACAGGCCCCAGGTGTTCACCTAGAAGTAGAAAATTCCTGACTTTGGAGAACTCCACTGGCAATAAGGTTCCAATGCCACCCACAGGCTATATATCCCAACTCGGTATAGTGATGCTGATGGAACAGGTTATTGAGTTATTTACTGAGGAGCTGAACTCATGAGGGGTGGAGATGAGCAAGAAACAAAGTTTGTGGGGAAATGCTGTTCCTACTGGTGGGAGGACAAGTGGCAGGCATTTAAGGCAAGTGGCAAGAGAGGCGATGGAGCAACGGGAAATGTTTTCATACAGTGAGTGCTTAATATCTGGAGTACATTCCTCTGATTATGGTGGAGGTAGGTTCAATCGAGGCATTTGAGATGGCATTAGATTATTATCTGAAAAGGAAGTATGTGCAGAATTACAGGCGACTGGCATTAGGTAGATTGCTTATTTGAAGAACTGGCACAGGCAAGTCAGACTGTATGATCCCTTTCTGTGTGGTAATACAGTACACTGCAGAAGGTTTGGGGTTAAATGCTCAGTCTCTGCCAGGAGCACTGATGTCAGTTAGGGCAGCAGTCAGGTTGGTTGCTGAGCTCAGTAAGAATGAGAATCAGCCAGCATTATTGAATATTCTTGCTAAACAGTGACCCCTGATGGAAGTGAATATATCTGATTACCAGGCGAGCAAAATGGTAGGTAAAGTTTATTAGCATTTTTCTTGGGATTGTCTATCAGCTGATCTGTAAAATCTTGAAAGTACGTTGATATTCTAACTGTGAGCCATAACATAACATTTTACCTAATAAATATGCTCAAATGAGTTGCTGTTTACAGGATAGAATCAATGCAAGTACTATACATAGAAAACAAGGGTACAGTGTGTTTCTTGTGTCCCTGTTACTAGCAATTTACTGTGAATTTTGTTTTCACCTTGACTTTGCTCAGTCCTTTGGTGGGAATTTTCTTTCAGCCACTGTTCATGGTCGACAGTTTCCAGAATAGATCTCTTCAGAGAGGAAAAGAAGAGGAGTTGAAAAGTACCTACTGATGCTTTTGATAGTGTGACTCAAACAATTTTACTTGTTAATTGCTTTATTATTAATTATTTTTTAAAACATTACTGATAATTAGTTTATTAAAGATGTACACAAAACGAAGTGCTGTGTTTTGACAAAAACAGACTTTATATCGATAAGAAATGGTTATTAAATGAAAATAATCAAAATCTTCAGCATTAATTTTGAACTGCGATGGGGAACTCGCACATGCATGTACTGGTTTCCTGGTATAATAGAAAGAGCCTGTAAAAGATTTGAATAAATTTGTTATGTTACTTTTGACATTATATGGTTCAAATGCTTATCTGCCAATCATTATTGGTTGTGTTTGCCACCCATCTTAACAGAACCTGTTTATTTTACACTGGGTGATATTTTTATTAAACTGTACTTTAAAATGCTTCAATTGATGCAGTACAGTGGTGCATTCTGCTGCTTTGCAACCCTTTATGTAAAGATTTCTTTCTCTGGATTCACTTTAACTAAGCTTGCTCTGAACTTTGAGACTGTTTGTACTTGTAATCTTTGACCTAGTTCCTAATGCAATCTTTACGCAGCTGTTTATTTTTCATTTCTTTTTGAAATTCCACTGTTAAGTCAAACATTTCTAACAAAGGCGCAGTTTCAAGGTTTCACCACTTGGTTGGGCTGTTGCCCATTAATTTTAGCTAAAACACTCAAAATTTCAATCTCATTTAGAACAGTTATAGAAAAGTACCTCATTACATCTAATTGGTTTTCTAAATAGCTGTTAGTGATTGTTTAAAACCCACCATGAAATCGTTGACTGCAAATTGAAGAATTGTATTTCTGCAATGGTCCCAACTTTCCAGTATTTTCCTGCTTGGGCCCCAAGTGCTATGCTGTGGACCAACTGCACGCTGGACCTCAAAATGTATGAATTCAGGTAAATTTACATGAAGTTGGTAAGCACTGGGCATACAGTGTTGTATTATAGCACACATTCCAAAGCACAAAGCTACAGCACCTTTAAGATAGTTACAAAACATCACAACTTGCGACGATTAGGCATAAAGATTACCTTCAGTCACATTCTCTTCCTAATGCAGTGTTGTCACTCACCTATACATGTATGTAATGTACAGCAACATCAGTAAACATGGAACTAAGACTATGGGCATTGCAGACTGGCATATTCTAAGGTCCAGTGCTACATGCTGACTGATGCAGTAAAGCCTGGGGCAGCTGCTACATGGCACAGTGGGGAAGGACTGTTGTCTGAGGTCTTTCTGCTGAAGTTCCGTTTTTATTCATTCACGGGATGAGGGCATCACTGGTCAGGCAGCATTTATGACCCTCCCTAATTGCCCAGAGGACAGTTAAGAGTCAACCACATTGCTGTGGGTTTGGGGTCACATGTAAGACCAGATAAGGATGGCGGTTT
This sequence comes from Stegostoma tigrinum, assembly GCF_030684315.1. NCBI lineage: Eukaryota > Metazoa > Chordata > Chondrichthyes > Orectolobiformes > Stegostomatidae > Stegostoma > Stegostoma tigrinum. The sequence continues at coordinate 49,465,270 of NC_081360.1, read as the reverse complement.
TCCTACCCTAAAGGACATAAGTGAACCAGATGGGCTTCTCTGACAATTGACAATGGTCATCATTAGACTCTTAATTCCAGATTTATTGAATTCAAGTTCTACCATCTGCCATGGCAGGATTCAAACCCGAGTCCCTGGAACATTATCTGGGTCTCTGGATGAACAGCCCAGTGATAGTATCTCTAGGCTATCACCTCTGCTAGTATAATGAGGCTCTGTTCAGTTATTCAACCAGCTTGAAAATAGTCTCCTGCATGAGTAAGAAATGCCTTTGGTGATTGCAACTGCAGGGAATGTCAAGTTCCAATGTTTTTCTTGATATGCTAAGACTGTACAGAACTGCTTTAGTAACCTTTTTTTCTAATGAATAAAGTATATCATTGCAATTAAAAAAGTGCGATATCATTGGCTTGCAACCAGTTAGCTTTGCAACTAAGTTTCAGATATTTAATTCAAGAAGAACATGACTGGCCCTGCTGTACATTTTGCAGACTAATGTATACAGAAAACCATGAAATGACATCATGGTGGCAGGACGTGGGTACTAGAAGATGGTGATAGCAAGCAGGCACTAAAACCTAGTGTGGTGGCTCGTTAGTCAGAATAGGTGGATACTAACAGCATAAACATTAACAGCAGCATTGCAGTCCATAGATATCATAGAATTCCTATAGTGTGGAAGCAGGCCATTTGTCCACACCAACTCTCTGAAGTACATCCTGCCCTGACCTCCCCCATTTTGCATTTACATGGCTTACTCACCTAATCAACACATCCGTGGACACCCTGGGAAATTTAGCATGGCCAATCCACCTAACCTGCACATCTTTGGACTGTGGGAGGAAACTGGAGCATTCTGAGGAAACACAGACATGGGGAAGAATGTGTGGAGTTGGATGAACACAGCAGGCCAAGCAGCATCTTAGGAGCACAAAAGTTGATGTTTCGGGCCTAGACCCTTCATCAGAGAGGGGGATGGGGACAGGGTTCTGAAATAAATAGGGAAAGAGGGGGAGGTGGACTGAGGATGGATAGCACAAGGCAGTTGCAGTGGGAGAGAGATCCCCTGAGGTTGGTCCGGAGGGAGGAGGGTAACTTGTTCAGGTTAGTGTGCAAATTCCAAAGTGACAGTCACCCAAGGGTGGGATTGAATCTGGGTCCCTGGCACTGTGAGGCAGCAGTGCTAACCACTGGGCCACCACAGCACTCTGATATATAGTTTCATTGAAGTGAACTTAGCTGAAAGGTTAGAACTTGTTATTGTCTCCATACCAAAGGGCCCTTTTGAACAAACTCAAAGCATATGCCATTGACATTCTGCTGAAAGACGATCACAAGTTTGAAAACCAGCAGCAGAAGCAAATGCTTGACTTGGGAAGAACTATGGCAGCTATTTACTTGTTCAGTGGCATATCGAAGTCCTATCACCTACCAGGACAGCTTACATTTGTCATGAAATTTTGGACACTATGTTCTACAACAGGACATTGGGATAAAGTGTGCAGGAAGTCCAAACACGCCGAGGATCCTAAAATAACACAATTCTCCGTAGCAGCACGTGAAAAGCCAACCAAGGAACATATCAAAAATGCTTCCAAAGTCCCATCTGTGACACACAAGTGAGGCAGCAAGGTCCCAGAGGTAACTATAAGGTTTAGCTGACAGATCCCAGTCAGAAAGAACATGCTGTTAACTCACCACACCATATGGACACTGTCAGAACAACTGAAGCCTCTGCCTCAATCTGAGTGACGTATCCCCAAAGGAATGGATAATTTATGCTGTATGCCAAAAATGTCACTGGTGTGGGTGCAAGTATCACCTCTCGCTGCATTTTACACAAGATATACTCAGTAAACTGGATCTGTGTTATAGCCCAAATATAACAGTCTAACTGCTTACTATGGATGTGGCATTCTGTGGATTGGACTCATACATCCTAAATTCAATCTAGATCCTGGGGTTGGACTCCTAAAAGCTTTAACATCAGTGAAGCAGATCAGCCAATTATTATCAGTCTATTGCATGCATAGACTTACGTATTGTTGTCATGCATGAAGTGATGGACAATTTCGGTTGCAACACTGAAGATTCTAAACCATAATATCAATTTCATTCATTCTGGCCAGGGCCAAGCTGAGCAACTTTAACAAGCTTCATCAGGTAATGACCAGCTACAACAACTTGAATAGATTAACATCAGTAGGTGGGAACATCCAATAGGTCCCTGAGCTAGTACAGGTATTCTGACCACTCAGAGGTCAACTCGCACTCTGCAACTATGTAATCTTCAAGGGCAATTGAGTCACAATTCCATGAGCTCTACTTCAAGAGATGCCACACCAGGTTACATGGGCCCAAGGAAAATATCAAAATCCATATCCAATTCTGGCATTAATAAGGGGATGATCAACTGAAACATGTGAAACTCCATGAAGCTCAACAATCTGGAGAACATTTCCTCCCACATGTGATAATGGGAACTGCGGATGCTGGAGAATCCAAGATAACAAAGTGTGGAGCTGGATGAACACAGCAGGCCAAGCAGCATCTCAGGAGCACAAAAGCTGACGTTTTGGACCTAGACCCTTCATCAGAGAGGGGGATGGGGAGAGGGTTCCCCCTCTCTGATGAAGGGTCTAGGCCCGAAACGTCAGCTTTTGTGCTCCTGAGATGCTGCTAGGCCTGCTGTGTTCATCCAGCTTCAAACTTTGTTATCTTGTTTCCTCCCACATGAGCAGGTTTGCAACTGCTATTTTCTATTTCCAAGGACATGATTACTTCTGGTGACTATTTCATCAAATTTCCATCAGTTTGACAAACTAAAGATAACCCTATTGCGATGGTTGTTGACACATTGAGCACAGTTATGGTTCAGTTCACTTCAACAAAATGTGAGTGACAGCAATTCGCACAGTGCACCCTTCCAAGACAGGTGCAGGAAAGGGGATGTCCAACATTTTACTGCTGCTTCTCACCACCCTTAGTCAAATGGCCTCACATAGTGCCTTATTTGTATTGCAAAATCCAAGACCACTAAATGGAAGGCAGTTTGTCAACAATTTCCACATTTCTGTCCATGGCAGCTGCCAGACCTGCTGAGTTTTTCTAGCAATTTCTGTTTTTGTTTCCGATTTCCAATAGCCGCAGTTCTTTTTTTTTCCTCGGCTGCCTATGTTGCTGATCCATAGGTAATGCTTTCCCCTTACTGCCCACATATATTGCAAGTCAAATCCACACAGTTTTTCCCTCCCACACTCACTACCCATTGACATGTGTACAGCAGACTGTTGGAAAGAAGGGAAAACATGACCAATGGGCTGCAGATAGCTTTCCCAAGCAGAAACAGGACAAAAAAAAACACATCCAAAAATTTCACACAAATACATGGCTTCTTGGAAAGATACTACAATGATGTATGCAGCTTACTTCATATGATGTGGTCATGAGTATTAGTCACGTCCTGCAAAGAAATAGACAACATATCTGAATTGCCTATCATCAATCCCAGGTGCACAGGGTGACCAGTCAGATATTGAAGATAGCACGCTTGACAATAACCACACATCAACAACAGATGATACTCATCCATTCACAATGGCAGATAGCAAACAACAGTGACACTGCACAATCAAGTAATAATAACTATATAAGGATTTGTGCCTGAGGACCCCGAAATCCATCTGTGCTGCAGCTTTCTGAAGTCTTTCTCCATTTAAATAATATTCAGCTCTCCTATTCTTGCTGACAAATTGCAAAACCTCATATATTTCCACGTTATATTCCCTCTGCCGAGATTTTGTCCACTCACTTAGAGTCACAGATGTCTACAGGATAGCAAAATGCCTTTTATCCCATCATGTTTTTGCAAGTTAAAAATACCTACCTAACTATTCCAATCCTGTTTTCCAGCATGTGCCCTGTGCCTCGGCTATCACAACAGCATATCGAAATACAGCTACTTCTTAACCTGCTATGGTGAAATTTGAATCTTGTCCATACATTAGTAGATAGAGCAGCTTTTTGCTTTATCGAGGGGAGGGGTGGTGGAATTGGGTGATTTTTTTGAAGCAGAGGAACAAGACTAAGAAGAGCGGGCAGGGACATGGGGTAGTTTTTGTGTTACCAATGGTCTGAATGACTTTCCATGAGTGTGAATGTCTTCATTGGTCGTAGCTGAAGCTTGCAAGTGGGAACAGCCAGAAAGGAGCTCAGAGGTGTTTCCACAGACGTGTCTTAACAGGCTTTCCACTACATTTCTGCAAAATAAAAGTGACGAAGAAGTAGCTCTGAGAGGAAAGCTTGCCTGGATAATTGGAATGCCAATTAATTGCATTATTTTAAAATACCACTAGATGGCAGTTTAGTTCTGCCTCAGACACGGAATATTTCATAGAAGGTGTGGTCGATACAAATACGTAACGTGTACCTCATTCAAAAAGGCGTGAGGCTCTTTAAGCTGTTTAATTGGACAACTGTAGTTTTAAGTCATCAAGTGTTTAAGCTGCGTGTTGAAAGTTTGGAGTGTAACAAAACAGAATAAAGGGTATGGAGACATTAAGGAATGCAAATGCTGGAAGCCAGAGTCTATAAATGTGAGGCTGGAAAAGCACAGCAGGTCAGACAGCATCAGAGGAGCAGGAAAATCAACATTTCAGGCTGAAACCCTTCATCAGGTCTGATTCTGTGGTTGAAAGATAAAAGTAGTTTTCTGATTGAAATGAGTGTTTTTGTTGCAGTCCTGCAGTGTTGTTGTAAATATGCAGAAAGGCACAAATCAATTTAAATGCTGCAAATTTTGTCATGTACCGTATCACATTAAGGAATGAGACAAAATAGTGTCAATTTTAGTCCAGATAACTGAATCAAGTCACAAATAACTTTACAAACGACGGATTTGCCCAATAATCGTTGTCAGTCCTGCACAGAACAGTCTCCAGCACAGAAAATGCTAGCAGTTGTACAACTTCAGTATTGAGGAATGGGAAATCATGGAGGACTTCTGGCCTTGTATATGAAGAAGAACCTTTTGCTTTTTGATGTCCGGAGGTCAGTAAGCTTGTGTGAAGAAATAATGACAGTAAGGAATTGAAGAGGCTGCAAAATCAACCTCTTCTCCCATGTGCCGTCAGGGATTTACTTGGTATCCCTGGTCAATTTCAACCCACCATTCCTCCCTCTGTAAGCTCGGATTTTCCTTTGTAAAACCTGTATTTCTTTTCAGCATAATCACTGTTAGCTAAGGCATATAATAAATGTTAGTGCATGATAGAACTCAATCTTAATCATCCAATAAAATCCTGCTTACCATTTTGGACAAGTTGTGCTATCTTTACAAGTGCCTGCAAGAATTCACTGTACTATGCACATCTCTACATTGAGATTTTTGGCTCATTGCACATTTGATAGATTGATGTATCCGGATATTGTATCTTCAGTGTTTCCCGCAGCCAAAACAATTTACACACAATTGCAATTTGTTTATGCTTTTGTAAGAAGATGTTATTTCTTACACAGTATTTTAAAAAACTTGTAATTTTGTTCATGTGTAACAGATACCAGTACACATCTAAAGGTGCATGTGTTATTGTGCATACAAGCTCTGACAGGGATCTCCTCATGTTTCATATTCATTTTCGTTTCTTTTATTTAAATTGCAGTATCTAATATTAAGGAAATCTGTACATTTCCTTTTCCTGTGAATTGATTTTGTGTCATTGTCACATAGAGGATTTCTTATTTTAACTGACTTACCAGAGGGAGGTACTGGTTTGAAATTGACGCACGAAGCTTAAAGACTGTTCTCTTCTGACATTGACACATTGCCAGTTGCCTGAAGCAAATGCTGCAGGTGGGATGTTGATGAAGCTTGGAGCCACATAGCAACATGCTTAGCCCCCAAAGTCTGTTCAGTGTGCCTCATTGTAACAAACTGTCTGCCTTGTTCACTGCAATACAGGCCTCAGAAATTGGCAGCCTGTAACTGAGCTGTAAAGGCCCTGTATGCTAAGAAAGCAATGGGACCCACACAGAAACTGGCAGGCTGTAAGTCAGTGCTGGACTCATTGAATGTGCGCTAAGACAGCAATGGAAGCCTCTAAATAATCACAAACTAGGTGGGATGAAAGAAAGCTAAGATTCACAAGATGCATCCTGTGTAGATGTATGCGATGCACGTATATACGTGTATGTAAACCTACCTGCCACAACATGTTATTTGTGTTGCTGAGCTCTAATGTGCTGAAGGGCTGAATTGGTGTGAGAGTTGGTCCAAGAGGAGGCATGGTGATATGGGGAGACTGGTTTTGTGCTGCTAATTTGTGTGGATGAAGGTGTGAGAAGGCTAGTGGCTGTGGACCAGGGTTTGGGGGGGGGGTGGGGGTGCAGGGATGTAGGGGGAAGGGGTGCAGGGGTTGGTGGGACATTGTTGTGTCGAAGTCATTGCATTGATGGCTTGGATTCAGCAAGCTGTGATTGACATAATGAGTGTGCCATCTAGTTTGTCAGGAAGAGTGGAGAATTGGAAGTGGTGTAGAAATAAGATGAGTTGGGGCTTTAATGGAATGTGAATGAATAGGAATAAGAGATAGTCAGTGCTTAATGCTGATTTTCTGATGTTACTATTTTAGGTTTGAGGGAAAAATCAAGAAAACTTTCTTGATGTTAAGAATCTGACATTTTTTGATCTCACCATATTTCTGACCATTTTGCTATTACTCGCGACACACCAGCAAAAGGTAAATTCCAGGCAATACTCACGTTCTGCGCATAGTATTTGATTTAGAGGCAATACTGTTTCTTAAAACTATTGCCTCCGTGAAGTCTAATCTTGTGTTCGATATGGCCCTCCTCTGACCTTGAATCTGCTAGGACATATTATTTTCTTTTGCATTCCTGTCAATGTGATGAATAATCTTATGAAGAATGCAGTTTTCATCTGTATCATTTCAATACTTCTTTAAATCTTTCAGTTTATATTCTAGTATTCATCAAAGGTGTTTTAAATTGACCTACTGTAGAGTTTGCCAGATGATTGGACACTGTAACAATGCAGTATTTTCTTGGGTTGCGAATCCTTTTGTTTCTGAAATAATGTATTAAATCATTCAGTAAAGCTCTGAGCTGTATTTCCAGCTGCTTATTGCAGCAATTTATTCTTTTCAAGCTTTTAAAACATATTCCTTTGTACTACTCTATCACTGTAATCCTCACTGGGTTTCTTACTTTCTTCCACCAATAAAAATGCTGACTATCATTGCTGCTTTGATAGTCTTAACTTTTGTAGCCACAGTAGAGTTGTATCACTTCTTCCCACATAGAATTGATGTTTTCCCACATTTCATGTTCTAAAACACCAACGTTTTTTTTACACAAACATCATGGCTTAATTACTTAGCTTAGATCTTTTCAATCTTTCATATCCCTGGCTTTCCTTCTTCTGCTGGAATCTTACTAGATATTCACAAATTTGCTCATTTTATGTTTAAATCAATTCTGATGCCTTCTCAGTTCTGTATCCAAGTTAAAGTTATCATCAGGTCTGATCATTGTTCCTCTCAGTTGCATCTTGAGGAGTCTAATGTTGAAGGGACAGTGCTTATCTGTGAGGTAAGAATTCTCCTTTACACTCCCTTTTCTGATCTTTGTGCCCTTTCTCTTTATGTTTCTCTAACTTTACCTCCTGGAACCTTCAGTGGCTCATTGCAGAGCGTCTTTCACTAATACCTCATTAATATCTGGATGTGGCAGGCTTATCTCTCTTTTCCCAGCCTACACTCTTTTCTTGCATTTTTTAACAGCTTCTGAAAGAAGTTTTGCCTTTAGAGAGCTATGCCTGTCATTTTGCTGCTTCCATGCCACCGCTGTCTCACTGTAATTGCTTTTCAATTGTATACTGTCTGTGGCTTCTTAAAATGGCACTGCTCTTAAAGTGGTAAACTCACTTCCTTGAATTTTGTTTTCTTCTGGATCTCCTATCCTTCCAGTGGTGGGAGGGTAAGCATCACTACAAACATATAGTATTTCACCAAATGAGGACTCGTAATATCCTGTGGTATTCACAACCGCTGCTAGTATGTGGTACTGAGTAAGGATTGTTAGAGATATTTTACTGCCTCTGACCCTCCTTTGTCATTGCTTTGTCTATCTAATCATTAGTGATAGAAGATACACTACCATAGCACATCTACGGAAGAACTGCTATTCTGAGATAGCAAAATGAATACTGCATAACTACAAAAAGGCATCAGCATTTGCTCAGATATGGTTGCCAGGATCGTTGGAGATGGTACAGATAAATCTACTTCCTCTGATTGCTAGAGTGGAACTGACCATCTGTGCCATTGATTGTGGGTGACATCAGACTAGGTAGAGCCAATTAACATGAGTACATTTACCCCTCCTGATGGCCATCTTCTTCGGGGAGAAGATGCTTAACATGTAATTTGGAGAGAGAATGTAGGTTTCGCAAAATGTGCATTATTGTTTGGTGCAGTGAAATACTACGCCTGGTGAGTTGGAAGGTTGTAAAGACCGTCTGTTCAGTTCTGGCAAAGCAAATGGATGTGTGAGGGCAAATCGGTAATATTCATCTGGATGTTAAATAATGGGAGCTGACCCCCTCCGTTCTAAACCAATATTTCCTTTCTTATCACTGAGCCTTCAGACTTTTTGACATTGAACAGATTTGGATGGTTGATGTGATAGAGATGGTCAGTGAAGACTCATTTGAAGAATTGCACTAACATTGATAATGAAACTTCTGCCACAACTGTTGACTGTACTTGAGCCAGAATGATCCCTTCCCGGCTTTACCAAACTTGATAATCTTGACCATTATAATACTTCAGCAATTCACAGTAAAATGCTACAAAAGTTGTGGGGAACATTAAACAGCAAATCAAGATCTGAGTCAGAATGCTGGAATAGTTTCTGTGTTCCTTGCTGGCAAATTCTGCTGGTGAGGTTTGTGTTATTATCCGCAGTTAACTTGTACTTTGTCCTGAGTTCCTTTGTTTTAAGGTGCAGTATATTACCTTTCTGGATAAAGTCTCCAAACAAACCAATTGTATACTGGCCACTCATGCAGTTAAACAATTTAAAAACCTGAGGCTGCCAGTTTTGTGCCACGTAATTCAAACATTGAAAGAAAGACTATCCCTGCAGGAACAAGGCTCATGTAGATGGAAAGAAATGGAAGGGTGAGGTTCTTACTGTCAGTCAGGGTGTGTTCAGCTTCATTTCAAACACTTGGTCTGACATGTCTTATGTAAATAAAGTGTGCGATACATGATTAATACACATTCTTAGGGAGGGCAATCTGACTCTAGCCAGTGCGTTATGCAAACGTGGAACCTTCACAGGCAGCTGGGTGTATTTCTGAACAAGGTTAGCGCTGGTTAGTTTTGCTGAATGAATGGATGGTTGCAGGTTGTGATCACAAAATTCTCGCAAGCACTGAGCAATTTGAGCAAGGAAGCTTCGAACGAAAATGTACTGATACGGTGTTATTCAAATGGGGTCAAAGTTGTGATGGAATAAGCATTAAAATCCACAGTAACATTTTCAGGAAATATGAAGTTAAGAATTACTTCTCTGTAAAGACTCAAAAAGATAAGTAACTTTAAGAGAAATCAAGAATCATTTTATAAAAGTATGATTGGAAACTAAGACCTTCACAACAACGTGAATTCATTCATAACTAATGTCACATTGGACTAGTGGTGAGCTTTGTTATTTTCCACATGTAAGCCTGCAGGTCCTGTGCAGAAAGAAGATGGTGACACTTACCCTTGCAGAGAAAAGACGATCATTACATTGGTGTCTGCACAGCTGTGCACTGGTCAGGGTACTACCTGCTGTGCACTGAGCTGGGTCTCACCTGCTGTGCACTGAGCTGGGTCTCACCTGCTGTGCACTGAGCTGGGTCTCACCTGCTGTGCACTGAGCTGGGTCTCACCTGCTGTGCACTGAGCTGGGTCTCACCTGCTGTGCACTGGTCTGGGCCCCTACCTGCTGTGCACTGGTCTGGGCCCCTACCTGCTGTGCACTGGTCTGGGCCCCTACCTGCTGTGCACTGGTCTGGGCCCCTACCTGCTGTGCACTGGTCTGGGCCCCTACCTGCTGTGCACTGGTCTGGGCCCCTACCTGCTGTGCACTGGGTTGGGTCCAATCAGCTGTGTAATGAGCTGGGTGTTATCTGCAGTGTACTAAGCCTGATCCTATCTGCAGTGCACTGAGTTGGATCCTGTTTGGAGTGCACCTGGCTGGGTCTTATCTACGCTGTGGGCTGGATGCTATCTGCAATGCTCTGAACTGGGAACTATCTGCAGTCCACTGGGCTGGATCATAACTACTATGTACTGAGCTGGGTCTTCTCTGCAGTGCACTGGGCTGGTGCTATTTGCTGATTTGTGGGCCTGTTCCTTGGGATAGTGGTGCAGGGTCACAGTGGGAAAGGCATCTGCAATATCATAAGTCATGTGCAATGGGTTTTGAATGCTGTGCAGTGGTGTGAATGCTGAAGAATTCATTTCTGCCTTTCCTGCCATACCAATGCACAAGGTGGGGCTGCAGGGACCAAAACTATAAGGAATGAGGGAAAGAGCAGAAGGTCATGTGAAGAACTCACTGTTAGCCATGACGAACCAGATGCCATGAATCTACTTTACCCGAACGTGTGAAAATTCAATCCGTAATGTGCCTTTTGCAGCTCTTGTTGCACTCTCACAGGCCCGAGAAGGCATAAACTGCAAGCAACATAGGTCATCCGGATTGTTCAAAGGGATTTCGCCCTCTCAGTGGCTGTCAGAAGGTTTTGATCCATGGCTGAGCAACGTAACCAGGAAGCTGCCATGCTGATTTCAGTTTGCACCATGACATCCCACACACACTGATGTACTTTAAAGACAAGCTTTCTCAGCTTCTTGGAGACTGGGGCTAATAGTATCTATGAAAAGTCCAAAACCTGATACACCAGAAAGTATATCTGAACCACATAAACATCAGAGCCATTGATAGCATATCATTGGATTGTTAAAGTTGCCTCAACTGAACTCAGGCCGATTTCTGTATATGCACCAGTGTATGCTGTACCTAATGAGAGTTTTCTGCTGTGCCTTGGACAACAGTTGACAGCGAGTGCTCTCCCAGCAGAACTGTGCAGGCCCGGATCAGCTAGCCTGAGTTTGTGAACCCACCTGGCACCCAATGTTGAACACTGCCCTCCTCTCACTCCCACCAGAACATCTCCCTCCTGACCCCAACCACTCATTCCAACCCCAGCTTCTCATTTCAAATCCCACTCCCACTCCAACCTCTAAGTCTATCCCAACCTCTCAGTCCCGCCCCAACCTCTGTCCCATTCCAACCTCTCACCCCCACCCCAACCTCTCACTCCCACCCCAACCTTTACCCCAGTCCTCGCTCCTGACCTCCACCTTTCACCCCTACTCTAATCTCTCACTCTGACCACAACTTCTCAATCTGACCCCAGCCTCTGTCTCCCACTCCAACCTCTAACTCCACCCCAACTTCTCACACCCACTCTAAGTCTCACTCTCTCCACAACCTGTCACTCCTACCCCAATCTCTCACTCTCGCCGCAATTTCCCAATCTGACCTCAACACAAAGTCTTCCCAGAGTCAATAACCCTCTCCCCTGCATTACCTTCTACTGCTTGTCAAAGCAAGACACTATTAATGTGAGTGTGGTATCTATGACAGAGGGGGCAAAATGCACAAAGCTAAGACAAGGCAATTAAAGGCAAGGATGCTGTGAGCATCCAGGTATCAAGTCAATGTTGTGAAAGAAATCCAAAATCTCAGAGATGCTGCTTGGTCCAGTCCGTGAGCTGGATGCATCTTCCTGAGCACTCAGTGTCCTCGCTGCAGCAATACACTGGTGGTTGTGGTGAAGCCTGAGGTGCAACGTTGATGTACAGAAATGTGCTGTAAGTGGATTGGAGGTGCGCCTTGAGGGTTCTTAGAGGCTGGCACATGTTGCATGCCAATGTAAGTGGATGTGGGATGCATGTGACTGGTACCCAGAGAGAGTGCCCCAAGATGTTGGTGCCCTGTGTCCGACATGGAGGTACTGTCGCAGCACACGCTACGCTGCACTCGCCAGGCATACAGCGTGATTTCCATGACGAGAATTCTCCAGCTTGTTTGCTGCATTTGAGAAGATCGGAAGCTGGATATTAATGAGGTGACTTATGCTGTCAGTGAGACATTTAACCAGCAATATTGCTACTTTCATTCGCAGCTTGCTGCTGCCTAGAGAGATGTTCACCTCTCTGCTCAGCAAATGCATAATAGATGGCGTGAGATAGTCCTGACATCATGTGAGGCCTCGCATGTTGTTTTGTTCAGTTCTGCTCATAAATCCCCATGTTGCTGATGCCCCTATTAGATTCTGACCAGTGCATTAAACAGAAAAGAATGCACACTTTCCCTTTATTAGTCCAGCATAAAGCCATGTTTGTAAAAAAATCTCCAAAAGTGTCAGATTAAACAGATATTTTACTAAAATCTAAAACCCAAGGTCACTTACATCTTGTTCTTAAAGTCTCTGTAACCATGTATATTATATCAAAGTAACCTATCTAACCTCCCTAGCTGCGAACATGCAATAAACAATATTTTGTTCATTTCTAGCTTGAGCATGGAGTAATTTTTCTATACCACACCACTGCTGTAGTTTCTTACACTTAAAAAGATTGGTGGAAACAAGCTTCACCAAGAGCAGCAGTTCATACAGTATAGAGAGATGTAACCTTTCTGTTCTCACTCTAGCTCACAACTCAGGCCTCCCTCTTGCCTTTTATTCCCAGTGGGCTCCCTGACTCCAGCCAGAAATCCAAGGAATCCATCCCCTGATTCCAGGCTTGGAAAGTCATTCAGCATATGAGGCGGAACTCCCACTCTGCGGGGGGTGCCCTATCAAATAGGAAAATCGAGGCTCATAGATTTAGCTGTTATAAATAGTTTCCTCATCTCAAGCGATGAGATCAAAATGAGGATTGCTAAACAGTGTTCCACTTTTTAAAAAAGTCATTATCAGATCTAATGTGAATGAGTCACTTGATGCAGTCAGGGAACATCCTGACGATAAAACAAAGCTAGATTATTCATTCTGCTGAGCCAGTCATGGGAGCTGCAACCACATGCCCTACACAGTTGTGTACCGGATGTCATGATTTTTAAAACTTTTTAAATTTTCTGAATCGGTGTCTATTCTACAGCTCGAAACAATGTTTAAAATAAAAGCAGAATGAATAACTACCCGTAAAAGTTCATTTCGGTGCAAAGTTTTTGGTGCTGGTAATTGAAACTTATCACACGTTTAAAAACATATTTAGGTATAAGTAAACACCCCGTGACTTAGTGTTGTATTAAATCTTTAAATACAAGAACTTCACACCACTCAGTGTATTTGAATGATGAGTCAAGTGATGAGATCTTACTTTCTTGCTGCTCACGGAGGGTCAGTACATTTCAAATAGTAAATTAGTTTTATTTTGCATTTTATGGAGCATTAGTTGTTTGATTTTGCACAAAAAACTGAACGTTCCTAGCTCCATCTTTAGTTCCACATTGAGTATAGCTGTGTAGGTCCAATGTACCAAGTACAACACAGCAACCTGTCTTCAGGCTGCTGTTGTTCCTGTTGTGCTACACAAACCTCGATGCAGTGGTCTGAAGACTCATACACAACCAAAACCACAGTATGTTTGTTTCCTTGCGACAGGCTGTGGTCAAAGTAGCATGACTTTGCAGGCTGTGTCTGGTCGAACAGTTGAGAGTCCAGCTGCACTGATTTCACTTGCATTTCAGTTTAAACATGCAGAGTTTCAGCCAGCCTTTTCACTTTACAAAGGCTATGTATCAGTGTCAGCATTGTGTCAGTGTGCATTCTCAGTCAAATGTGAAAATGAGGGCCTTGCTACCTGCAATGGACCTTGAAGAAAATATCAGGCTGAATTTTACCAGCAATGAGCTGAGTGTTACTTTTGGTCTGCAGCTCACCCTATGCCTCTATGGTACTCTGTGCATATGACTTTTCCCTACCCCAGGGGAGGAACTCATCACTACTGGGCCCTTTGGGACACCCCTTTATGATTTTTCTGCTGCTGCATGGACCTCCAAGGTCCACACGTGACAACACGGCATCATTTTTAAAAAAGCTTGGGCACCAGATCAAGCGCCTGCCAGAAAGGAGCTACGCTTCACAGTTCCTGCATCTGGAAGATTGCCCCAGGGATGGCTGAGACGGGGAAGGCAGCTCCCACTTTACCAACAAGAACCTGGAGGCCCTGGTCTATGAGGTGGTACAGAGGAGGGCCATCCTCTTTCTTCAGGACTGCCAGAGGCAATCATGGCACCAGATCCCGCCTGCCAGGTCTAGTGTTGCCCCTGAAGTCAGTGTGGTGTTCACGATCTGAAGACATGCTTATCAATGCCACAAGAAAGTTAATGACATTATGCAAACCTTGAGGATAAATGCCATTATCTTATCTCGGCACTCACCGCTCACCAAGTCTCAGGGTCTACTCTTCTCTCGATTGCATGCGGTATCTTCCCCCTCTCACATTGGCTCCTGCACTTGTCCTCTACACTGCCCACTTGTTCACTGAGGACACCTCAGTATCCTTCTTCAACTTCCATTAACACCAACAGCTGTGTCTGCCTGTTCCATCTCACTCAATCCCTTGCCTTGTCTCATTCCAGGAGGAGACAGTCCACAGGAGGGCAGAGAGAGAGGCAAGGTGTTGGAGTGGTGCCTAACATCCACCTCCTCACCCCATTGGAGGACAGGATCCTTGCCCTTGCTGATGAGGATAGGGACTGCATATATGGTGATATGAAACCTCCATGTCTGTGCAACCAAGCAGAAATTATTATCACATGCTGCACTGCTATTCCATTACCTGCTCAGTAATGTATTCATACTGTGCCTGACTTCTTCCCCTGTTCATTCCCCAGCTCATTCCCTCTTTGATCTCCTACAGGCACCAGTGACATTTACACAGTCCCTATCCTAAAGATAGCAGCTTCCCAAGACACCCACAACTCCTCCATCCCTGAGGAAGAGATCCCACAGAGGAAGCATAAACAAGACTGCCTCCTGTACCCTGCGCTAGCTCAGATGCCTACACCTCGCTGGCTATGTCAGTGAAGTTACTGTTGGGAGGACTGGGAAATGCCACAGATCACTGGGCCTCAGAGCATTGCTGGAGATGAGGCACCTCCTCAGCCCCAGGCAGGAGGGAGCTCCATGGTGTCAGCCATGGCCATCTTTACAAATAGACACAGCCAAGTTTGTTGGAGGCATTGGGCAAATGGATTCAAAGTTTGGAGGAGTCTGCCAACACTCTTTATACCATGTTGCATCTGGCACGTGAACATCTGGCTGCTTCAGGCTGGTGCCTTCTGTGGAGCTGCCCGGTTCAGCAGCCTAAGCGTCTGCCAGATATGTACACATACGCACGCAGACCCTTACTTCATCGCTGTAGTCATTTGGTACTCATCCTAGCAGGCACTCACCTGAAGTCTCCTCTCAGAACACTGCCTTCCACCTTCACCTCCTGTCCGACACTCTCACTCTTTCAGATTCCAAGCTGGGAGGGTGAACCTGCATCTGGGTTCTCTGGCCACAGAAACCCCCCAGGGGTCACCCACCTAAAACTTCAAGGCCAACAGGCTGTGTGTTAGAGTGGTCTGTCACCCACTCAGCAGCAGGCAGCGGGACTACACCTTGATGTAGAGGGAGGGAAGAGAAAAAGAAGCCACCTGGGACACGGTGACTCCTCATTGTAAATGCAGAGTAACATTTGTAAATATGTTTCCACTTATCGTCATCAACTCTGTGAGCTAACATCATTTTAGCCACAACAACAAGAACGAAGGTCTAGTCATTTCTTAGCACCACATGATGTTTGAATCCTGTCTCAGTGACAATTGTTCAGAATGCCCATTCCTGCACAAAATTTTGTCCGGATTGAATGAGGGTGTATTTGATGGTGAGGTCTTCCAACAGTTTGTAACCTTAGTTTTTATTAAACAGTATGAACTGCACAGAAAGATCAAAACATTAAACTACACTTGCAGTTGGAATTGTACAGGCAGTGCTGGCCTAATTAGATTCAGACCATTTAGTCAGTGAAAGATGACTTCCTGAAAGCCCCTCCAAGTCCTCTCTTTGCTGCTTTGGCAGACGCTGCTGAGCTGTAGGATGCTCATAATGCTGGTCTGTTTGAAGAATGTCCTCATCATCACAGTGCTGCCACTTCCATGTATTTCCTTCATCCACTTGATAGCTTTATTATGTCCCCCTGTTGTTTAGAGGATGAGACGGTGCCCTCTGCCTGGATGATCGATTATATGAATCAGACATGACTTTCATAGACGCCTGATGTCGAGGGGCCAGACATGGCCAAAGATGTGCAGATTGGGTGAGTTAGCCATGGTAAATGTTGGATTACAGGAATAAGATACGGGGAATGGTGTGTGGGATACACTTCGGAGGGTTGGTGTGTACTCGATTGGCCAGATGGCCTACTTCTGCAGTGTTACAGATTCTATAATTTTATGTTGTCCCTGATTGAGGCCAATGGAAGGAGGTGTTTCATTACAGAAACTGTACAGTATGACATGGTGTTCTGACCTCCACCTTTGGATGGAGTGAGGCACTGTTACCCCTCTCTTATCAGCTCAGCATTTCATGGAAGAGAAATGACTGTGGTTCTCCTGCACCTTCACTGCTTTATGACAGCACCTACGGCTGCAGCTCAATAGAAAGGCTCAGCTTCACATCGGCTGGAGATTGATGCTGCTCCTATGTCTTGAGGCACATGGCTTCCTCGTGTGTTCACATGACAGCCCTTAGTGCAGTGGGCACTGGGACAATCACAGCTTTTGTACTGGGATCCAATGGGGACGATCTGAAAGAGCCGATGTGGGCAATCTCAGAAACAAAGCAGCTCCTCATTCATGTGACCATCCAGCAGTCACAAGCACACACAAAAAACGTTTGAACAGCATCCTTAAAACATTGCAACATGGTGAGCCCTGACAAGGAGGTCAGTGCAATGCCTCGATGGGCATGTTTCTCCTTTGTTGCCCTGTTGGCTGTTACTCCAGCATTTTTACTGCACGTACAGCAGTATCTTGTATGTGTGGCAGTAATAATGAACAACTCCCTTCTCACCCATTTCCACAATACTGAAGAAAGGCAGCTTCGCATAAAGGCTAATGGTGTGGTGAACAACCCCTGCATCTGTGCTGGTTATGGGACCTTGGAGGTTACTCCTACTTTACCAATTGCAGTCAATCTTTCCAGGCTACCAGCATTTTAGTTGACACATTTGTTTTTTTGCGCTAACCGATGTCCTTGATTTGTACTACATGGGTGTCTGTTTAATGCTACTACCATTGGAAGGGCCACACTTTGCACAAAAGTGAACCCCTGTCCCTCTGAAAAAGAAATACCTACTCAGCACTCAATGCTTTGGCAGCCATTTGCAGTGCTAATTTGCATTTGGATGGTGATGGAAGGCAATAGTCAGGCTCATTTCACATAGTGAACACGCTCAGCTTCTCAGTCAAAGTGACACCTTCAACTCTTCAAGTTCTCTTCTTCCTTGCCCTCCCTATCAAGCCTACAGGTTTCGGTCTTCCTCATGTTCCCACACAACCCATTTATTTAACTTAGATAATAAAGTGTGGAGCTGGATGAACACAGCAGGCCAAGCAGCATCTCAGGAGCACAGAAGCTGATGTTTTGGGCCTAGACCCTTCATCAGAGAGGGAAATGGGGTGAGGGTTCTGGAATAAAAAGGGAGAGAGGGGGAGGCGGCCCGAAGATGGAGAGAAAAGAAGATAGGTAGAGAGGAGAGGAGGTAGGGGGGGGATAGGTCAGTCCAGGGAAGATGGACAGGTCAAGGAGGCGGGATGAGGTGGTAGGTAGGAAATGGAGGTGCGGATTGAGGTGGGAGGAAGGGATGGGAAGGGAAGAACAAGTTAGGGAAGCAGAAACAGGCTGGGCTGGTTTTGGGATGCAGTCGGGGGGAGGGGAAGAACTGGGCTGATCTTGGGATGCATTGGGGGAAGGGGAGATTTTGAAGCTTGTGAAGTCCACATTGATGCCATTGGGCTGCAGCGATCCCAAGCGGAACGTGAGTTGCTGTTCCTGTAACCTTCGGGTGGCATCATTGTGGCACTGCAGGGGGCTCATGATGGACATGTCGTTTGAGGAATGGGAGAGGGAGTTGAAATGGTTTGCAACTGGGAGGTGCAGTTGTTCGTTGCGAACCGAGCGGAGGTGTTCTGCAAAGCGGTCCCCAAGCCTCCGCTTGGTTTCCCCAATGTAGAGGAAGCCACACCGGGTACAATGGATACAATATACCACATTGGCAGATGTGCAGGTGAACATCTGCTTGATATGGAAGGTCATCTTGGGGCCTGGGATAGGAGTGAGGGGGGAGGTGTGGGGGCAAGTGTAGCACTTCCTGCGGTTGCAGGGGAAGGTGCCGGGTGTGGTGGGGTTGGAGGGCAGTGTGGAGCGAACAAGGGAGTCATGGAGAGAGTGGTCTCTCCGAAAAGCAGACAGGGGTGGGGATGGAAAAATGTCTTGGGTGGTGGGGTCGGATTGTCGATGGCGGAAGTGTCGGAGGATGATACGTTGTATCCAGAGGTTGGTGGGGTGGTGTGTGAGAACGAGGGGGATCCTCTTTGGGTGCTTGTGGCGGGGGCGGGGTGTGAGGGATGTGTTGCGGCAAATGTGGGAGACGCAGTCAAGGGCGTTCTCAACCACAGCGGGGGAAAAGTTGCGGTCCTTGAAGAACTTGGACATCTGGGATGTGCGGGAGTGGAATGCTTCATCCTGGGAGCAGATGCGGAGAAGGCGGAGGAATTGGGAATAGGGGATGGAATTTTTGCAGGAGGGTGGGTGGGAGGAGGTGTATTCTAGGTAGCTGTGGGAGTCAGTGGGCTTGAAATGGACATCACTTTCTAGCTGGTTACCTGAGATGGAGACTGAGAGGTCCAGGAGTGCCGACGGAACCCCGCCCACAGCTGACGCCGACGGAACCCCGCCCACAACCTCCACAGCCAGCAACCCCAGTGAAGACAGCCACAGTGACCCCTGCTGAATCTTCACCATCCCCCCAGACCTCCCATTGACTGAGGACGAACGGTCAGTCCTAAGCAAGGGGCTCACCTTTGTCCCCCTACAACCACACATCAACAAATACCAGTCACGTTTGGACATCGAGCAGTTTTACCGCCGCCTTTGCCTCCACGCTTACTACTTTAACTGGGAGCCTAACCGTCCCTCCACTGACCCCTTCTCCCGCTTCCAACACAAGTCCTCTTCCTGGACACCGCCCCCAGGCCTCCTACCCTCCCTCGACCTCTTCATCTCCAACTGCCGTCGAGACATCAACTGCCTCAACCTCTCCACCCCTCTCACCCACTCCAACCTCTCCCCCGCAGCTTGGGCAGCCCTCCGCTCCCTCCGCTCCAACCCCAACCTCACCATCAAACCCACAGACAAGGATGGCACAGTGGTAGTATGGCGCACTGACCTCTAATCGCCGAGGCCCAACGCCAACTCTCCGACACCATCTGCTACCGCCCCCTTGATCATGACCCCACCCCTGAGCACCAAACCATTATCTCCAACACCATCCATGACCTCATCACCTCAGGGGACTTCCCACCCACAGCCTCCAACCTCATTGTTCCCCAACGCCACACGGCCTATTTCTATCTCCTTACTAAAATCCACAAACCTGCCTGCCCTGGTCGACCCATTGTCTCAGCCTGTTCCTGCCCCATCTAAGTTATCTCCACCTATCTGGACTCCATTTTCTCCACTTTGGTCCAGGAACTCCCTACCTACGTCCGTGACACCACCCACGCCATCCACCTCCTCCAGGACTTCCAATTCCCTGGCCCCCAACACCTCATTTTCACCATGGACGTCCAGTCCCTATACACCTGTATTCCTCATGTAGATGGCCTCAAGGCCCTCCGCTTCTTCCTGTCCTGCAGGCCTGACAAATCCCCCACCACCGACACCCTCATCCGCCTAGCCGAACTCGTCCTCCCCCTCAACAACTTCTCTTTCGATTCCTCCCACTTCCTACAGACAAAGGGGGTGGCCATGGGTACCCACACGGGCCCATGCAATGCCTGCCTCTTTGTAGGTTATGTGGAACAGTCCCTCTTCCGCCCCGACACGGGCTCCAAAACCCACCTCTTCCTCCGTTACAATGATGACTGTATCGGCGCTGCCTCTTGCTCCCCAGAGGAGCGCGAACAGTTCATCCACTTTACCAACACCTTTCACCCCGACCTCAAGTTCACCTGGGCCATCTCCAACACATCCCTCACCTTCCTGGACCTCTCAGTCTCCATCTCAGGTAACCAGCTAGAAACTGATGTCCATTTCAAGTCCACTGACTCCCACAGCTACATAGAATACACCTCTTCCCACCCACCCTCCTGCAAAAATTCCATCCCCTATTCCCAATTCCTCCGCCTTCGCCGCATCTGCTCCCAGGATGAGGCATTTCACTCCCACACATCCCAGATGTCCGCGTTCTTCAAGGACTGCAACTTTCCCCCCGCTGTGGTCGAGAAAGCCCTTGACTGCGTCTCCCGCATTTGCCGCAACACATCCCTCACACCCCGCCCCCACCACAACCGCCCCCAGAGGATCCCCCTCGTTCTCACACACCACCCCACCAACCTTTGGATACAACGTATCATCCTCCGACACTTCCGCCATCGACAATCCGACCCCACCACCCAAGACATTTTTCCATCCCCACCCCTGTCTGCTTTCCGGAGAGACCACTCTCTCCGTGACTCCCTTGTTCGCTCCACACTGCCCTCCAACCCCACCACACCCGGAACATTCCCCTGCAACCGCAGGAAGTGCTACACTTGCCCCCACACCACCTCCCTCACCCCTATCCCAGGCCCCAAGATGACCTTCCATATCAAGCAGATGTTCACCTGCACATCTGCCAATGTGGTATACTGCATCCATTGTACCCGGTGTGGCTTCCTCTACATTGGGGAAACCAAGCGGAGGCTTGGGGACCGCTTTGCAGAACACCTCCGCTCAGTTCGCAACAAACAACTGCACCTCCCAGTCGCAAACCATTTCAACTCCCCATCCCATTCCTCAAACGACATGGCCATCATGGGCCTCCTGTAGTGCCACAATGATGCCACCCGAAGGTTGCAGGAACAGCAACTCATATTCCGCCTGGGAACCCTGCAGCCCAATGGTATCAATGTGGACTTCACAAGCTTCAAAATCTCCACTTCCCCCAATGCATCCCAAAACCAGCCCAGTTCGTCCCCTCCCCCCACTGCATCTCAAAACGAGCCCAGCCTGTCTCTGCTTCCCTAACCTGTTCTCCTCTCACCCATCCCTTCCTCCCACCTCAAGCCGCACCTCTATTTCCTACCTACCACCTCATCCCGCCTCCTTGACCTGTCCGTCTTCCCTGGACTGACCTATCCCCTCCCTATCTCCTCACCTATACTCTCCTCTCTATCTATCTTGTTTTCTCTCCATCTTCCGTCCGTCTCCCCCTCTCTCCCTACTTATTCCAGTTCCCTCTCCCCATCCCCCTCTCTGATGAAGGGTCTAGGCCCGAAACGTCAGCTTTTGTGCTCCTGAGATGCTGCTGGGCCTGCTGTGTTCATCCAGCTTCACACTTTGTTATCTTGAATTCTCCAGCATCTGCAGTTCCCATTACCATTTATTTAACTGTTCATCTCTACATTTCACACCCTGACACCTAAGCATACAGTGTAATCATACCCAAACATAGCCGAATACTGTCCCCGGTTGAAGCAAGTGTGGTAGTCACTATCATTGACCCCTCCCTCTCCCCCAGTTCCACAATACCTCTTGCCCTCCCATAATTCCACCGTAATACATTTAGCTGCCTCCTTCACAGTTACTGTCTGCTCTGCATCCTTGCAGCAGTCCCTGAGAATCTCACTGAGTGGCAAGTTGTTTAAAGCACAGTGCATGGTAAAATGGGATTAGTGTCAAATGTGAGGGATGACATGGAGGAGCATGGGTTGTTAACTAGTTGCATTTGGAAAGATGGGAAGAGACATACTGATGGGCCTTGAGTCTGGAATCTCTATGAAAAACTCAATGTAGCTTGCACTTAGCAAAAGAAAATTTGAAATGCAGCCCATTGCCTCTCAACAGATACAAACAGGTCAAATGATCACAAGGCTTTGACACCCACACCCCACAAGTGAATAAAATATTTTTTCAAGCTTCCCCATATTGCAGGCTGGCATTCAATGCAGACACCTTACTGAACCTGGTCTTTGACCTGAACCTGTATCTACCTGTTTAGCGTAGATACAAATCCAGGCAGCTTGTCATTGTCATCAGCAGAGATCAGTCAACAGAAAGGCATGTTGCTGCATGGCACCATCTTTTGTCAATTTTCACCTGTACGGCTGACACGTGACCATAGGCACTGTATCACTGTATGCCCACTTGTCATCATCTTTCATTCAGCAGCAATCCGCACTTACACCCAAATCTGATACAGCATGTAGGTCAAGGTGGATCACTTGGAGACAAGGATTAACCCTTCAAGACAAGACTCACTGCATCAGCCGACACTAGTTTCACACTCTGTGTACAGGCATTATCATCATCTGAGGAAGAAGAAATCTGATAAAACTCTTTAAAGTTATGAATGGGCTGAATAGGCTGGATGTAGAGAAATTGTTCCTACTTTTGGTTGAATCCAGAACAAAGAGGTTTCAACCACTAATAGTTTAACTGAAGGATTCGTGAGGGATTTGTTTAGAAATTTGGGAGAATATAGGCCTTACCTCCATATGCAGTGGTTGAAATGGATACCATTGATGCATTTTAAGAGCAGTTTGATGAATAGGAAGGGAATAGAGGCAAGTGGATCCCGAGTGGGATAAAGCTTTTTCGAGTGTGTGAGGCATGAACATTTCCAAAGACAAGTTTCTGTGTTGTAGATTCAATGGTTTGTCATTTAACCTGAGACAATGTGCATGTTTTTAGGAAAATGTTATGTCTTCAGACGCTTGGTAGTTTCATAGCCATCATATACTTTGTGCAAAGCTTAGTTCAGGCTATTTGGCCTGTTAGACCTTACCAATCCAAGAAAGTGATAAAATATCACCTGAGAATGATTGTATATCTCTGGTCATTCTGAAAGTTAGTACTTACATTTGGCGACTGGTGTTATGACTATATAATTTCTTTATTTTTGCCATTTTTGATGTACAAATTGGGAAAGAGAAGGTGCAGCCAATGACAAATATGCAAAATACAATGTTAGACAAGAATCAGCAGATCAGATATTTGTGTAATCCTATGGGTTTTCATTCAACAAAATTGTTATATTATACTGATCACAAATATGTTACTATCCCTTGTTGCAAAATTTTTGGTATGAGAGTGGCCAATGAATAATGTTCATTGGGTATATGGACATGCAAATAATTTACACAGTTGGGGGATTTGCAGAGTTTCCAATTAATTTAATAAATTCTAACTAATTTCTTCAATGCTACAGCATATTAGGTACAATGTAGTGCAACATACTGATCACTACTTTTTAGAATCATAATCTAACTGTTTTATACATCATTTTCTAGCACAGCCCGTATTATATACTGTTGCAACTTTATTCCAGGGTTTTTCTTTAAAGATTTTGAGCAATTTAACATGAAGTCCAAAAATTTAACTTAGAAGGCATCTGTATTGTATTTTTTAGCACAATTCAGTTCGCACCAAAGAACTGTCACAATGTGAGTATAGTTCATGTATAATTGTTAATATTTGAAACATTTATGAGATAACGTCATAATGTTTTGAAATCTTCTGCTAAGGTCGCTGTCAAAAACCATCGCGTTGCCTCCTGTTTGGTTTCAAGGCTTCTGCAAATTATTTTCTGCAAATAAGATTTTATTGCATTTATGCTGGATTATTAAACACAAATACAATCATCCATCATCATCCCAGATTGAATATTTTATTCTGATATTTGAAGCAAAATTTGAGGAGAACTTTTCACTTGCATTGTGTTATATGCTCCTTCTATCAATGGATGCCTTTGATATATCTGTCCCTCAAACTCGATTTCCCTTTTCTGGAAGAACTTCGGATTCATCAGCCACCTTTAAAATTTCTGTAACTTAGTGGCTTTCTGACATTGTTTGTAATCCTGAATACACACTTTCAAATTAATTGTTGAAATGATGTTGCTCAGTTATCTTCAATGAACTATTTGGTCAGACTATGTGAAGATTGTTGACAGGATTCAACACACACCCTTTATTAAGAAACTATAATTTAATAAAGGAGACATAAAGGAATTGAAGCTGTATATTAAGGATTTTAACTTCTTTATGTAATAATATGTTTGTTTATATACTAACTGAATACTTTTCCCGTTACATTCAAGGAGCATGCTTTAAATGTGTGAATGTTATTCTACATATAATAACGAAAATAAATGTGATATCAAAGTGAACTGATCTGGATTCAATACGTAACCCATAATTTTGCAACTGCATTTGTGTTTCCAAATTCCAAACTTTGGAAAGGAACAAGACAAGTCCTTTATTTCTTTTGAGAATGGTTCTTCCTTCTTGTATCCATGACAAGTTTGTTGGAATTGACATTAATTTAGGAAACAGTAGTAGTGTTTGCTTGAACATTCCTATATTCTGCTATCTAAGAGCTCATGGGCTGGATTTTGCAACCACCAGTGAGTTTGTTGTCAACAGGAGGATATATAAAATATCTCAGGTGGTCTGCCTTCTTGTCCTCCCTCAACTTAGTCTGCATGATACAGGGGTTGAGTCAGGTATGTAGTAGACTTTATGCCCTTTGACCTGTTGAGGCCTTTAAGTGGCCAAATATTGCCTGTTTGAAACCCTCAATCCACCTGGGCTACCACAATATGTTGAGCAGTGCTAGGTGTTCAAGATCAAAATGACTGTCTTTTTAACACAGCTAGTTAAAATGCAGAAAGGAAGAAGGGGTAAAGGTGTGGTGACTTTTGCACATTGTGTATAATACCCAAGTTGTTTGTCTCACCTTTGTACTTCCCGCCTTCCCATCAACCTATATCTGCCCTCCTGACCCCACTTGCTCCCGCTCTTTCCACCCTACGTGTAATCCTTGCTTCATTCCGGTCACCACTGCTCCTCTTTGTAGAATTGCTTGCAGTCCCAGCAATGGTCACTGTATTAGCAGTCACTTACGGTTGGGAATCAGATATATGTGGAAAGAGTTTTATCTAATGGATTACTTCCTAATTTAAGTTTGGAAATGCATTCATACATAGTGGTTGAGCCGAGAGACTCTACTAAGTAGTTAGTTTTTGTTAGAAAATTCAGATCTTCAGAATGCAGATATTAGACTGTGACATGAACATAGCCAAAGCAGAAGTGTATGATTAGCTGAGAAACCAAAACTATTTGGGCAAATAATACAGTCGTATGGTTGGTGATGACGTGACCAGGTCATGTGTTGGAGAGCATGGAAGAGGCTACCACATAACCCAGGAACATTTTTTCCAAGATGGAAGTGGGAAAATTGGAAGGAAATAAGGAATGTGGATTGTGAGGGATACAAGATGGTAACTTTGACAGTGATCAAGATTATGGGATTAGAAATTACAGAGATATCAGAATCAAAGAAATGGCTGTGAATATGGGTTGGAGCGTTTGTATGGAGACACTGAAATGTAGATGGGGAATAGCGAATTCAGCAGACAGTAGGCAAGGTGACCCTAGATAGAGATTAAAATCTATGAGGCTAAGAAGTTGCTCAACCACTGGGTGAGGGAAGACATCTTGGAGAAAATGTTATAAATATTGAGGGTAGCTTCACTTTTGCTGGGCAATGGCCTAGCCGTATTACTGCTGGACTGTTAATGCAGAGACCGAGATAATGTTCTGGGGTCCCAGGTTCGAATCCCGCATGGCAGATAGTGGAATTTTAATTCAGTAAAAATATCTGGAATTAAGAATCTAATCATGACCATGAACCCTTTATCAATTTTCGGGAAAGACCATTTAATTCATTATTGTGATGGAAAGAAATTGCCATCCTTACCTGGGCTGGCTTACATGTGACTCTAGACCCACAGCAATATGGTTGACTCTAAACTGCCCCCTGGTCAATTAGGGATGGGCAGTAAATGCTGCCTAGTCAGTGATACCCTAATCCCATGAACGAATAATAAAAAAATACAATGTAAAGTTCTATAATATCATGGTCACTTATCATTAAAGATCTCTTACAATGAGATTATTAAGTAGTCCTTTTGGTGACATAATGCCAGTGCTAAAATAATCTGTTCTTGTGTTGGTTTCTTAGAACACTACTCAATAAAACTTAGAGCCAGGATGTTAATTTGTAGGAAAGAAAATATGGAAGGGAAGGTATGAAGGGCAAATTGGCTGTGGTAGATTAGGAAAATACAATAAAAGATATGACAGTGTAAAGGCACAGATAATTTTTAAAGAATCATTGCATAACTTACAGCAACTATAAGGCAGTCAGTCAACTGTGGCTAACAAAGGAAGTTAACTGTGGCTAACAAAGGAAGTTAAGACTTGATTATGATTAAAAAGCCTGTAAAGTTATCAGAAAAAGTAATAAACCTGAACATTGTCAGGATTTGAAAATACAGCAAATCAGTCCAATAAACTAAAAGAGACGGAAGAATTGAATAAAGTAGTAAAAATATAAAAACCGTCTGTAAAAGCTTCTATAGTTAGGTAAAAAGGAAATGTTTGCTAAGGGAAGAAAAGAGAATTTAAATGATTTATTTGCATCTGACATCACTGAGGAAGATGCAAGAAATCCACCCAAAGTTGGAGATCAAGGTGTTTAAGGAAAAATGAAGAACTGAAGGAAATTAATCTTTGTAATAAGGTAGCATTGCAGAATTGATTGATTGAAGGTGGACAAGTCCCTGGGATCTGATATTCTATATTCTAAAAGAATACTAAGAAAGAAGATACTGTGGAGATACTGGGTGCATTGGTGATTATCTTCCAGAATGTTATGGATTATGAAATGGTTCCTACACATTGGAAGGTAGCAAATGTCACCCCACTATTTAAGAAGGGAAGAAAATAGGATACAAGGAACTACAGACCTGTTAGCCTTACATCTGCAGTTGGGAACTTGTTGTAATCTATCATAAAGGGTGTGATAAATGGACACTTAGGTAAGAACGGTTTGATTGGCTATAATCAGTATGTATTTGTGAATGGGACATCACACCTGATGAAACTTCTGGGATTTTTTGAGGATGCTGTTAAGAGAATTGATAAAGGGGTATTGGTGAATCTGTAAACTGATTTGTAGAAGGCTTTTGAGGTTGGTTAGTAGAATGAAAGTGCATGAGACAGGACGTAATGTATTGGTATGGCTTAAAGATTGGCTCACAGGCAGAAAACGAAGTAGGAATAAGTAGGTCATTCTCATGTTGCAGGTTGTGACTAGTGGGGTACCACAAGGATCAGTACTCAGGCTCCAGTTATTCACAATATATTTCACTGATTTGGATGTGGGCAAGGTTGAAGTATATGTTACGGGAAAGGTGCAAAATGGCTTCAAAAGACTTAATAAGCTAAGCAAGGACATGGTGGAGGGACGATAATGCAGAAAAACATGAATTTATCCAGTTTGATAGGAAGAACAGATGTGCAGAGTATTTCTTAAATGGTGAGAAGTTGGATAGAATGTGCAGATATCCTTGGGAATGAGTTAATGAGCAGCAATCTATTACGAAGGTTGATAGAAGAAGATATTTGGAATTACCCAGTAATACTTAAGTATAAAGGGGAGGAATTAAGTATCATCACCAACACTAAAGATGTATTAGACAGACTAATGAGACTAAAGACAGGTAAGACCCTTGTCCTAATTGCTTGCTTTCCTAAGATCTTAAAAAGAAAGGTAACTACAGAAATAATAAATGCATTGGTTGTCGTTTTCCAAAAAAATTCTAGAGGATGTTTGACAAGGTACCTCTCAAAAGGCCAAGTCATAAAAGCCCATGGTGTTGCAGGTAGAATATTGACATAAGTAGAGAATTGGCTCTTGGGCAGGTGGGATAAGGGGCTCTTTTTTCAGAAACCTATGACCAGTCAGGTTCCACAGGGATCAGTGCTGGGACTACAACTGTTTACAATATATATTAATGATTTGGAGGAAGCAAATGAATGTACTATCGCCAAATTTGTAGGTGCCACAAAAATAGGTAAGAAGGCAGATTACCAGAGGAATACAAACAATTTACAGAGATATTGTTAGGTTAAGTAAGTGGGAAAAAGTTTGACAAATGAACTGTAATGTTGGAAAATGTAAAATTGTTCATTTTGGAAAGCAGAACAAAAGATTAGTTAAATAGTGAAAAAATATAGAAAGCCACAACACAAAGTGGCTTTGGAGGTCCTTATGCATGAAACACAGAAAGTTGACACACACGAAAAGCAGGTAATCAGGAAGGCTAATGAAATGTTGGCCCTTATTTCAAGGGGTTTGGAGTATAAGAGTAGGGAAATCTTACTGCAACTGGACAAGGTGCAGGTGAGACCACATCTGGAGTGCTGTGAGCAATTTTCGATCCCTTGTTGAAGAAAATATATCATTTAATTGGATGCAGTTCAGTGAAGTTTCACTAGGATGATCCCAGATATGGAGAAAGTGTCTTATGAGTAAAGATTAAACAGTTTGGGTTTCTACTCATTGGAGTTTAGAAGAATGCGAGGAGATGTTATTGAAACGTATACATTTTTTATGCGGCTTGACAGGGTAAATACTGAGAGGATGATTCCCCTCATAGGAGCATTTAGGACTAGAGGGCAGAGTTTCAGAATTAGGGGGTGCTGATTTAAGGCAGAGATGAGGACAAATTTCTTCTCTCAAAGGATAGTGAGAGAACTCCTTGTCATGGAGAACTGTGGGTGCAGAGTCCTTGTGTATATTTAAGGCTGAGATAGACAGATTCTCGATCTGTCTGTGAATCAAGGCTTGGGGGAAAGGGCAGAAAAGTGGACGTGAGGCCTGTCAGATCAGCCTTGATCCTATTGAATGGTGAAGTGGACTTTAGGGGCCAAATGGCCTATTCCTGTTCCTATTTCTTACGGTCTTATGGGTTGATTGAATGTTCGCCTTTATCACCAGAAGAATTGAATATAGAAGCTGCACGGTGTTGCTTCAATTGTAAAGTAGCTTGGTTAGGCAATAGCTGGAGTACTATGTGCAGTTTTCATGCTGTACCTTAGGAAAGATATTATTGCCATTGAGAGACTGCAACAAAAACTCACATACTTGTTCTGGAATGGGAGGACTACCCTAAGAAGAGATACTGGGAAAACTGCATATGTCCCCCATACCTCCTCTGACACCACACAAGTTTATGCCTGATTGGCCCTACCCTCACCCTGGCCATCCTCTTGTACCTTGCATAAGCATAGAACACCTTGGGGTTTTCCTTGACCCTACCTGCCAACGTTTTCTCACAACCCCTTCTAGCTCTCCTAAGTTCATTCTTCAGCTACCTTGTAGATCTCGAGGGCCCTGCCCAGCCTTGCTTCCTCAACCCTAAGAAAGCTTCCTTCTTCCTCTTGACTAGGTGTTCCACATGTCTTATCATCCAAGATTCCTTCACCTTACCATGATTTCCTTGCCTCATTGGGACAAACCTATCCAGTACTTGTAACAGCTGCTCCCGAAACAACTTCCACATTTCTGTCATGCATTTCCCTGAGAACATTTGATCCCAATTTGTGCTCCATAGTTCTTGCCTAATAGCATTGTAATTCTCCTTCCTCCAATTAAATACTTGCCCATACCCTCTGCTGCTATCCCTCCCCATGACTGTAGTAACAGCCAGGGAGTTGTGATCACTGTCACCGAAATGCTCTCCCACCGAGAGTTCTGTCACCTGGCCTGATTCATCGCCAAGCACCAAATCCAATATGGCCTCCCCTCTACTCGGCCTATCGACATTTTGAGTCAGAAATCCTTCCTGGACACACCTGACAAAATCTACTCCATCCAAACTACTTTCTCTTAAGACATTCCAGTCCTTATCAGGGAAGTTGAAATCGCCCATGACAACAACCCTATTACTTCTGAGTGTAGTGGAACGGAGACACCTTGGAGTTCATATAATTCACAATTTTTTAATAGAGTCCCCATAGTGTGGATACATGCCATTCCGCCCAAAAGCCCATACTGACCTGTTTGAAAGCATCCCACCCAAACCCGTCCCTGTAACCCTGCATTTTCTGTGGCTAACGCACCTAACCTACACATCCGTGAACACTTAGAGACAGTAAGGACCGCAGATTCTGGAAGCCAGAGTTAATGGACATGGAGCTGGAGGGGCACAGCAGGTCGGACAACACCTTAGGAGTAGCAAACTTAACGTTTAGGGTCAAAACCTTCATCAGAACTGGGGAGGGTGAGGGGAGCCCAGAAATAAATAGAGGGAGAGGGTTTATGGGCTGGGGAGTGCGTAGGTGAGAGGGAGGTAACCAGATGCTGGTAGGGATTTGTTGTAGTTGGTCAATGGGAATGCTGGAGCAGATGGGTGAGTCAGAACGTGGACGGGTAGGGGGTGTGGAGAAATATTAAAGCTGGTGATGCTGGTAGGTGGTTATTGTGATTGATCAGCGGGGAGGTTAGATGAATTGGAAGATGGACAGGTTGGGGGAGGGACGATTTTGAAACTGGTGAAGTCACGTTTCAGGCCTTTGGGCTGGAAGATCCCAAAGCGAAATATGAGGTGTTGCTCACCTCATATATGAGGTAAACAGTCCTGAAGAAGGATTTTGAACCAAACCATTGGCTTTCCTGCTGCCCGGATACTGTCTGACCTGCTGTACTTTTGCAGCTGCACATCTATTGACATCCCTGAACACAATTGGCAATTTAGCATGGCTAGTGGGTCTGGGATCCTTTGCATTTGTCGGTGGCTGTCGTGGGGTGGTTGCTGGTTTGTGAGTGACTACAATACACCAGACCCCTAGATATCAGGGTGGCCCATATACCGACAACCACCCTGCAATGGCTACTAACAAACGTGAAGGATCCCATACCCAAAACCAGCAAAACTGGTGTAATATACAAAATACCATGCAGGGACTGTGAGAGACACTACACAGGCCAATCAGAAGAAAACTGACAACACGCGAACACCAATTAGTCACAAAGAGACACGACCAATTCTCACTTGTCTCACTACACATGGGCAATGAGGGACTCAAATTGGACTGGGATGACACATCCATAATTGCACAAACAGAGACAGACCAGGGAATTCCTGGAGGCCTGGTATTCCATCCGGAATTCCATCAGCAAACACGTTGAATCAGACCCTGTGCTCAAACTACTGAGAAACAAAACCGTAAGTAATAGCAAACACTGCAGCAAACCGAGGCTCACAAATAACAAACAGGACAGAACACCTGCGCTTCACCGGATGCGCACTGATGATGTTACCTGGCAGGGAGAAGAAACACTTGCATCCAAGCCCACCAGCTTGATGAGCATGTCTACAACCTTACATTGGTGAAGCCGCACATGGAGCATTATGCTCAGTTTTGATCACCTTCCTCTAGAAAGGATATTATTAAACTGGAAAGACGGCAGCAGAAATTTACAAGGGTGTTGCCAGAACACAAGGGACTGAATTATAGTGAGTGGTCGGGCAGACTAGGACTTCTTTCTTTAGTCATAATGTGGAGGTGCCTGAGCACACTCCTCTCGCTGCAAAGGGGCTATGCTCCCAGAAGCGTGTGATTTCAAATCAACTCGTTGGACGATAATCTGGTGTTGTGTGCTTTTTGACTTTTTTCTTTACAGTGTAGGAGACTGGGAGGAGATCTTATAGAGGTGTATGGGATCATGAGAGGCATGTATAGGGTGAATGCGCTCAGTCTTTTTCTGAGAGTTGAGGAATCAGGGAGTAGAAGGCATCAGTTCAAGCTAAGAGGCGAAAGAATGAATGGGATCCTGAAGGGCGACATTTTTACACAGAGGGTGGCACGCATATGGAATGAGCTGCCAGTGGAAGTGTATTAGGCAGGTGCACTAACATTTAAAAGATCTTTGGACAAATACATGGATAAGAAATGTTTGGAAGGATACGGGCCAAGTGCAGGGAAATGGGGTTAGCGTGGATGAACATTTTGATCAGCATGGACCAGTTTGGACCAAAGGGCCTGTCTCTTGTGGCAAAGGACTCTTTGCTTCTAATAACAACAGTGTGCAGAATACAGAAATGCAGAGAAAGTTAGAGACAGAGATCAACATTAACATTTGAGTGGTCCATTCAAACATCTGATAACAGCGGGGAAGAAGCTGTTTGTATGTATGTTCAAACTTTCATATTTTCTGCCCGATGGAAGAGAATATAACTGGGGGACATGCAGTCTTTGATTATTTGCTTTCCTGGGACATTGGAAAGTGTAGATGAACACAATAGATGGAAGGCTGATTTGTGTGATGGGCTGGGACTGGGGTGTTCACAACTCTGTGGTTTCTTGCAGTCTTGGGAAGGGCAGTTGTGATAGGATGCTTTCTGCGGTGCATCCATAAAAACTGGTAAGAGTCATTGTAGACATGCTAAATTTCTTTTGCCTCCTGAGGAAGTAGAGATGTTGTTGTGCTTTGTCCACGGTCACATCGACATGGATGGATCAGGTTAGATCGTTGGTGATCATCATTCCCAGGAATTTGACACTCTCGACCATTTCCAATACAGCACATTTGATGCAGACATGGGCATACGCTCCATTCCACTTCCTGAAGTCACTGATCAGCTCCTTCATTTTGCTGACATTGATGGAGTGACAGTCATAGAGTCAAGCAGCTTGGAAAGAGATCCTTTGGGCCAACCAGCCCATGCCGAACATAATCCCAAACTAAGCTAGTCCCAACTGCCTGCTCCTGGCCCATACCCCTTTAACCCTTTCCAAATCATGTGCTTATCTAAATATTTTTTAAACTTTGTAACTGTGCACACATCTACCACTTCCTCAGGAAGTTCTTTGATGAAGTGACCAGGAAGGTTGATGAGGGCACAATGATAGATGTAGTCTATGTGGATTGCATTAAGGCCTTTGATAAGGTTCCACATGGTAGGCTGCTCTGGAAGGTTAGATCACGGGCAGTCCAGGGACAGCTGGCAAACTGGGTACACAGTTGGCTTGATGGTAGGAAGCAGAGGGTAATTGTGGAAGGATGCTTGCCAGACTTGAGACCTTTGACTAGGGGTGTGCCTCAGGGGTCGGTGCTGGGCCCATTGCAGTTTGTTATCTATATCAGTGATTTAGATGAGAATGCATAAGGCATGATTAGTAAGTTTGCAGGTGACACTAAAGTAGGTGGTATCGTGGACAGTGAGGAAGGTTATCAGAAATTGCAGCTGGATCTTGATCAGCTGGGGACGTGGGCCGAGAATGGCTCATGGAATTTAATATAGATAAGTGTGAGGTGGTGCATTTTTGGAAAGTCAAATCCAGGTAGGACTTTCATGTTGAATGGTAGGGTCTTAAGGAGTGTAGTGGAAGAGAGGGACCTTGGAGTTCAGGTGCACGGTTCTCTGAAAGTGGAGTCACAGGTAGACAGGGCAGTGAAGAAGGCTTTTGGCACACAGTCCTTCATCAGTCAGGGTATTGAGGATAGAAGTTGGGAAGTTTATGATGTAGTTGCACATGACATTGGTGAGGCTGCACTTGGAGTATTGTGTTCAATTTTAGTCACTGTGCTATAGGAAGGATGTTATGAAACTGGAAAGAGTGAAAAAGAAATTTACAAGGATGTTGCCAGGACTCAAGGGACTGAGTTATAGAGAAAGGTTGGACAAGCTAGGATTTTTTTTCTTTAGAGCATAAGAGACAGCGGGGACACTTAGAGAAGTGTATAAGATCATGAGAGGCATGGATAGGATGAATGCAGTCAGTCTTTTTCCCCAGGTTGAGGTATCAAGGACTAGATGGCATCAGATTAAGGCAAAAGGGAACAGAATACATGGGAACCTGAGAGGCACCTTGTTTACACAGAGGGTGGTACACATATGAATGAGTTGCCAGTGGAACTAATTGAGGTGGGTACATTTACAACATTTAAAAGGCATTTTGACAAATAAATGGACAGGAAAGGTTTAGAAGGATATGGGCTAACTGCAGGGAAATGGGCTTAGCATGGATGGACATTTTGTTCGGCAGGGATCATTTCAGC
This sequence comes from Stegostoma tigrinum, assembly GCF_030684315.1. NCBI lineage: Eukaryota > Metazoa > Chordata > Chondrichthyes > Orectolobiformes > Stegostomatidae > Stegostoma > Stegostoma tigrinum. Next base: position 49,430,955 of record NC_081360.1, on the reverse strand, counting down.
CAAAGGGCTTGTCCCCATTCTTTAGGAACTATGACACACATGAATTATCACTGTTTAAAAAAAATTGCCCTTCATGTCCTTTTTAAATCTCTCTCCTCTCAACTTGAACTCCGAGGCAAAAGACACCTACCATTAACCCCATGTATAGCCCTCATGATTATATAAACCTCTCTAATGTAACCTGCCAAACTCTTACACTTGTGAAAAACATTTCAGCTTCTCTAATCTTTCTCTACAACTCAAATCTTCCATAAATGGCCACAACCTGGTAAATCACTGAACCGTCTCTGGCTTAATGATATAATTTCTATAACTGGGTGACCAGAACTGGACGCAGTATTCCAGAATAGACCTCACCAATTAGAAATTGTTGTCTTTACACCATGCTGTTAAGCACTCAATCTCTTTCCTGTATTCTGCCTTGTTGTTGTTCGAGAGCCAACCTACAATAGTGGTGCTGACTTGTAAATGGAGTTAGGGTGGGATTTGGCCCCACAGTCATCAGTGTATAAGGAGCATAGTGGGGGGCTGAGTGCACAGCCTTGCAGGGCACTGAGGTGCTAAATGAATATTTTTCATCAGGATTCACACATGAAAAAGACAACGTTGTCAAGGGGAATACTGAGATACAGGCGATTAGACTGGGCGGGATTGAGGTTCATAAGGCGGAGGTGTTAGCAATTCTGGAAACTGTGAAAATAGGTAAGTCCCCTGGGTCGGATGGGATTATCCGAGGATTCTCTGGGAAGCTAGAGAGGAGGGAGCAGAGCCTTTGGCATTGATCTTTATGTCGTCATTGTCTACAGGAATAGCGGCAGAAGACTGGAGGATGGCAAATGTTGTCCCCTTGTTCAAGAAGGGGAGTAGAGACAACCCAGGTAATTATAGACCAGTGAGCCTTATTTTGGTTGTGGGTAAAGTGTTGGAAAGGATTATAAGAGATAGGATTTATAATCATCTAGAAAGGAATAATTTGATTAGGGATAGTCAACACGGTTTTGTGAAGGGTAGGTCGTGCCCCACACACCTTATTGAGTTCTTTGAGAAGGTGACCAAACAGATGGATGAGGGTAAAGCAGTTGATGTAGTGTATATGGATTTCAGTAAAATGTTTGATAAGGTTCCCCATAGTAGGCTAATGCAGAAAATATAGAGGCATGGGATTGAGGGTGATTTAGCAGTTTGGATCGGAAATTGGCTTCCTGTAAGAAGACAGAGTGTGGTGGTTGATGGGAAATGTTCATCCTGGAGTTCAGTTACTAGTGGTGTACCGCAAGGATCTGTTTTGAGGCCATTGCTGTTTGTAATTTTTATAGAATAGAAGGATGGGTTAGTAAATTTGCAGATGACACTAAAGTCAGTGGAGTTGTGGGTAGTGAGGAAGGATGTTGCAGGTTTCACAGGGATATGGATAAGCTGCAGAGGTGGGCTGAGAGGTGGCAAATGGAGATTAATGTGGAAAAGTGTGAGGTGATTCACTTTGGAAGGAGTAACAGGAATACAAAGTACTGGGCTAATGGTAAGATTCTTGGTAGTGTGGATGAGCAGAGAGATCTCGGTGTCCATGTGCATAGATCCCTGAAAGTAGCCACTCAGGTAGATAGGGTTGTTAAGAAGGCATACGGTGTGTTAGGTTTTATTGGTAGAGGGATTGAGTTTGGGGGCCATGAGGTCATGCTGCAGCTATACAAAGCTCTGGTGCGGCTGCACTTGGAGTATTGCGTACAGTTCTGGTTGCCGCATTGCAAGAAGGATGTGGAAGCATTGGAAAAGGTGCAGAGGAGATTTACCAGGATGTTGCCTGGTATGGAGGGAAGGTCTTATGAGGAAAGGCTGAGGGACTTGAGGCTGTTTTCGTTAGAGAGAAGAAAGTTAAGAGGTGACTTAATAGAGACATACAAGATGATCAGAGAATTAGATAGGGTGGACAGTGAGAGCCTTTTTCCTTGGATGGTGATGGCTAGCACAAGGGGACATAGCTTTAAATTGAGGGGTGATAGATATCGGACAGATGTCAGACGTAGATTCTTTACTCAGAGAATAGTAAAGGCGTGGAATGCCCTGCCTGCAACAGTAGTAGACTCGCCAAGTTTAAGGGCCTTTAAGTGGTCATTGGATAAACATATGGATGATAATGGAATAGTGTGGGTTAGATGGGCTTCAGATTGGTTTCACAGGTCGGCGCAACATCGAGGACTGAAGGGCTGTACTGCGCTGTAATGTTCCATGTTCCATGCTCTATTCTCTATAGTTTCAAAGAATGAGTGGTGATCTTATTGAAATTTACAAAATATTTGAAGAGACAGACAGAGTAGATGTGATAGAGCTGTGCAAGATGTTCGAGGGAAGAAATGAAAGTTGGCATAATGTGGTGACAGAACAGTGAGAAGGAGATAAAGCCTAATGGAGAAGACTAAAAGAAATCAAACTAATATGCCCTCTTCCAGAGCAAAGGTGCACGTCTGTAGCGCTGAAAATTCCACTTCAAAGATGAGCAAACCCTCCCTCCATTCTGTGATTTCCTGGAAAATGCTTGGGGATTGAAGCTACTCTGTGCAGCGTTCTCAGCAAATGGGTGATGGATAAAGATTAAATTCTTCTTTATAATTCAGTTTGTTTTAGATTGACAATTTAGAAAAAGTAGCAAATGGAACATTGCTTCAAGTGTTATTCCATTTATAAGGAATAAAAATAATATTTAATGTGAATAATATAAATTTGAAAAATTGCTGAGAACAAATTATTAAATTGAAACTGTAAATAGTCTACACAAAGGAAAATGTTGCTGTGTTCTTTTGTAAACTTCAATTGGTAATGGAAATGTGTTTCTATAATATAATAGATGAACTTTACTATTTTCTGATGATACAACTAAACAGCTTACAGTTGACTGAAACATACCTGTGAAACATACCTATTGAAATGCAATGTATAGTACTTTCTCACTTTGGTCCATTTAGCTGCAGGACGCAACTAGTATGAACTATCACATCAGTGCTGGAATCATACCAGGTGAGCTATTACTAGTATTGTTTCTGATTCATTGCTGACAAGTTCAGGCAATAAACATTTTAGAGTCTGCAATTTTCTATTAACCATCCACTCAACTTATTATTAAATCAATGGGCAAAACCATTCATAAACTCATGTCTAAGGTCTCCCCTTAACATTTACAGATTTGGATATTCCTAGTAATGTTCTGCAAATAATTTCTGGCATTCAGCTGATTTGTTTCTTAAAATAGAATTGCTGCAGAAGTTCAATGCATTGCTGTCAGACTTAACAAACTAAAACTGATCATCAGTGTAAATGTCTGCAAAGCAAAATAAGAGCAGAAAGTGAAGAGAAACTGAGCAGTTCTGGCAGCATCTATGGAGAGAGAGAAGTGGAGATAATGTTTTGAGTCCAATGTGACTCTTCTTTGGAACTGAAGGGAACTGAAAAAGTCTGTTCTTCTTAGTGTAAAATGGAGTTAGTGGGAGCAAGTGGAACAGATGGAAAGGGTAGGACACTTGTGGTGCAATGGCAGTGCCCATGCATCTGAGTCAGAAGGCCCTAGTTCAAGTCTCATTTGCTTCAGAGATGTGTAATTACATCTCTGAACAGGTTGATTAAAAATATCTACTCAGTGCAAATGGCAAAGGGAGTGCTAATGGTGGTAGAGAACATTAAAAGTGGACAATAGGTATTAATGGCAGAAAGCAGGTCAACTCTGATCAGATAACAGCCTTGCAAACAAAATACAGTGCGTAAGGGGTAAGTCGTCAAAATGGAGGATAAAATTTAAGTTCTGAGGTTATTGAACTCAATGTTGAATCCAGAAGACTGTGAAGTGCCTAAGCAGAAAATGAGGTGCTGTTTCTCCAGCTTGTCTTGGGCTTCACTGATACTCTAGGTCAGAAGTGTATCATCATAACAAGATGGTGCTTGTAATAGCAAGTGACAAGAAGGTTTGGGGCACCTTATGGACTGAGTGCAGGTGTTCCACGAAGGGGTGACCCCCCCCCCTCTGCATTTGGTCTCACCAATTCCACCAACTGACCAAGTGTGTTTGGACCTTGGACAGTGAGGAGATAGGGGTAAGGTAACAATGTTCCACCTTTTGCGATTACATAGGGAGCTGCCTTGGAGAGGGCAGTGAGAAAGTGTCGGGAATGTCAGAAGAGTGGATCAGTGTGCCCTGGAGAGAATGGTCCCTGCAAAATGCCGTTGGGGAAGGGAAGGAACGATGTGTTTGGTGTTGAGATGAAGTCAAATTAAGAAGAAATGAGTTCAGTGGGACGGTAACAGGCTGAAATGTTGGGTCTGCCAGGGCAGTCCTATCCACAGATTTTGGGAAAGAGGTAGAACTGGGCTTTGCAGACTTGGGTTCTGTGAGGGGTGAAACTGTGGAGAAAAGATCCAGAGAGTTGATGGGCTCAGTGACAGCCCATGAATCAACAATTTCATATTCAGCGGTGTGATCATAGTACAGGAAAGATAGGAGGAAGCACCTGAGAGTTGGTTCTCAGCTCCCTGCAAGGAAGAAGCCAGAATGTCAGATTGTGCAAGTGGCAACACGGGGCAGTCAGTGTTTATTTCAGATTGCAGCAATTACAGCAGTCCCAGGAGAATTGTATGTCTCAGAAATACCTACAATCCAGGGTGAATTTGAAACACGAGGGAGAGAACCTCAATTGAAATCCATGTGGAACGAAGAGCACATATTGACGAAAAGTTGACAAAAAGTGCTTTTGTGTTTCTTCAGAGTGGGCCAGGTGAACAGGAAAAGACTTCACTGCTTTGGATAACCTTGACAGGTCAGTCTATGTGTTGTGACACTGTAACAGTACAAGTTGTGGAGTTGTGGACCTTTCTATTGTACTTCCTATCCTTACTGACAGCAATCAAATCTTTGCTGTCCTCATTTCAGCCTGCAGTATCTCCATCGTGGCATTTGAGAAACTCGACATCTTTTACTGCATCTTAAAAAAAATGACGAGGAAAGATCCTCTGAAAGATTCAAAGTAGAACGCCTGGCCTGGGTAACCGCACACAGAACCAGAGCTATATCCTGGATAAAACCATATCCTGGTCGGCACAACATTGTGGGCTGAAGGGCCTGTTCTGTGCTGTACTGTTCTATGTTCTATGTTCTATGTTCTAAAACTGGATCTGTCATCAGGCAGTTTTGGTGATGCACCATCTGGCTGAATTACATTTTACCTGGTAGCTGCAGTATATGTGCAGCATGAGATAAAAAGAAGATAACTCCTATCCATGAGACTTTTAGCCTTCAATACTCAGTTTTAGGTAGCTGGTAAACCTTAGCTGAGACATTGTTGTAGATGCTTGAGTTAGTTTCTGTTTCTTTGGGGCCACATATGGAAAGAAAATTGATAAAACTTTCATGTCCAGTGTCCTCTGCCGAAAAGAATGTGTGCATATTGGGTGAACACGAGGTCAAGTGATGTTTGAATAACCTAACAATGATGATGATGTCTCGGTTTACAAGTTAATGCTCATGTGAGCGAATATGGGAGGCATGCCAATAACATTAGTTACTGATAAGGAGTAAAAGCAAACAAACCCCGAAAGAAAATCATATATTTTAATTTGTTTGGCAGAGTGAACAAGTGAAATAGATTTTAATGAAGATATTAAAAGAGACGAGAGAAACAAGAATTGGTTATTGAGGCATGGAATATTAAAATGTGATGCTTCAATAGATGAAGGCTGTAAGAGGGAAGGCAGTAATGCACCAGAGGCGAGAGACAGACAAACACATTTCAGGAAGAAGAAATATTATTTCAGGATTCAAGAAAGATATTTCAGGACTGAGGGAAGTTCCAGAGATAAGGGACCAGGTCACAGAAGGATATAAGATCAAAGAAAAGAGTAAAGTTCAAGCTGTTAATCCTTTTAAAAACTTGACTGCACAATTAATTTTAGTTGACTTAAGATCAGGCCCAATAGTTCTGAAGGTATGCCAGTACGTTATTTGATGTTCGATTTTGTATTGTTGAAGAAAGTCACTTATGACATGCAAAATTCTTCATGCCAAGGAACTATGGTTTATTGAAAGTAGAGTATAGGATCACTTAATATTAATATACTAAGTGTTAACATTTGGTACATTGATGGGAATACTTAACCTGCAGTAGCTTTCCTCACAAATAAAGAAATGCTGACTGTGTTACCACACCTAATATGAATATGACTTTACAATTGTTCAATAAAAATGTTTAGTCAGAAGGAAGTTTGGTTAGGTTCGGAGTTATTTAGTGGTGGGATACTTTTTAAATTACTGTCTGGTATATATCCCACATTGTGCCTACAGTGAGCTTGTTTTTCAAACAGGAATGATGTTGCAACTTGTTATGGGTCTGACTGAACCAGGGTGGAGTAGCTAAGTCTGCTGCTAGGCAATATTATGGAATTTCTTTGCCATTCATGTTAAAACCAGTACAATCAAAGCATGTTTGTAAAAAAATATTATTTACAAAACTGGAATATTCAAGTTTCTACTGGACAGATGTATCTGACCAATTCCAGCTAGAAAAATATAGCATTTTGGCTACGGGGCAAAAGTGTTCAAATGATCATCTTATTTGAACAGACTTGACCGCCATAGTTAGAATGTTCAGGCTTTTGCCTGTGTGAAGTCTGAATTGTGAGGTTATCACTTTTCTGCCCCTACCAAAAGCTTCATTCTTTAATTAGCTAGAAATAGTTTCCCCAAACAATATTTCCCTGTAAACAAAGCCTTACTGTAGGGAATTATACTACAATGTACAATACATTAAAATGTGAGATAGTACTTTTCTTCATTCTGAGCAGTTGTAGAATATTCTGAAGGGGGAGGGCAAATACTTGCGAAATGAATATAGGGAGTTAGGTAAGAAGTTAAAAAAGTTGGACCTCAAGGGTAGTGATCTCTGGATTACTCCCAGTGCCACTCACCAGTGAGGATAGAATTAGGGAGGCCAGATGAATGTGTGACTGAGGACCTGGTGTAGGGGGCAGGGTTTTCGGTGCTTAGATCATTGGGATCTTTGTTGGGGTAGAGGTAACCTGTACAAGAGGGACGGGTTGCACTGGGGGTGGTGGCGGGACTCTGAATAAGAGAGGGGTCGTCACGAAGTCAGGGGAAAATACATTAACCATCAACAGAAAGTTTACTATTCAGGATAGCCAGGGGCAGAGTAAAAGGAGGGAAAAGACTTCTGGTTTAAAGTGCACTTATTCGTTGCACAAAGCCTGACTAGATAGGCAAATGAGCTCAGAGCATGGATTGGCTGTGAGGGATATTATAACCATAACAGAAACATAGCTGAGAGAAGGGCAGGACTGGCAGCTCAATGTTCCACGAGACAGAAGCTATAGGTGTAACAGAAGTACAAATAAGTGAGGAGGGCGAGATGCCCTTTTGACAAGGGAAGACATAACAACAGTGCTTAGAGAGGATATTCTTAAGGGGTCATCAAACGATGTCATATGGTTAGAACTAAGAAACAAGAAAGGGATGGCCAGTCTGTTGGGACTGTATTATAGACCCTCAAATAGCCAGCAGGTACTAGAGGAGCAGATGTGTAGAGAGATTGCCGATACCTGTAGGAATAACAGAGTAGTATTTCCCCTGTATTGACTAGGCCACCTGGAATGTAATATGCCCAGGAATTTGTCAAAAGTGTCCAAGAAAGTTGCTTAAATCAATATATGGAGGGCATTACTTGCAACTCTGGACCTCCTCTTAGGGAACAAGGTCAGGTAAGTGACTGAAGTGTCAACTGGAGAGCACTTTGGGTCCAATGATCATAATTATCTTCTTTTTAACACAGTTACATAAAAAGATGGAACAGATCAAGAGGTTAAGGTGTTAAACTGGAGCAGGGTCAATTTTGGGGCCATTAGGCACTAACTAGCAGCAGTCAATTGAGTGAGTCTGTTTGAAAGAAAAGGAATGATTTTAAAAGAGTGATCTCAAGAGTCCAGGGACAGAATGGGTGAAGGGAAAAGCTGGCAGGTTAAGGATTCCTGGCTGATGAGGGATATTGAGGCTCTGGTCAGGAAAATGAAGAAGGCATCCATTGAGTTTAAGCTATTGGGCTCAAGTGAACGCCTAGATGACTATAAAGAGTGTAGGAGCACACTTAAGAGGGAAACCAGAAGAGCAGAAAGACAGTATGAGATGTATCTGGCAGGTAAAGTTAAAGATAATCACGAGAGGTTCTATGGTTATTTTAAGAGTAAAAGGTTGGCTAGGGAGAGAAAAGGTCCCCTTACAAATCAGCATGGCCATTTACATGTGGAGCCACAGGAGACGGGGGAGATTTTTAATGAATGTTTTTCCTCACTGTTTACTGAGGAGAGAATCATGGAAGCTAAGGATTTAAGGGAAACAAGTGGGATTATTTTGGCCTGCATACATATTACCAGCGAGGAGACATTTGCAGCCTTAAAGCGCATTAAGGTGGATAAATCTTCTGGCCCTGATCAAGTCCATCCTTGGATATTGTGGGAACCTATGGAAGAAATTGCAGAAGCCCTTGCAAAAATTTTTGCTTCGTCTTTAGTCACTGGTGAAGTTTCGGAAGACTGGAGGGTGGTGAATGTTCTTCCATTATTTAAGAAAGGTCGCAAAGACAAGCCAGGGAACTACAGAACATTAGTGGGGTAGGCAAGTTACTGGAGACAATGCTGAGGGACAAGATCAACCAACATTTGGATAGTCAAGTTCTGATTAGGGATAGTCAGCATGGATTTGTGCATGGGAAATCATGTTTGACAAACCTTTTAGACTTTTTCGAAAAGGTAACCAAGAGGATAGATGAGGGGAGGGCAGTGGATGTTATCTATACGGACTTGAGCAAGACCTTTGACAAGGCCCCGCACGACAGGCTAGTCATGAAAGTTGGGTTGCATGGGAGAGCTAGCTAATTGGATTCAAAATTGACTCAATGGTAGGATGCAGAGGGTAATGGTTAAAGATTTTTTTACTGGAAGCCTGTGACTAATGGTGTGTCACAGGGGTCAGTGCTGGGGCCTTTGTTATTTGTTATTTACATAAATGATCTGGATGTGAATGTACATGGTATGATTAGTAAGTTTGTGGATGATACAAAATTAGGAAGTATCATTGATAGTGAGGAAAGTTGTCAAAAATTACAGAAGGATCTTGATCAGGTGGGGAAGTGTGCTGAGGATTGGCAAATGCAATTCAATACAGATAAGTGTGAGGTGTCGTACTTTGGAAAGTCAAACCAACGTAGGACTTTATACAATAAATGGTAAGGTCCTGAGGAGTGTTGTGGAACAGAGGGACCTAGGGTTACAAGTACATAGCTCATTGAAAGCAGCGTCACAGGTGGGCAGGGTGGTGAAGAAGCCTTTAGCATGCTAGCTTTCATCAGATGACGCATTTAGCATAGGTGTTGGGACGTTATGTTACAGTTGTACAGGTCGTTGGTGAGGCTGCACATGGAGTATCGTGTGCAGTTTTGGTCACCCTGTTATAGGAAAATCATAGTCAAACTGGAAAGTGTGCAAACATTTACGAGGATATTGCCTGCGTTATAGGGAGAGGTTGGCCGGGGTAGGACTTTATTCCTTGAAATGTATGTGATTGAGGGGTGACCTTACTGAGGTGTATTAAATCATGAGGGGCATAGATGGGATGAATGCACATAGTCTTTTTCCCAGGGATGGGGAATTGAACACTAGAGGGCATAGGTTTAAGGTGAGAGGGGATAGATTTAAGAAGGGCCTGAGGGGCAACTTCTTCATGCAGTGAGTGGTGTATACATGGAATGAGCTGCCAGAGAAGGTGGTTAATGCAGACACAATCGTAACATTTAAGAAATATTTGGATGGGTACATGACGGGAAGTAATTAGAGGGATACGGAGCAAATGCGGGCAATTGGAACGAGCTAAGTGGGCACCATAGTCAGCATGGACAAGTTTGGGCTGATGAAGGACTTGTTTCCCTGCTGTATTACTCTATGACTTGCATTTGATAATCTGTTGACTGATAAAAATGAAATGGGTCTGGATTGTCTGTCATTTGCTCAGATGTGAAAAACATGAAGGTGTCTTCTATGTCTGATTTTGATTTACCTTGTGACATGTTATCTAATCCCAATCAAGTTCCATTCTTTCACCATTGACAGGGTACATGCTTAGTGTTGGATATGTACCAGTCAGAATCAATTTAAAAGGCCTCAATAGCCCTTCAAAGATGGCCCAGTTCTACTGGAAAACATATGCATTAGATTTTCTTTTGGTTTTGTTCACAGACCGCAGAAGGCAATAGAATGCAGAGCTCCAGGGTTTCAGGCACAGCCATTGAGCTGATTCCAGATGGGGGAGAAAGGAGAGATACCCTGATTGACACATGTGAGCAACAAAAACAAACAAATCTTTCCTTGAAAATACATCAGAAAATATAACACCAAGAAATGTCTGAATTGTGCCTCCAGAAGAAAGATCATCTGATGTAATCCATAAAATAAAATTTAGGTCTGAATCATCTGAAATGTAGAGTGATAAATTCTGAACTTACGTCCAGTATGTAATGGCACATTGACGAGATAATGACTCTCACATGGGTGTTTAATTTACCAAGGAAGTTTAAACTTCCAGTGGGCAGATTTGTGTTGCTTCAGATTCTCCAAATATTGCTTTCACTCAATTCCATGTTGCAGGTTTCAGTTTGATGTACTGAACAAAGTACTTAACTAAGAAATATTGCACAAGTTAATCTCTGGTGTAACTCAACCCTGTTTCATAGCAAACCCCATCTGCAGCCACCCCACCAATCCAATCTGACTATTCCCCTAACACAACAAAACCGTACTAACCAAGGTCTGGCCACAGTGATTTTTAAAGTTCCCAGAAGTAAACATCGCCAACAATCTATCCTGGTCCATCCACGCTACAGACAAGACAGCACACCAATGTTTCTACATCTTCAGGAGGCTATGGAAATTTGGCGTGTCCGCAATGACTCTTAGGCTGTCTTATAGATGCATCATAGAAAGCATCCCATTTGGATGCACCACAGCATGGTATGGCAACTGCTCTGCCCAAGACCTCAAGAAATTACAGAGAGTTGTGAACCACCTTCCTTCCAGCCTTCCTTCCATTTCCTCTGTCTACACTTACAGCTGCCTCAGGAAAGCAGCCAACACAATCAAAGATTCCTCTCACCCCATAACACTTCGCACCTTTGCTTATTAAAATTCTATCTACCTTGGCCCTAAAAATATTCAAATATTCTGCCTGTGCTGCTTTTTGAGGAAAAGAGTTCCAAAGGTTCACAACCCTCTGAGAAAAGGAATTCCCCTAATCTCTGACTTAAATGGCCAACCTTTTATTTTTAAACAATGACCCCTACTTTTTAATTCTATCACTCCCAAGGCAATAACCTCTCCAGAAGATGTGTTCTCACCTATTTCCTGTTTAACTGAAACATAACGTCTGTATTTTTGCATTCAATTCTCTTAGCAATAACATTTCATTAGCTTTCTTAATTACTTGCAGTAGCTGCACAGTAACGTTTTATGATTCACACGTTAGGACACTGGGCGCTCTCTGCATCTCAGGGTTCTGTAATCTCTCACCACTGAGATAATACACTTTTTTTATTTTTTTGAGTATGGATTTAAAATTGTTAATTAATATGAATGTGTGAATGAAGACAATGAAGAGACTTGTTGAATGGAATCAGTCGGCTATTCAAGCCATAGGTTGTTTGGACAAATATCTCGGTTTATTCCTTCATAACAATATTGTCTTTATTTATTCTTAAAAATCTTATTTTTAACTTTCATTCTTTATTTCCCAAACATGGGACAGGTTTTTCAGCCAATAGTAAACAATAAGTTGCTGTTGCAAGGAATATTGAAATGATGATGGAATTATTGACACAGTAGTCAATGGTAGTTAATGCAAGATGATGCATTTTGATGGAAATAATAATTATACTTGGAGAAAAGGCTGGATGGTGTAGAAGTGCACAACTAAACATTTCAGGTTCAAGTTTATGGCACATTAAAAAAACATCTTATGCAGATAAGCTCTTTATAAATATAATAGAATATGGTATTGTATAACAAAGAAATGTTTTTTTTAAGTCAGGACATAAGTGAATTGCTAACATAGCAATGTACAGACTGTCAGCAACAAAAGAGAAGCACTGGAAGAAATAATGAGACCTGGGAAAACAGATGTAATAGAAATATACGTGCATTTAGTACAGAGTTGGTGGTTAAATATTTCAGGCTATAATGGATCTGCTGAAGATACAAGTCCTGGGTAGCAACCAGTTGCAGTTCTGTTAGGGCTCAGCAGCTTGCAAAGATGGCCACATCTGTTCAATGAAACTCACAAAAGAAGGAAACAGGCTTCTGCATCTCAGACACAAATCATCAATAATATTTAAAAGATTGAGAATCAGGCTACACAAACTCTGAAGTGGGACGGTTCAATTGATTAATTGAATGTCGTTTTGGTTACATTTCATGAGCACCATATAAAGTGGAATTGATAATATTAATAATAGCTATATTACACTTTTTGACTTAGATTATCTTGTTTGATATTCTATAAAATCAGAAAATCATTCACTACATGCACTATACTTATTTCAAGGTTCACCTTAAGTTGTTTTGTTTGCACAGGAAATAAGGCTAAATGTTTCTTGTATGTATTTGCTGATATAACCTCAGTGGTTAGCATTGTAGCCTCACAGCGCCAAGGACCCAGGTTTGATTCCAGCCTCGGGCGACTGTCTGTGTGGAGTCTGCACATTCTCCCCGTGTCTGCGTGGGTTTTCTCCGGGTGCTCTGGTTTCTTCCCACAGTCCAAAGATGTGCAGGCTAGGTGGATTGGCCATGCTAAATTGCCCATAGTGTTCAGGGGTGTGTGGGTTATAGGGGGATGGGTCTGGGTGGAATGCTGCAAGGGTCAATGTGGACTTGTTGGGCTGAAGGGCCTGTTTCCACACTGTAGGGATTCTATGATAACCTTGAAGCAACTGACCATTCTCTCCCCCGCAGAACGGGCAGCCCTCCGCTCCCTCCGCTCCAACCCCCACCTCACCATCAAACCCGCAGACAAGGGTGGCGCAGTGGTAGTATGGCGCACTGACCTCTACATCGCCGAGGCCAGACGCCAACTCTCCGACACCACCTCCTACCGCCCCCTCGATCATGACCCCACACCCGAGCACCAAACCATCATCTCCAACACCATTCATGATTTCATCACCTCAGGGGACCTCCCAACCACACCCTCCAACCTCATTGTTCCCCAACCCCGCACAGCCCGTTTCTATCTCCTTACCAAAATCCACAAACCTGCCTGCCCTGGTCGACCCATCGTCTCAGCCTGCTCCTGCCCCACCGAACTCATCTCCACCTATCTGGACTCCATTCTCTCCCCTTTGGTCCAGGAACTCCCCACCTACGTCCGTGACACCACCCACGCCCTCCACCTCCTCCAGGACTTCCAATTCCCTGGCCCCCAACACCTCATCTTCACCATGGACGTCCAGTCCCTATACACCTGCATTCCGCATGCAGATGGCCTCAAGGCCCTCCGCTTCTTCCTGTCCCGCAGGCCCGACCAGTCCCCCTCCACCGACACTCTCATCCGCCTAGCTGAACTCGTCCTCGTCCTCACCCTCAACAACTTCTCTTTTGACTCCTCCCACTTCCTACAGACTAATGGGGTGGTCATGGGCACCCGCATGGGCCCCAGCTATGCCTGCCTCTTTGTAGGTTATGTGGAACAGTCCCTCTTCCGCACCTACACAGGCCCCAAACCCCACCTCTTCCTCCGGTACATTGATGACTGTATCGGCGCCGCCTCTTGCTCCCCAGAGGAGCTCGAACAATTCATCCACTTCACCAACACCTTCCACCCCAACCTTCAGTTCACCTGGGCCATCTCCAGCACATCCCTCACCTTCCTGGACCTCTCAGTCTCCATCTCAGGCAACCAGCTTGTAACTGATGTCCATTTCAAGCCCACCGACTCCCACAGCTACCTAGAATACACCTCCTCCCACCCAACATCCTGCAAAAATTCCATCCCCTATTCCCAATTCCACCGCCTCCGCCGCATCTGCTCCCACGATAAGACATTCCACTCCCGCACATCCCAGATGTCCAAGTTCTTCAAGGACCGCAACTTTCCCCCCACAGTGATCGAGAACGCCCTTGACCGCGTCTCCCGTATTTCCCGCAACACATCCCTCACACCCCGCCCCCGCCACAACCGCCCAAAGAGGATCCCCCTCGTTCTCACACACCACCCTACCAACCTCCGGATACAACGCATCATCCTCCGACACTTCCGCCATTTACAATCCGACCCCACCACCCAAGACATTTTTCCATCCCCACCCCTGTCTGCTTTCCGGAGAGACCACTCTCTCCGTGACTCCCTTGTTTGCTCCACACTGCCCTCCAACCCCACCACACCCGGCACCTTCCCCTGCAACCGCAGGAAATGCTACACTTGCCCCCACACCTCCTCCCTCACCCCTATCCCAGGCCCCAAGATGACATTCCACATTAAGCAGAGGTTCACCTGCACATCTGCCAATGTGGTATACTGCATCCACTGTACCCGGTGTGGCTTCCTCTACATTGGGGAAACCAAGCGGAGGCTTGGAGACCGCTTTGCAGAACACCTCCGCTCAGTTCGCAACAAACAACTGCACCTCCCAGTCGCAAACCATTTCCACTCCCCCTCTCATTCTCTAGATGACATGTCCATCATGGGCCTCCTGCAGTGCCACAATGATGCCACCCGAAGGTTGCAGGAACAGCAACTCATATTCCGCCTGGGAACCCTGCAGCCTAATGGTATCAATGTGGACTTCACCAGTTTCAAAATCTCCCCTTCCCCTACTGCATCCCTAAACCAGCCCAGTTCGTCCCCTCCCCCCACTGCACCACACAACCAGCCCAGCTCTCCCCCCCCCCCCCCCCCACCCACTGCATCCCAAAACCAGTCCAACCTGTCTCTGCCTCCCTAACCGGAT